>NC_051160.1:83615428-83715427 GCF_013339745.2 Dermacentor silvarum
CTCCCAATTGCCAGAAAGAAAAAGAAGTGGAAATAATCGGCAACCGAGTTCAGCATCCAATACAACGTGCGGCCGAAGACGTAGAGGCAAATAAAAAAAATGTCGCAGTTTCACCCGAAAGGCGAAGCATCAATTGCGATAGAAAATCAGTGGAGAGCTATACCACGGCCGCTGGATTAAAAAAAAATTACACCATCTTCTCGTAGGGGAACCCTGAGTCATAGAGTTTCTCACTATAACACCTAGACGGTAAACTGGCGCCACCGCCTATGCGAGTTTCTTAAAGGGCTGACGTGCCCTCATGGGAATGAAGGGATACTTGTCTGCGAGGCTTGTGTTGGCTGGTGTTGTACGAGGCTTCGTCTAAAACGTGGATATGGCTACACAAATAACGCCTTCTTAATATAAATCTACATAAAAACCTTTCATTCAACCATATTACATCTCTCAATAAAGTTTACTCACCTACAATGCAGCATCAAGCGAAGAAAAGCAAGAACAGACGACGAGTTGTTCCAAAGCGAGCGAGAATCTTGTCGTCTGCCCTCCAACTTTAACGGCCAGCTGATACTTTTTACGTTTTATAGAATTGTGCATCCAATAGTATGTCCTGAAAATTAAACAAAACATGTTTTTGTGTAATAATAAAGCTAAAGCAGTTTTTTACGTGCTGTTTTAGCCGGAAATGAATCATTGTGACAGACGGAACGGTGCTAGCCAGGCACGTCTTCAAGTCGTTCGGGCTCTCCAAGAACGATGCCAATCCGAATCCACAATATACCGGCATTCCCATGCATACTACAGCGCAGCAGCGCCACATTTCCCTCTAGGTTTCATAGTGTAAAACTCTATGCCCTGAGTATACTTATATATAGTATGCGAAGCAGCCATGGGGTCGACTCAAGGTAGTTTTATCAACTGTGTAAACGTGGACATGCAGCAGTGCCAGCAACGCGCAGAAGTGTTGTAGACGCCGTCGGCGTTTTGCCCGCGTTCGCACCAAACGCGCGGCGTTGGCGACTGTTGCCGGTGCCTCTGGGGTGCCTACCGTCGCGCCTCTAACCAAAGCTGCTTCGCATTAGAGTGTTTTAGCTGAGCGCTTGCTGTCCGCTCCGCTCAGACCGGCATATGCTAGCAAATGCCACACAGCCGCTTAGCGGGAATGCGCTTGCGAACAACGCTCACACCGTCAGCGGAACGAAGACCGCATCCCTCGCTCTGCTACAAAGCCGACTGAGCAGAGCGTGACAGCGTGTCTACTTGGCCTCTTCGTCGTTTTGAAGCCGAGTTGATAACGCGTCACTCGCGTCTTGTCAAGACGCGCTTATCAAATGCGAAATCTATGCAGTTCCCTGCAGTATCTCAGAGCGTGAAATCTGAGCGGAGCGGAACGTAAGCGGCGCTCTGCTAAAACTGTCTATCATCGCGCGTGGAGCCGCAGGTGTTGCCACTCGTTACGCAATCCGGAGAGGAGGGGAGCGTCTGACAGGAGAGGAGGAATGCCGAGAGGAGAGGAGATGAGATAAGGTGAGGAGGGGGAGGAGGATGCTGATGCGCAGTAGGGGTGTGGACGCCGCACGGCGGAGGGAGGTAGGGAGGGCGGGAGTGACATAGCCCCGACTAGAGCACTGCACGGGCCGATGTTTGCGGCCCGGGCCCGGCCCGGGCTCGTTTTTACATTGGGCGGCCCGCCCGAGCCCGACCAAAACATTTATGGCGAGACCCGGGCCCGGCCCGGGCCCGGAAATAATCTACGTTACCCGCCCGGACCGGCCCGCCACCCCTCTACATTAAGCCCGAGCCCGGCCCGAGCCCGGCTCGAAACCGGCCCCAACCCGGCCCGACACCGAAAAATACACGTTTTTCAGAGTTGAGAAGCCCGAGAATAACTCGCAGAAAGCCCGAGCCCGGCCCGGGCCCGGGTCAAAAAGCACACGCCGTGCCCGAGCCCGGCCCGAGCCCATAAAAAAACTGCTCTACCCGGCCCGGCCCGGCCCACGGGCCGGACCGGGCCCGGGCTTTCGGGTAAGCCCGAGCCCGTGCAGTGCTCTAGCCCCGACCATAAGCTTCTTCGCATCCAAAAGGTGCGGCCCGTTGCGCGGGGCCGAAACGGCGTCTCGGGCCTAGTTCTCCTCGCGCCCGCTCTGGCGCCACTGCTCGGGTACAGCCGTTCACGGAGAAGCATTCCCACAGCCACGTTTGTACGCGCGACAGTGACTCTAATCAGGCCGTAAATAACGCATTTTATAGTTACACATTCATCATGATCATCATCATCAGCCTATGTTATGTCCTCTGCAGGACGAAGGCCTCTCCCTGTGATCTCCAATTACCCCTGTATTGCGCTAGCGTATTCCAACTTGCGCCTTCAAATTTCCTAACTTCATCATCCCATCTGGTTTTCTGCCGACCTCGACTGCGCTTCCCTTCTCTTGGTATCCATTCTGTAACCCTAATGGTCCATCGGTTATCCATCCTACGCATTACATGGCCGGCCCAGCTCCATTTCTTCCGCTTAATGTCAACTAGAATATCGGCTATCCCCGTTTGTTCTCTGATCCACACCGCTCTCTTCCTGTCTCTTGACCTTAGTCCTAAAGTTTTTCGTTCCATCGCTCTTTGTGCGGTCCTTAACTTGTTCTCGAGCTTCTTTGTTAACCTCCAAGTTTCTGCCCCATATGCTAGCACCGCTAGAATGCAATTATTGTACACTTTCCTTATCAACGACAGTGGTTTGCTCCCAGTTAGGATTTGGCAAAGCCTGCCGTATGCACTCCAATGATAGTAGCTTTATCAGCTGTATAAACTTGGACAGCAGCCGCACCGGCACCAAGCAGAACTGTTGTCGACGTCGTCGGCGTTTTGCCCGCGTTCGCACAAAACGCGTGCGGCAATTGGCCTCTGGGGGCGGCTCGGAGGTTTTCGACCACATCAGAACGGGACACCCGTCGAGCTGCGTCGGAAGTCTTTACCACCTTCTCGCCTCACAACGTTTTGATATAAATACGCACTTGGTGCCGCAGCTAAACGTCGCCTCACGTCCCTCGCGCCCTTTCACTCGCACATACAGCGTTCGGCGCGCGGCGGCGATTTCATCTCAATTGACGTCATACCGAATCTGACGGTGACGGCGATGACGACGACGACGGCGACGCCGAAGGCAGAAATCTGCTTTGGAGTGTCCATATATTTGCTATCGGAATAAAAGCCGCGTGTCAGGAAATACGAGGTGGCAGTCTCGGAGGTATATACGTTTGCCGCTATCTCATGGCATTTTTGCGGAAAAAGAAATGTTCGTTCAACCCACGCACGTTTTTCAGCCTCGTCGTGGGCTTTATATTGTCACGGGGATACACAAGTACACGGGAGAGAGAATATTTACAGGCTGCAGCTACCAGACAATGGCTGACAGCATCTCACGCGGTATGTCCCGTCTTCTTCCTCTTCGCGTAGCCCAGCGGTCCTTTAATGGCAGGCTCACACGCAATGCCTCGTAACAATATTCTCGCGCGTTTCAAGGTTCTCAAGTTTCTTTGAAATGGCGAGGATATCTCCATTGTAGTTTTAGTGTTCTGCGCTTGGATGCAGACTGTCTGTCATCTTCGCCGCGGTATATCTTAGTGGCTCGAAGTGAAAGGTTCGATTACGAGGGCAGTTGCCGCATTCAGACGTGGCCGGGATGAGAAATCGCTTGCCTACCATGCATTAGGGGCAGGTTAAAGAAACCAAGTTGGTGAAAATTATCCATCTGCGGTCTTGTGAGAGTGCGGAGGCAACCCGTTCGGGCGAAAATGCATAATCCTTGTTGCGCGGTGTCTTCACGAGAGCCCAGCATTGGAGGTCATGCCAACTTAATAGAATCAAAGGAGTGGCACAGCGAAAAGGGGAAGGAAGCGGTGGCGCAGAACGGGCGCTTTTGGACACGAACGCATGCTTTGCGATGAGTGGAAAAAGAAACGCTCGCGATCATAGAATCCACTGGACCAATCTTGGTCTTTACCCTCGCCATAGCTTGCGAATTATGTTAGTGAATACATTTTATCGCCATTTCTGGCCACTCATTATTTCACGAGCCCTTTTGTGCGTTATTCTAATTACTCGAAATCACCTCCAATGCCTCGTCGTTCTAAACTGCGAGTTTTATACATAGTGTAATGATGCGGAGTCACATATAATGATGTTTTTGCACTATTTACAAGAGAGAGAACGATACATAAGATGAAGATTAAAGGAAATAAAAAATTAGGAGTGGCTTAGCTCGGCTATGCCAGGATATACCTAGCGTGAGCGAAGGTTCAGCTGGTTATTTTTAGCTTTCCTGGATGTCTAGGATTAGCTTGTTAATCATGCTTACTGCTACTTCAATGACACACACACGGTATACGCATTATGTAACACACACACACACACACATATATATATATATATATATATATATATATATATATGCCCAACGTCCGGCTGCTTCTCTATTGCCACAAAGACGGCTCGGTGGTCGGCTCACTGCCGTCTCTATGGCCCAAGGCGGTATTTTGAATTGATTGACTGTCTATGATACACAAGATCAATGGTGGTTCACCATTGGGTCATCTGTACAGTTTAGAAGTCTCTACGTTTAGCGGTGCCGCCTGAGTGGGGTGAAACCGTGACGCGGGTTTTTACAACGTGCAAGAACTTTCTCGCTAAGCAGAACTTTCTCGTTCTCGTTGCAGTTTGTGTCATTGAAGCAGCAGTAAGCATGATAATCAATCTAATCCTAGACAACCAGGAAAGCTAAGAATTCCCGACAAACTTGCCACGGTAGCAGCATTTCCTCTTCCTGCCGACAAGAAGGTCGTGCGGCGCTTCCTGGGCTTGTGTGCGTATTATCGCCGTTTCATTGAAAACTTCTCCAAGATAGCTGAACCCCTGACTCGCCTGACAAGGGATGACACGCCATTTACCTGGACGAATGAGCAACAGGCGGCCTTCGCTGAACTACGACAGCGCATGCAGTCAGCACCCGTACTGGCACATTTTGACGACGCGGCTGACACCGAGGTGCATATTGACGCCAGTAACATCGGTCTTGGCGCAGTACTCGTCCAATGTGAAGACGCCTATGAAAGAGTGATAGCTTATGCTAGCCGCTGGCTGTCCCGTGCCGAGGCAAACTACTCTACCACATAAAAAGAGTGTCTCGCGGTTGTGTGGGCGACCACGAAGTTTCGCCCTTATCTCTACGGCGGTCCCTTGGAAGTGGTGACAGACCACCATGCTCTATGTTGGTTGGCAAACATACGCGAACCTTCAGGACGACTGGCACGGTGGAGCTTGCGGCTAAAGGAATTTGACGTCACTATCGTTTACAAATCTGGGCACAAGCACGAAGACGCTGACACACTGTCGCGTGCACCCGCCGAATCTGTCAGTCGAGAGTCAGAGGACGATGACGGCTTCCTGGATCCCATGACTGCACCAGACTTATGACATATTCAGGTGGTCGTGTTAGAGGGCTCTGGTAATGCTACAAAGGTCGTGTAAAACCGTTACTAAGCGTTACCGTTTGCGTAAACGGTTTCTTCTGTTGATAACGAAGCAGGATCATCACTTCCATACCCGGTTATTGTCGTAATACAGCTTTAAAGTTGCTTTTCACCGCTTTTATAGCACTGGCCAGAGCGCTCTGAAACGACCACTCGAATATGCCATCAATCAGACGGCAGCGTGACGACCCTGAATTTCGACTTATCATCGATCACTTCGAGGGCCGCCCAACAACAATACCACGCCATCTACTTCGCGTAATGACTTCTTTCTGACTACAAGATAACGTGCTTTACAAGAAAAATGCCACTTGAAACGACCGAGCCTACCTCCTGGTAGTTCCTCAAGACTTGCGGGATGATATTCTTTTCGCTTGCCATGACGAGCCCACAGAGTGCGCGAGATGTATTACTGCCCCGGGCTTTCTGCAAGTGTCACTCAGTACGTTAAAGGCTGCCGTGAATGTCCGCGACGAAAGTCACCGCCCATGAAGCACATCGGGTTATTCCAACCCATTGAACCACCTCAGAGGCCATTCGATCAAGTCGGCTTGCACATTCTTGGGCCTTTGCCTCGGTCAACCGACGGCAACAAGTGGGTGATTGTCGCAACTGACCTTTTAACCCGCTACGCCGAAACAGAGGCGCTCCCACGAGCCACGGCTTCTGACGTAGCGCAGTTCTTTATGTGCCACATTGTATTGCGTCATGGTGCCCCATCCACTGTCATCACAGACAGAGGGACGGCGTTCACAGCACAGCTCATTGATGAAATTTTTCAAGTGAGCAACACCAGGCATCAAAAGACGACTGCTTACCATCCGCATTGCAATGGACTTACGGAGCGATTAAACAAGACCATCACAGACATGATCTCTATGTACATCGACGTCCAGCACAAAACATGGGATTGCATCTTGCCCTACTTGATTTTTGCGTATAATACCACCGTACAAGAGACGACGCGGTTCACACCATTTCGCCTGCTTTACGACGGCGAAGTTCAGACGATGCTTCCGTGTCCAGACGCCGCAAACCTAACGACTGACGCCGAAGAATTTGCTGAGCGCGCGCGGCTGCACATCGGTCAGCAGCAGCGCGCAGATGCACGGCGTTATAACATCCGCCACAGACACGTGTGCTGGTACCCGGAGACCAAGTGTGGGTGTGGACCCCTGTGCGCCACGGTGGCGTTTGTGAAAAGTTGATTAGCCGCTATTCTGGCCCATAGAAAGTACTGCGCCGCAAAAGTGACGTGGACTACGAAGTCGTTCCGGACGGTGCGGCGCCAACACGTCGTCGACAACCTCGCCCTGACATAGTTCACGTTGTGCGCATGAAACCATATGGTTGTGCGTTCGTGATATAATTTTTTATTCATCTTTCTATTTACGCCACTATCTTGCAACCTCTCTGTTTCTTGAGACTGTGCCCATCGCGCTTCACCGCTGCTGTGCGTTTGTTTTTCCTGTAGCTGTCATTGTGTCCTTTGCACGAGCACCTGCCTTGACCATGTTTTTCCCCCTCCTTTTCATACACCGCTTCTTGAGCATCGAGCCGATGCTCTTTCCGAGGAAGGGGGGAAATGCCACCAGCAGTAGTGGGTACAGTGCTAAGAGGCAGGCATGGACAAGAAGAAAAAGTGCGCGTGCTTCTTCGCCCACTCGATAGCCAGCTCCCAGCGCCGTGTTTTCCAGGAGCCTGCTACCCTCAATAAACGTCGCGTCGCCCGTTCTCTCTCAAGGCACGTGGCAATATCATGGTGGAGCAGAGCAGGCGCTCTACCACCTTTGACACGCCGCGCGTTGAGTAGACCTTGTATTGAGACTGTCCCTTATTGTGCCTGCTGCATCCTGTCCAGGAGCAGCTAATCAGGAGTAACAGCAGCAAAGACTGTTGCTGTCTTATGAAGTCGTGGTTCTGAGTAAAACGTGTAAATAGAACCCACAAAATGTATACATATATAGGTTACTTGTCTACCACCAGGAATGCCTGGTTGTGTTTTTAGGTGGCCTAGTTCGCAAAGTGACCATTTGCGCGTCAGAAACTGGCTTACGTTCTCTTATTTTGCTATTCCTTATGCTTAAACGTTTTCAGATAATTCTTAGTATGGTTCAATTACAATACTGCCTGCCACAAACAAAGTACATTAACAATGCATATTGTGCGCGACAGTGTCTATAACCATTTTATTTCCAGACAATGGCCTCAGGTTCGCACTCTCAGATTTATCGACCTGTAACTCTAGACGCTAAGAGAAATGCATCTATTTATAGAAAATTTTTAGAACAGAATCACATGTTCTGTTGAGTTTGCCAGAAGCATTTACAAGAAAATATGGTAAGGGAATTGAAGGAATTCGGATAAAGCCTCCCAACGAAGGAAGTATGTTCAGAAAATACCGCGGGAGACGTGAAGCCGTGCGCCGTGGAACACAATCAAGTAACCACTGTAGTAAGTCTCCCCAATTCTGCAACGTCGCCGCCACCACCCTACTCAAGCGTCGTTGTCTCAGACAATTCAATTACTGAACGAGCATGAAGAAGATTGCCCATCCCACTCTGCATCAAAACAAAAGATCCAGCCACACATTTCAAAGAAAGACGTTCATTATTCTCACGCGCTATCGTGATTCAATAAAAAACTGGTTGCTTAAGTGTTAATTGTTTAACCAGTCAAGTGAAGGTGTATGAAAAGAAATGCAAACGGAAGCTTTTTTCACAGAGCGCAATGGATTATTCGCAAACTGCTCTGGAACACTTATTGCAGTGAAGTCTAAAAATTCACTCATTCTTTCCACCCTACCGGTACGGCAATACAGGAATTCAAGGCGTGCCTTGTAGTCTCCCCGCATCGTGTGAATTTCGGTCTTCAAAAAGTTTTTGCTGACTTCCCGCGAAGGGCTTTCTGCAATGTATTGCTACAGAAGTTATGCCATTAGGACGGCGGTATTTAACCAGTATGTTAGTAACCTGTGTATGTGTTTAAGCACGTATCAGCTCCAAAGGTGACATGCAATATTGTACAAATAGTTTGCATATATTCCATGGTAGTATTTAGTGTATTTCCACCTTTTCTTTCACCCCAGTATGTGTTTCCAGTTATGATACAATATCTTATTGCAAACATCAGGATATCTACAGCTAGTGCCTACGTTGTCGTTTTGTATATATGTGCAAAAAAAAACAGAAATAAAAAATTATGTAAAATCTTGCACATAAATTCTGGTAAGTCACAAGAACAAGGTCAAAGTAAGCCATATTCCATGTTGCAATAAAACAATGGGTCAATCAAATATTTGCGAGCTTCTTCTGTGTTAAAAAAAGAGAATGCTTTAGCATTAAAAAAATAGGTTGCACAACGTTAGTGTTCGCCTTCAAACTGGTCATTTATGCGCCCCTAAAATCAATTTGAAGTAGAACACAAACATTGAAAACAAAGAATGAAATAAAATTTCCTGTCGATTGCCAACATTCATGGTATTCCGCAAACTGCTTACCATCGGAAAAAATGGTAATTCAATTATATCATCCTGATATTTTATGCAAATGCCTTAAAGTTGTGCATATACACTGATAAACATGTAAAGCACAATAGATTCGCGAGGAGGATATTTACAAATCTAATTACCGTTCTTCGTTCCCAGGAGAAATATATCTAACAAATTTAAAGAAGCACTTTCAAAAATTGATATGTACATATTGATGACAAGTTATGGACACCAAAGGAATTCAGTGGATGTGGATGGATGGATAGATGGATGGCTGCATGGAAAAACTTTATTGAGGTCCATAAGGTCGCGCTAGTTTCCTTGCCCAAAGTGGGTCGCGCCCACGTTGGGACCAAAACGTCCAGCCTTGCGGCCGTAACGCTGGGCCTGTTGGGCCTGCCCATAGCTCGATAGGCAAACAGCACAAAAAAAGACGACAAGAAGACAAGAAGGGAGGCAGACACCAGCGCTGGTGTGTGTGTCTCCCATAGCTGTTCATCTAATTTGAGACTGCGTAGAGCTGCGTCCCACCGCTCTTCAGTTTGGTCTTTCTCGCTGCATTACGCGAAGCAACGCCATATTATATGACTAAGATGCAATGATTGGTAACATTCATAGCCTGTTGTAGGAGTAGAGAACTCCTGATAGATCTTGTTAATTAACAGCGTGAAAATACTGAGTGGTCGTGGTGGTGCTGAGTTGTAGCAACAGGCGGGTTTAGCCTGGCGATCAAGGCCGGCAATTGCTCCGCCTGAGCGTCTCTTACAATACCGCTGAAGGGGTTCACCATATGTCCATCAAACCAGTCTCTCTTAAGAATTCAATATGGGGACGTGAAGTTTCTTTGCGGGCTATAACTGATCCCTCGGGAAATACAAGGTGTTGCAGGCACGCATGCGGAAGGTCCTTTTTTTTTGTAGATTCTCCAGGAGAGCGTCCCTTTCATCTTGGAATTTTGGGCACGACCACAGAAAGTGTTCCATATCTCCTGTCTCGTCGCATGCCGTACAGTTCGGAGAATTGATTCGTCGCGTACAACGGCCGTAACCAAGCCGGTGTACTAGCAGATCCTGACCTGATTCTGTATAAAAGTGAGGCTTCCTCTCAATGAAATCGCTTGGTTACGCAGGGCATATTTGGTGGAACCCAAAGCGACCCAAAGTGATTTTGCATGTCCGATTTTTACACTTGATTACTCTTTCGGAGCCTTGACCTTGGGAGGATGATAGATCACTGCGTATGCAAACGCATCAGCTTTTTTGTTGCCAGTAATACCAATGCTGGAGCATATCCACTGAAACTTTACTGTGAAGCCTTTGTTGTTGAGTTCTTTCACGAGGGCGAGTGATTTGCGCGGGAGCTTGATGGATGGCAGACCACGGTATAGTTGTAACGCGGCCTTCGAGTCGGTAAAGACAACCACATTCTGCGGAGGCAAAGTCTTTAGTTGGCGCAGAGCAGAAACTATTGCTACGCCTTCCACAACTGTGGACGAGGCCATACAGTCCAGACGGCCAGACCATGTACATCTCAGAGAGGGAATATAGAATGCAGCTGCGCAGCGGTCTTCGTCTATTTGACAGAGCCATCTCTGTATACGTGCAGAGTGATTCGGGTAAGTCATGTGCAAATGTTCCAGGACTAGTGACTTGGCTTCTTCAGATGGAATGCCGCTCTTTGACTGCAATCGTGGTATACTTAAGTCGCATGTGATGTCCTCCAAATACAACCTACAGACATGATAGCGTCGGATTGTAATTTGAATGCACGAGAAAACATAAATCTGTTGCGAGGAAACTCAAACACAAACCCACTTTCCAGCATTTCTACCATAACAACAGCGGCACGCTCGGGTAGGTTACTTGCGAAAACCCCATCCAGACGGCGCTCGCTTCCTTGGCAGCGTTCGGGAGCCTACATGCAACGCCGTTTTAGGGTGGTGACAGCCTTTGTAAGGGTACTTGCCGCCACCAGCTAAATTGGCGGGTTAATTGTGGGGACCAAAATGGCGAAAGACCAGCCGACAGACCACACTTCCCGCAACCCTTGGTGACGTGAAATTAATTAACTTCTTTTAATAAACTTTGGCCTCAGCAGCCAGAGACAAATGGCACGTCTGAGCGCCGTACACGGCACGTCTACGTTTTAGTTAAACAGACTACTAAGGACAGTCGTTATTACAGCACACTTCGAAAAGCACCCTTTATATAATATGTACAACTGGAAGGCAACGACAATGCTTAATGCAATTCACATTCTTGGCGTGAAATAATCCTACCACGAGCACGCCATCGTGCCTTATAACTTCTTGCTTCATATGTGTCGCACAACGTGCAATAGAAAAGTAAGTTTGATGTGTTAAAATAAAAGGAAAAGGCCACTAGTATATTAAAGATGTATGCAGGTTTCTTGTGCGCGTTGGCGCAAAACTAAAGAAATTTAATAGATCGCGTGCCAACATGAGTACATCATAGCGTGACAAAAAATAGGCAGAAAGACTGGGGACCAAAATGGCTGCCCACCGAATTTGGCGGTAAATAGCGGTCAAAATGTTGGTGTTGTCAGCACCCTAAAACGGCGTTGCACGTAGGCTCCCTAGGCAGCGTCTAACGGTAGCGGTGCGCAGAGCCGAAGGTGGAGGGAAAAAACACAGCATATCCACGAAGTGAATGATGATGAGTGGGCGAAGCACCGGGTGATCATTCGGGTAAACCACAGCTACGGACGAGCGATAAAGAGAGCGCGCGTCGGGAACGAGAGAGAAAAAATTACACCATCTTCCCGTAGGGGAACCCTGAGTAGTATGCGAAGCAGCCATGAGGTCGACTCAAGGTAGTTTTATCAGCTGTATAAACTTGGACATGCAGCAGCTCCAGCAACGCGCAGAACTGTTGTCGACGCCATCGGCGTTTTGCCCGCGTTCGCACCGAACGCGCGCAAAGTGGAACCGGAACCGGAAGTGAAACCGGAACGCCATCTAGTGAACACTTCATAAAACTACAGGTGGCTACGGACACACAACGCCATCTATTGAGCAATTCATAAACTAGAGGTGGCTACATACTACTACTACTACTACTACAGAGGAGGGAATGACCCACACCCTAAGGAGCTTCGCCTATAAAAAGGAAAGCTGCAGTTCTCGGGAAGGCTGACAAGCATTCAGGAAACTTTGAATGCTAAAGCGTCATTCAAATTTTGGACACGCGCACCCCTCAGGGCAACAGCAAACAATTAATCAAATAATAAAAAAGGTTCTAGGCCCTTCAAATTTTTATATAAAGAGTAAATATACGTCTTTGACATCACAACCTAAATAAAATACTGCAAAGCCTCAGAACGCTGCCAAAACTTCACATTATAGCTTTTCTGCGAACCAAGGGCCGAACTGAGAAAGGTTTCCCGTCATAAGTACTATTTGCCTTGGCAGGCCTTCGTCAATAATCTGTCCAGCATCAAGATGTGCGGCAATATTCTCTTACGAATAATTCTGGCGTAAAATGTTTTCCTTGAGCCCTACGACGTAGTACTATTCTGCACGCATTTAATTCTAATCTCCTTACATGAAGTTTACCGTAACTGACGAGGCATGCATCGGGCGCTGATCTGCAGAATTTCGACGGCTCCTCCCGCGCAAAGTACTTTTACTTTGCGTGGTGACGCGCGGTCGCTCGCACCTTATCTTGAAAATGATCTGCAACACGACTCCTACCTTTGTATGCGCTGTGCTTTCGCCGCTCAGTTTCCGTTGAAGCGATAGACCGCATGAAACTTCGCTCGCTGCTGCTGGCGCGCTTGCTCACGCAAGCATTTTGACAGCGGTTGTGTGCGGCCATCGAGTGTGATCTATTCATGTGTGTGTGTGCAAGCTGACACCATCCTTGTTAATTCAGTTAGTAAGCTAATGTGCCCAAGTTTATACAGCTGATAAAACAACTACCCTTACTCCGTACAGCTCGCTACTAATTTGCTGTCGCAAATGATGCTTCGCAACGCGCAAAACTGTTGTCGACGGTGGTGGTGTTTTGCCCGCGTTCGCACCGAACGCGCGCGCCGTTGGTGACGTGTTTATGAAGAACGGGCCAACCTTTGCCGTACACCCCATGACGGTGTACCGAAGTGACCACAAGGTCATGGTTCCTGTGGTCACTAAATAAATGAAAACCACCGGATCATACATATTTCTCATTCTTTAATAGTTGAAATAACCATTATGCACCACCACATCCTAATATTCATAATTGGAAATACATATTCCCACGATAGTACAGCTTCGCTGGTCTTCCATACCCACCCCAGTGGAAGGGCTGACAGTTTTTTCTTCTGCAATTTTCTGCCAAAGGCGAGAGGCGCGAAAAGGTGGAAAGGGTTTCCTTTGGGCCTGGCTAGCACAGTGAAATAGACAACTAGAAGTCTGTTGTCACTTGCCTTTTGTAGCGATAGCTTACATGGCCGCCAAGCGATTTCGCGCGCGTCACCATCAAGCCTGTCTTGACGCATGCGCGAAGGTCGTGTGTCACAACGCTTGTGCGACCGGAAGCCACCGAGGAGCGGGCCCTCCGCGCATCGCCGCCGGCGCCGCGACTGTTCACCGCCGCGCGGATTGGTCTTTCCTATTCCAGAGAGTGACGTCCTTGCCTGGTAACGCACGGCGCCGGCGCGGCGCGCGCGGTGCAGTCGCGTTGACCTGGCTGGCACCGCTGCCTTCATGATGGCGTTTGCCAGGTGTACCGCACATGGAGCAGAAGCGGCAAACTGCTCAAGCGCAGAAAACAGAAGCTTGTGCACTCTGAATCATGCTTATTAAAAAGCTAATAATAATCACTGACTTTGTTACGCTCTCTTATATCCTTGCATAGCCGAGCTAAGCCACTGCTTTTTTTACACAATATTACTGTGCGTTTAGAAGCGTTTCGGCGCCATTTCGGAAGTGCAGCCGCCGCGCGACACTAGCAATTTTCATAAACATGCATAAGTGCCGATCTCATGCAGATCGTGTGCCTCTTTCATTCCTGGCGTCCATCGTGTGCCGTGGTTGAACCGCTAATTCCTAATCTCTGTCAGATTTGCGGCTGCCATGCCGTGAAGAAAATTGTCATTAGCTCTTTGGCAGCACTGCGACAGCAAAAATGAGCAGTGTGCAGGTGTGTAGTTGGCAATGCTGGTGCGTAGGCTGGGTGAGACTACGTAAAACATTTGTAAACGCACTTTGAATTTGATTTCAAGCGCTATTTCCGAATGTCTCGGAACACGTCAAACACGTTCGAGGGTCATGTGGACATGAGTGCCAGTCGTTGGTAATTACCGGCACAATTTCTGTCAGCAGCACACAGAAATTTTTCTTGTAGCGTTCTCTGCTGCCATGGCGCCGAAGAAATCGTCGGCTGCTTCATCGCTGTACGATATCGGCACCGACAATCAGAACGGTACAGAAAGGTCAGGAACTGGACCTCAACTTTTTTCTGTACTTTTCGAAAGGAACGGTGGGGGGAGAGGGGCCAAGCTTGCACCTCTGAAATTAACGTTAATATGAAGCACTGGCGGGACTAGTTCATGAAATACAGGTGAATCGAATGCGCCTTAGGTGTGTAGAGTGATGCTGTCGTCTGCGAATTGTCCGTGTACCCTTGCTTATCCTGTAGTGGCTGGTCGAAAATCAGCGTGGGATGCAACCGCGAGAGAAAAATGACACTAGAACGGAACCTCAGAGAAGTAAAGCTTACAAAGTGACGTCGTATGTGACTAAACAGGCTCGACAATGTTGCACTGCAAATCAGTTTTATTTATTGTGTCCTAAAAATGCCATTCGTGCAGACAGCTCCGTCTAGCCAGTGCGAGAGAGGTCGGCGGGTAGTGGTTGCTGGCTATTCCGAATAAAATTTCTTTCTCGTTTGGCACAATAATACAACATTAGTGCGTACATGTCACTTTCACGTGGTGAGTTTTCGTGGTTTTGCGACATCGCGTGACGCACGGGCGAAGTTGGCGCAGCCCGAATAATTTTTGTCAATGCCGCAGGGCTAATGGCAAAAAATGTCTACAAAATAATCTTTTTTTCTCTTCTTCTGCCTATTCCTGCATAATAATTGTGTGCATGTTATATCAAATGAAGAGTTCTTGGAGTATCTGTGATGCCATGAGACAGACAAACGAAGTGGGTGTGGCTCAAAAATGTTTCAGTAATCTGGAGGGCAATTAGCAGAAACGAAACAGCAGCAAACTTGAATAGCTTTACGTTAGTGACCCGCTGAATACGGGCAATATTTTGGCTTTCTTTCCCAGGAGGTTTATGCTTTATGGCGTCGTCACGCAGAAAGTGTTCATGATTTGGCACACGCTTGATTTGGCACACACTCCAGATCGCCGGACATCTGTTATGTTGCTTCATTGTCTCGCGCAACGAGCAGCAGTGTAACTGCCAACCGTGTGAATTGCGGTGTGTGAAAAAACGTGCTCATTATCTTTTTTCACGTAACCACCATTTGGGTCTCGACGTCATCAAACAGAAATGTCTGTGAACCAAAAACCGAAGCTAATTTGTAAAAATGCCATTATAGCAAATTAAACAGGTGAATGTCAGACTTGCTAGTTCCTTTATTCGTTGAAGGGTAAATAATTTTGGTTTAACAAAAAAAAATTAAAACGCCGAAGATGTCTTAAGTTACTCATTTAAGTACTGTCCATCTGCTTTTCAATACTTGGCAACATCAATGTGTCTGGCTCTTCATATGTGTTCCACTTGGTCCATTGTTGACCTTTTCTTCACAGGCGTTAATGGCACGGTTTTAGAGTGATAGCTCGACTACTCAATGTACAAACCCAGAGAGTACCTGGTTCCACAAATCTGACCATCAAGCTCAGCCTAGGTCCAACTGGGACTTAGTGTACCACTACCGGCGGCTGCTATGTACACCGCGTAGGCGCCCCCATCTTGCAAGCGATCTGCGATGTATACAAAGTGCGCGGTCACGCGGGGCTCCTCTTCAAAGGGATCTGCGACGTGTACAAAGCGCGCCGAGTGCTGGCAGCTTCGTATGCGCTGAGCTTTCGACGCTTAGTTCGCGTTGAAGCCAAACGCAGATGAAAGTCAATTAGCTCGCTGCTCGTCCTTTCCGAAAGCAAGCAAAACCATGCTATCGCTCGACAAACTTGGTTTAACCGCGTTCAACCACGAAATTTATTTTTCCACTACAATCATGCACTCTGCAGCACAGAATATATGTTTAAGAGTGCACTTCATCACCAGTAACAAATATGTCTGTGCTCGAATTGCATGTAACGAATGCTTTCCAGGTTTTCTATATACTCCAAAAAAGGTTAAATGTTCAAGGTAACAAATTAGTGCAGCTATGTCAACAAAGAAGCTGACATCACTCTGGTATATTGCACAATACCGTCTGTGACCACTGTTCTGGCAATCATCAATCCCCAAAACTCTGGTGATTCGAGAAATCAATCAATCAGCCAAGCGTTCTGCAGAAGTGTGTGTCATGAACAGCATTCAGTCGATTGGTCCTCCTACAATATGCTTGCACTTTATAAGAGCCGACTACTTGCGAAACCTTTGCTCTACATGAAGCAAAGTTCAAAGAAAGGAAGTGAAGTGGGGAGAAGGAAACATTCTCAATATAAATGGCCGAGTCAAGATTGGAAACACAGCGCTCTCAACCTTTGCATTCTATATGACCGTCAGGAAATGCCTATATTATTCTTCTGTACATAAGGCGTAATGCCTACATTTACATTTGCTGGAAGAAAGCAAACGAAGCCCAGAAAGCCGTGCTTGAAGTGCATTATTAAAAAAGAGCACGAGCTGCCTCTAATGAAACCTCGTGCGGCTCGATGCGTTCGAAAATTGCCTTGCCAAAGCAAATCATTTCGAGCGGGTAAGCCTAGTTTCTCATATTCAGAATCCTTTCGAAGAAACGATCAACCCGCACAACTTTAGAGAAAAAGAAACTTTAAGTATCGATAACGAAAGCAAGCGTTTTCGCTGCCTATAACTCTCTCTATAATGAGGGTGGCGTCTGCAAGCGACGCAAATGGTTACTTTTTACTTTTGGCATGGATATACGGGCTGATAACGCCGTCGTAAATTGTCAAAAGTAGGCTACAAAGGGTATGTTAGGAAGGAGTGACCTGCCGGAAAATTATGTTGTTGAGTGCTCGTAGGAGCCTTTTTTTTGTTCATGAGCGCACATGCATTTTTGTATGTAAGCATGCTCGGTCCTTACATGTCCGTGGGTGAAGACAAGAAGCAATCCTAGGGGCCTTTGTGAATTCATAAGTGCATGTAACGCACATAGCCCAATAAGACGATTGAAAAAGGGAACGGAGGCAAGCACTACCGCAAGATAAAAATGATAACGCAAGAATGCTGGCTTCGTTAGAATACTAAGGTTGATTAAGCGCTAATGCGGATGACTGTCGCTTCTTTCGCACGTCTTGTCCTGCCATTAGCGCTACACTCATCTCCTATTAGGCTATGTCAATTTCACAATATCCTTGCGTTTATACTAAGTTGAACAGGATATTTAGGATATTTCTTTCTACCTCGCATCCAGAAACGGCTATAAGCAAAGGTTACCTTTTATAGTATCACAGCACAACCTTACACGCTTCGCGTTTTCCTTCACAATGCCCAAGTGCATCCGTTCAGGCGTGATATGTCAGATCAATGGCATGGCATGGCATAGAAAAAACCACTGGGATTTTCTCCACAACGAGTGAACGAATTCAAGCTCATGAAGGTAGGCAGTCGTCCTGCTAAGTAAATTGAGTCGAACAGATGGTACAGCGTCCCATGCTGTTTGCCAAGCGAGAGCTATGTCATAGTTTAGCTAGTATCATTCGACGATCACCATGAAGAGAAACGTACCATTTTACTGCATTTGCTCTGGCACAGAATCGAGAAATTACTTGCCATATAGAAGCGCTAACACAATATATGAACTTAAGGTGGGAAATGGGAAGCATACCGAAGCAGTGGAAATTGGCAAACATCATCATAATTCCTAAGCCCGGAAAGAAGTTACAGCTCGAGAATATCCGCCCCATATCTCTCACTTCGTGCATGGGAAAGCTCATGGAACGCGCTGTACTCAACAGACTAAATAAATACATGGAGGACAAAGATTTATACCCTCACACCATGATTGGATTCAGACCCAAGTTATCCACTCAAGATATCCTACTACAACTGAAACACCAGATTATAGACGGAAATGGTAGATTGTCGAAAGACACAAAAGCCATCTTAGGCCTTGAGCTAACGAAGGCCTTCGATAACGTACGCCACAGCGCCATCCTGTAAAACCTCGGGACACTGGGAATGGGCTCTAGGACATACAATTATGTGAGAGATTTTCTCTCAAACCGAACGGCAAAACTAAGAATCGGTACAATAGAATAGAATGAACTCGAACTGGGAGGGAGGGGCACACCGCAGGGATCGGTCCTCTCCCTTTTCCTGTTCAATATTGCCGTGATCGGACTCCCGGGAGAATTAAAGAAAATAGAAGGACTACAGCATAACATATACGCGGATGACCTCACACACTGGGTAACCGGCGGCAGCGATGGCGAAATACAAGACACCTTACAGGAATCAATAAAGACAGTAGAGACCTACGTCGAACCAAGGGGCCTCGAGTGCTCTCCGGAAAAATCAGAACTACTACTATATCAAGCAAACGGAGGGAGAATTGGCAAAGACTCTCAAAAGTCCCCACAAAACGACCTCCAGGCAAAAGGCAGGCTCGTACCAACAGTGCCGATTATCAAAGTCCTGGGAATACGGATTCAAGCAAATGGTTATAACACCAAAACAATCAGAACACTCAAAAAATGCGTATTTCAAACGACCAGACTGACCTCCAGAATCGCCGATAGACACCAGTGAATTATAGAAGCCAATCTAATCAGACTGATTCAGGCCTTCGTCCTCAGTAAAGCGGTCTACGTCGCACCATTCGTCTCACTCAACACTGACGAAAGAACAAAGATCAACAACATGAGTAGAAAAGCATAGAAACAAGCCCTAGGCATACCCATAACAACTCAGAACAACAAATTCAAGGCGCTAGGGGCGCATAATACACTAGACGAGCTAATCGAAGCCCAACAGAACTCCCAATTGGAGCAACTCACGAGAAGTCAGACTGGAAGATAAGTACTGATATCTCTAAAGATCAGTTACGACTCGCGACACGGAGACAAAATTGCAATCCCCCCCCCGAAGCACGAACACATATGGACATTCCCATTTTACCTAGGAACATGCACCCAGTGAAAAATGGTCTTAGTTTCACCCGAAAGGCGAAGCATCAATTGCGATAGCAAATTTGTAGAGAGCTATACGGAGTTAGGCTAGCAGTTTTATCAGCGGTATAAACTTGGACATGCAGCAGCACCAGCAACGCGCAGAACTGTTGTCGACGCCATCGACGTTTTGCCTGCGTTCGCACCGAACGCGCGCGGCGTTGGTGACTTTTGCCGGTGCCTGTGGGGGTGGCTCGGAGGTTTTCGACGAGATCAGAATGGTACATTGGTCGAGCAGCGTCGGAAGTCTTACCCACCTTCTGGCCTCGCAACGTTTATATATAAATACGCATTTGGTGCCGCAGCTACACGTCGCCTCCCTTTCCTCCCTCCCTCCCTCCCGTCCCCCCACGGCCTTTCGCGCGATAGAACTCGCGTTTGCTCTCTATATATGGTGATTGTAAAGGAGGAACGAGACGCTTAATTCTGCAGCCCTTCAGGGAGCACGGCGCCGAACGCGCGTTTGCTCTCCGACGTGCGTTCGCTCCCCGTGAAAGCGCGCGTCCCTCGCGCCCTTTCACTCGCACATAAAGCGTCCAGAGCGCGGTGACGATTTCATCGCCGTTGACGTCATACGGAACCTCGCGGCAACGGCGACGACGACGCCGACGACGGAAATCTGCTTTGGAGTGTCCATATAATTGCTATCGCAATAATAACCAAGAGCGGAGACAAGAACGAGCCAAAGCCATCTACAAAGGCTTCGAAAACACCAGTGACGTGATATAAGTCGACGCTGCTGACTACTGGGACCACACAGCCATGGCAGTAACGGCGGTTAACCAACAAGGCCACCTTATAACCTCAGGCACGGTTCACACAAGTACACCTGAGATTGGGGAAGAAGCTGCCATTGCCTTGGCGTTAGTATCAACCCAAGCAAGACATATAATAAGCGACTCCAAGATGGCAGTCTGAAACTTCGCGAGAGGACGCATCTCATCTGAAGCACTGAAGATCTTCAGTGCACTGAAGGGATTTAGCGGAGAAGGGCTCAGAAGAGTACAAATAATATGGGCACCAGCTCACACAGACTTACCCGGCAATGAAGATGCTCACAGCCTAGCTCTAGAATTAACTGGCCGAGCTAGAGTAAGAAACACGCCAGAGCAGCCCTCGCCCCGAAAAACCAACAGAGACCGTATGGTGGCTCACAGAGAGATCCTAGATCACTATCGATTGGGGAGGCTAGAGTATCCAGAGGCACACAAAACATTAGACAAAAGACAATCAGTTGCATGGAGACTACTACAGACAGCGATGTACCCCAACCCGGCACTATATAGTCACTACTACCCGGAACTACACAGCGACAGGTGTAAAAACTGCACAGCAAGGGCGGACCTCAAACACATACTGTGGGCCTGTACTGCAATCATCACCACAGACAAAGCCAGAAAAAAGATAACTACAACGGAGCAGTGGGAGACTGTGCTGCTCAGCTCGGATGCTGAGACTCAGTTCCAGGCTGTCCGGATGGCTGAGGCCGCTGTCAAGGAGCAGGGGGTCCTGGCCGATGGCTGAGAGGGGAGGGAAGGAACTCCAAATCTTCGCCACCCCTGACCCCATCCTGGACAAAAAATAAAGTTATTCTCGCTCTCTCTCTCTCTCGCCATATAGCAAAAAAAAAAGAATCACCAAGCGATTTATTAAAATCTTGTTGGTCCTTGTGGGTACGATTGAAAGAAGATTTTACATTGTTTTATCGAGAAAGCGTAGATCACGTTTCTTATAAGGACAATCAGGGAGCGGACCAATAAAAAAAAACCTATGGGTTCCTTTAACATAGTCTTTCCATAAGGATGACGACACGTTGCACAATGATTTTTTATGGCACGATGTCCTTGCAGTCTTTCCTATACGAGAGTGCATCTGCATGGACTTACAAAACGCGAGCGTGGAAATAAAAAGTACGAGACGTTTCATTAGTGTACAGATAGAAAGTGCGCTTTCACCCTGCGGCATGTCCCATCGCCAAATATAGCTTATATCACAAGCTGTTCTTGTGGTAGAAGGGCGCGAAGTTGGGCTATATTGCTCAGCAACGTTTAAAAAAAAGATCAATAGCTACAAGGCGACAGTAAGAGGCAGCAACCTAGGCGCTGACTACCTAACCAAACGGTCAAGTTTCAACGAGACTACACTTCTCAATAGTTAGGTTTCCAATGTTTTCCCAGACTTGGTCACCCAATATGTTCTGCTTTTTAGCAGTCATCATTACTTTTGGTTATTGTCGTTTTGGTTCTTAGTTTTGTCCTTGTCACTTTTGCTTCTATTTTATTTATACAAGGGTCTTCATTTCATCATCTTGCTTATCTGATCATCTTCAATTCAGCCTTTTAATAGGTTACACTTCGCTAAACCACTGATGCCGGCCATCTATCCTGCCATTATTTATGGGCATTTCCTTGATGCAACGCAGAGTTGATATTCGCTATCTTTAATATTTTCCCACCTCTGCATGTGTATGCGTTTCATTTTTATAAAACTACCAGTTCATATCAATGCTGTCGCTATCTTGTCGTTTTGTTGTCCGGGGGTTATAGTTTTTTTTTCTCTTTTTTTTCGGAGCTCTAACGGTTGGAATGGGCCGAATTCACAAAGATCGGCGTGGATAAGTTCTCTTGACCTTTGGCTGGCGGCCTCCGATAATAATATGTTAGCAACGGGATTCGGTGGAATTTTTTCTTGCGAAAAAATTATAGCATAAGACATTTTTGTGAATACGGGCCCATATTCGTCGTTTTACACAGTGGCAAAAGCGTTGTAAGAAACTAGAGTTTCTTGGCATATTTTAAATACAAATATTCATTTCAAATTTGCTGCCTCTAAGCCACTTTCATTCCAAGCGAATTCTTTCACTTGCACAATACACGCAGCACCAAACACAGCACGACTGCAGAAACTATCTCGGGCTGACCGCGGAAACCCGCATGCCAAATGACAACGAACCACCACAGCCACGACGCATATCGTTTCCGGTGCTTCCAGTAAACAAAATCATGCCATTCGATAACGGTTTCTCTTACTTCTAGGGAGCCGTTTCTCGGTTGCAATTTGATTACGCATGAGCTAATTCAAACATTTAAAATACAAATTCTGTACCACATCGAAGCGCTTAAATTTCTTCATGTTATAGTGAGACGCGTACATTTTATTATAAATTACACAATTCAAGCTGGAAGCTTTTCACCTTGGTCATACTAAGAGCACCGACTGGGTCACCAGAAGAGAATAGCACCGAGTCAATCGAAGGACAATGAGTGAGTGAGACAATTTGCTCTTTAGGTGGAGAAAATGCTCAACAAAGGCTGCGAACCATGTCTATTACAGACTAGTGTGCATAGAAAAACCAGGCAAAATTCAATATTGACTTGTGCATGTGAGTAGTCTCATTAGGCTATATACCTCACGCACTTTACGTCTGAATGTATATATATATCAATATATATATATATATGTGTGTGTGTGTGTGTGTGTGTGTGTGTGTGTGTGTGGTGTGTGTGTGCCTTACAGAATATATTTCTGAGAACCGGTACGCCAGAAGTGTATGCAGCAAAAACAACGCATGTTGTACTTTCGGCGCATATATATATATATATATATATATATATATATATATATATATATATAGTCATTGCAAAAGACGCCACCAAGCCATGATGCGAAAGAGAGCCTAGGGTGCATTTATTTCCAGGTTCTAAGTGAAGCAATAGCATATCTATGCTTGTTACCGCTTCTTTCTCGTGAACGTGAGTCACTCGTTATGTACCACTAGGTACGTGCCGCTCTGGAATATTAAAAGGAAAAATAATTTTAAATTTGGCCGGTGTTCGGTGGACTCACACCTGCATTATATGTATTGTGACAATCTCGCCTGAATATATATGGTGTCATATCCGCCCCACGTCGATTTCGCGGCGCCGCCGCCGCAAGATGATGCAGTGTGTCCCGAAAGAAGCGCGAGGGAAGAACCAGGCTGCGTACCGGTTTACAGATGAGGCATTGAGGTAGTGACATTACGGTGGGCGACTACATTGCTTCAATGATCAGTGCTTTAACGTCTACACTTATCGGGAAAAGGCTGCTGTCTGATTTTTCGTTGATGACGTTGATTTATTTTCTGCAATTCACATGTCGCATAAGTATAGATGCCGTGGCGAAGTCACGTTATGGCGATTTTGTTCACCGTATTGGCTGAAAAGTCTAACATTTCCCACCAGCCCATAGAAGAATGTGAGTTTACTTGGGCAAGCGTAGAAAATCGCAGAAAAAAGAAGTTTGAGCGAACACAGGAACCAGCATTGATATTTGTTAATAAGCCCTTTTTGATGTTTCCTAAAGATGGCTTGCTTTATTTCAGTGACGTTGCTAGGCGTCACTACAGGAAACCAGCACACTGGCCTGTCGTAATGTTATCCATGCTGTTGCCTGGTAAGAAGGAAGAAGAGAATGTCACGAAGCAAGGAGAAACGAGACAGTATGCAATGAATAAGTTGAAGCAAGAAAGCGATCCTAACCGCATGACTTTCTTCGAGAAGCCTTCTGGCCGCACCTACTATGGACACCTGTTCCACTTGAATCATGGAACATCGCACTTCCAATAATATATAATAGGTGGAAAATATATTAGGCGAATGTTTTGTTTGTTCGAACAACAAAATGATATTTGTCGTGTTGCGCGACATTCACATGAAAGCCATATTTGCTACAGTTGTGCGCGTCAGCTTCGTTCTACCTGACGAGAGAGAGACAAGGATAAGCTGCCGACAGAATTTATAAATAATCAAATGCCGGTATTCGTGTCAGATAGTGTACCTAAGAAAACACTAAAGACAATGCTGTTATTTGCTCTATATCGGCCCAGGGACCAGCCCGCGCGAGTGGAGCTCTGGCCCAAGGGCCCCTCCTTGAGGCAGCCTTTACCTTTCCGTTGTTTTCTCTCTTCTTCAATAAAGCTTTCTGCGCACACAGAATACTGCTACACATGAAATCCACGTTCCTGTAAGAGATACGCCGGAAGAATGCCGACTGAATAACGCAGATGCAACTCAAAGAGCGAAAATAAAATGCGCGCACAAGTGTTCGCCTTAAAAACAAGCAAAAAAAAAAAGAGAGAGAAAAAGTCGCCACAAGAGTACAGATGTAGCAGTACATCTGTCAAGGAACATCGCTTGTGATTCTCACCCCTTCAGCTCGGCAGCTCCGGGAGGAATGCTCCGCGTCAGCTCACGACCCCGCGTACGTATGAGGAGTGGTCCATTGCACCGAGGCAGAATGCAGGGCAGATGCTGCCTTGAATCACCCTCGGGCATATTCGGTGCGACAGAGCAAACGCCTATGGATCTGACCCACGCTATTTTTGCACCTTCGAGAGAA
This sequence comes from Dermacentor silvarum, assembly GCF_013339745.2. Taxonomy (NCBI): domain Eukaryota; kingdom Metazoa; phylum Arthropoda; class Arachnida; order Ixodida; family Ixodidae; genus Dermacentor; species Dermacentor silvarum. The sequence goes on from NC_051160.1 coordinate 83,640,143, forward strand.
TGCGCGTGTCACTTCTGATTCAGGCAGATTCCCTTAGATGTGCACCTCGCTCGATACGATCGAATGCACTGGTCCTGAACGCTACCACAGGGCAGCAAGAAAAAAGGCCGCCTGCTAAAGAATAGCTCCCACAATACGACATGGGAAATGGGTCTTATGTTCTTTCTTACAAGTGAAGCACTATCAAATGTGGATTTTACTGCACCATATTTTAAACTGTGCTCAAAAGAAATTAGGAAGAGGCGACACGCGGCACGCATTTAAGCAAGAATGGAGTCTGGGCTTAAGACATGAAGTATTCACATTGTCTAAAATATTCAACAAAGTGTCTTAGTGAATTCTACCTAAATATTTGGTGAAATATTTTGGAATAGGAACGGACACTCGCAGGTGCTAGAATTTCCTTCTCAAAGTACGTTGTTGCCAAGCACTTGCCAAAATCACTTGCTCCTTTTCTTGAAATTACTGTTGTGTTCTTGAGCAGACTGAATTCATTTCTGCATTTCTGGCTTCCGCTCCTGAAGTAATGAAGATGAAAAAAAATAAGCGCAATTTCTCGCTACAATGTTCACTTATTATTTTTACATAAAACATTGAGCAGGTTTGTTTATATTTGCCGAATAAGAATCGAATATCTACCAAAGCCTGTTAGGCTGCTTATGACAAATATGCAACAGTTCTGGCTAGAACAAGCGGAGTACAAACGTAGAACGCATAATGTTGTCGCTTGATCACTTTTCTGCACGCTAGGTCAGTCAGTCTCTGGGGAGAGATTGAAAAACCACTACTGCGCAGATCACGTAGGCAGGATATATGTATTTCTTGTTTTTCGCAGATGCTCCGCCAGGTAATATTCTGCATCAGCTCATCAGCGGAGCTTCGCCTGGCGCCAGTGCCCAGGAAATCACACTTGCTTACAACACCTGCTCCTAAATTACGCTTTAAGCGTCAGCAAGGATTTCTTAACGCACGCTGCAGTGCTTAAAAAGTCTGAACAACTCGCATGAAATGGTTTTACTATAAACCTTTAATTGGTACTTTACAGCGGCAAATCTTCAATTACCCCTCCCCCGGCCAAAAAAAGTTTTATAATTTCAAATTGACAAGTGGATTCTTTTTACTTGCCCAATGCGTAATCCGCCATCTTGTTCAAAGCACGGAAGAACAAAACTGTTCGCTCTACCACGCTAGCAACAACGTATAGGGCTGGTTTTGAGCGAACAAAATCGAATTCGGATACTAAACACTGGCCAACGCAGACGAATTTGTAAACCGGGTGTTATTGTCAGTGCATAACGGTAACCTTTGCTGTTTTTTTTTTCTTTGCCGTTTTACTATGCCAAGAAAAATAACTCATTTCCGTATAAAAAATGCTCGGCATTTTAAGCAGGTATTGTTTGTTAAAAATGGCACTCAAGGTCAAGGCTAGCTTCTGCTGGAAAATATATTTGAAAAATGTATTTTTAACATACGATCTCGACTATTTTTTTGTGTGTCAGCTGTACTATAAAAGCTAACTTTAATATTTTAAGCGTTTTAAGCAATTTAATGGCTAAAGTATATTTTGCATGTGGAACAAAAAGCACCTCATGGGTTGTGCAGCAAACATTTCGCTCTATTTTCTTATTTTTTTAACTAAAGGAACGATGAGAAACCTTCGAGATGGGAGCGCAACGTTCACGAATATTGTCTTTGAATCCGTAAAAAAATGCGCTTTGAAATATTATATGATAGGCATGCAAATGGAATATTTTCTTATTGGAATTTATTCACTATTAGGTTGGGACAGCTTAGTAAAGTTTATGAAAGCAGATTTTGCCAAGCAATAAAAAAATAAACATTGATAGTGACGCCAGTGCACGTTAACAAAGTGCACTTCAGCATTGCTTCTGCACATCTTTACAACAGGGCAACACTGTAGGAGATAGACAAGCGCCGTGCTTTGTCCCGAAGCTATTGCTTCCTCACCAGGCAGCGTACTGTTGCACTGTATCTGCATTTGATTTCCGCGCTATTCTTTGGCAATCACTTACCGCGTTGTTTTTTCGGGGGGGGGGGGGGGGTTGTTTCTGTTTTGAGAAGCCGTGCTAGTATGGCTATCCACGCGCTTTGCTGAGTTGCTTTGCGTTATTGCGCTTTGCTTGCAGCCGGAGCCTATGTGCGGAATGAAGTCTTCAACTTTCACAAATGCACCTGCAATTGTGATTCACTGCTCAGAACTCGAGGAACAGGACGTAGTAGTGGTGCGGAAAGTTCACATGGCTGGGCACCTCCATAAGTAAGCGGACAAAGGTGAAGGCACACCGAAAATGATACGTAGTGCACCGTGTCGTCTTCAATGTGACTTTGTCTTTATCCGCGTCTTTAGTGCTGAGTGGAGCCGAATATGTAAGGCTAACTAGCCGTGGTTTTAACACTTCAGGAAACCTTACATGCTTACGCGGCGAACAAATGAAGCAGCGCACGACACGAAGCCCTGAGATTCAACTTGCCGATCACGTTTGTTCTCCGTCTTCACAGGACATCCACATGCGGCCTGACTTGTACAATTTATCACGCACACTTGAAGCTAAGTTTAAACGCCAACAGAACAGCTATCGTTCTCATTACTTGTGTTCACGAAGCTTTATTATCAGCTTCGACGAAGAGCACTTCTACCGGAACTTCGACTTTTCGCATATGACGCGTTTTATTGCGAAAATTTGGAAATCAAATTGTTAAACTAAGTGTGAATAGCATTCTTTGGGAACTTCCCATAGTCTTTGCTACGTTGGAATTTTTGACCTCAGCTAACCCCTTTCAAGCGAACTCGGATCATTTGGTAGGTCATGGTTTAATCGGTAAAGCATCGCGCTGTGCTGAGGGAACCGTGCTTCAAATCAACCGTCGGGCCAACATGTATTTGAAATTGCGCCGCTCTTCAATAAACATATGTGACGTTATCTTCGGTTAATAAACATGTGCCATTGGGTATATTCCGCTCGTCAACGAATCCCGTCGCCACAAACTTGGGTCACTGGGTATTCGCCACACCAAATAAGCTGCTGTGTCATGATAAAAAAAATCTTTAAAATTTATACGGTGCTGGGCGAAAATCAAGCTCACGTCATGTATATTCAGACACGCCCCAGAACTGGAATTAGTGGCGGCGCAACTAACTGGCGCACCGTTTATCGAGGGTAGCACGACACAGGAGCACGGCCGCAGCAAACGTCCTTATGTAAGGCGCGTTTCGGTGAGCCTCCGACATTCGCGCTGACTTGACCTCGTTGCATCGAGACAACACTAAGTTCACTGCACATTATTCGCTATGCGATGAAGGCGATACTTGAATTATAGCGTACCTAATAGCCGAACGGCGATCGCCGGGCCTCTCCGTATGCAGCTGGCGTCACAACTTCACCTCAATCAAATTAGTTGATGGGGCCAGTGTTTTCAGGTTATTATGCGGTGTGAATATCCCCTATTGTCAGCACGATACACTTACAACTTTCATTATGGCATCGATTCTGTGAGTTTGGTGAGTTCAGATATGTCCCGCTAATAATAAAATTTCACACTGATCTTATGAATGCTTCGTTTGGCCTTCAACTGAAAAAAGAACTGCTAGTGCTGATGATTGGGTTGTTTAGTTTTGCATACTTGTAGAGAAAGAAAGCAATACTCACACAAGCTAGCCTGCATAGCGCTGTGTATGCACACGTGCCTCTCCGTTTGTGTAGCGTGGCTAGTGAGATAACCGGAAGTATGCAAACATTTGTCGACACGTTCTCCAAATGAATTACGTTTTCGTTGAAGATTCTATATGAAGCCTGTAGTATTTTCATCTTCTTTCTGCTTACGTGTGTATCGTTGAAGGTTATGTAGGCTGATTTACCTTTACGTTTCCATCATTTACTATTGTTTCAACATAGGCTTCGCTAGGAAATACTGTAGGCCATGGCTGCCCTCACCTGTTATGCTTGTTCTGGAAAGGGCAATATTTATATGCTCCTTCAAAGAAAAGATCGCAGGCTATGAAAAAACTCTGCTATCAAAAGAAAAAGAAAACGTCACCGGCTGTTTTGCAACAGTGGCCGCCATCTTAGTGTTACTACTTTTAATTGTAGTGTTGTGAGAGTTGCACGTGCCGCCAAGAAATAGCCCTGAGTAAGCGTCTCCAAGGTCGACGACATCTGCGGGAGCACTCTGACTTGCTGGTGAAGCAACAGTCCTCCTCATCTCGCTTCCCTTTCGTGCTTCGGTTTCAACTTCGCGTCTGTCAGCGTATATCAGAATCGATTGGCTCGGTGGAAATGCCAAGCGTATCGAGTGGGGTCTTGACTGATGAGTTGGAGTAGGTTGTACAGACGCTGGAGATATTGAGCGATAGAATGAAACTGGCATAAGCAATTGCGCGGCGAATATACCATAATAATAGCGCCGACGTGCCCAAGTGCCATATAATCAAGAGAATAAAAAATTTGGCATCGTGGCGTGGATTTTTCCAGTAGCAAGTGTTTATATCCAAAAGAAGTCTCTCGTTCTCGCCCCTACCCCATTATTTTCAAAATACGTTTACTCGATGACTGAGCTCTTTCCTAACTGAATGTAACTAATTAGAATAGGAGCAACACCTTTTTATTGAAGCAGTTTCACATGGACCAAGAGGCAGGGCAAACTTATTAGATAGCATCTTCCCCGAGCCGTCGATTCGTAGTGTTACACTTACTTCTGGGTGCAACTTCGATGTTAAATGTGGTCTGAAAATTACCTCCTATAAATTTTTTATCTTCTTCGCTAACCAAAGAGTACTAACTTGACTCGGCAGCTACGTTTAAACTCACCAAGTTCCACGCCAAGTAAATATTGAAGACATTTCTGAGGAGAAGAGTCCAGTCTAATCCGCAATTACCTAACAGAATTCTTCCGGTTTATCGTTTGTACTTTATGCTGACTTCAAATATGTAACATCACTTTGGTAAACTCGTATATCTGCTGCGTTCCTCTAGTGTGGTTCTCTTATTGTGTTTAGGTTCCTCGGGCGCTCGAAGCAAAATAATCTTACATAGTTCTCTCGGCTCAACCTTGCAAATAATCCCTATGGTACACAAATCTGCTGATGCCACACAAATCGGGTAATGTCGCTTAGTTTTGCTTCTTATGTCGGTTTCACAAACACACACACACACACACACACACACAGGTATGCACGCACCTCTGTGCGAAAATTTACACACGTCCAAGCGCGAATTTACGCAGATACCAAAGTAATCAAATCACCAGCGTGTTTTGTTACTGTTGAACAAACTCATCATGTTTCCTTGGAGTGGCTGCAGTTTTGTTTTCGAGTTTGGGAGACATCCATGACGAAAGTAGCCATCAAGAACACCTGCTGATGACATTAATTTTAGAGGCGTGTAATGTTGCATCACGAGCTATTCTCGGATTTCTTGAAAAGTGATCGCAAGTTCATCGGAAGATTTGGTAGAAAACACGCTGAAAATAAGTTTATTCTTTGTAAACTCTTTTCTACGTTGTATGCCCGTCAGAAGAACAAGTTTTTGTCAGTTGGATACACCTGAAATGTTCTTTTTCTAAGGAGGACATTCAAAACAAGTAGATGGGGAGAAGATAGTTGTGGCAGCAAGGAGTATCAGTTAGGTCAAGAAAACTGAATGCAGGCACGTGTTCATATTTAGAATATGAAATGGAAAATAATATTTGCTTTCTCTCAATTTCAATTCTCTCTGTATTTAAGCTTATATTTACTCTCATGCTTCTTTTATTTTACAATACTGAAGACGTATCAGCCCTGCAATACCAAGGGTATAAAAACCATGTACACAAATAAATTTTTTCTGACTGCCTTTACATTTTTATTATAATACCTACTGTTTCAGCGAAGAAGTAGGGATACCATACCAGCCTTTTGCTCCAGCGCCATGACAATCTTGTATTGTCATAGTCGTAATAAACTTCAAACTTCAAAATAACTGTGGTGCGCTGCTGTGTAAAAAGAACGAAATCAGAGTGACAACTTCGCGGGGCGTATTCACTCAAAAAATTTCAGAAAGCCCAGGGGAAGCCAATGCATCTTACAGCAACCATTTTTCCACTGTAGTGAACAAAACAATCAGATGCAGAACAATGTGAGAGAGGCAGCTTCAGGGAGGTAACTGAGTAGAGCATGAGACAGACCTGTAATATCATTCTTGAAGCTGTGCTCCGTTTGCATTCATGTGTGCATGCGATAATAACCCCAAACTTGAGCGCTGTTTGTCGGAGGCATCGGATGAGCGTGAGATGTCAGGCAGTGTCGGCAATACTTCATTGCTGATTTTTTTCTAAGACGTTGAGTGCTTTACAGCTGAAAGGAATCTAGGAAGCAACGAGTTTCTTTTCTTCTTTTATTGTGTCACGATCAACAGGACACATTTTCCTGGGGAGTCGTGTTGAAAAATATAAATGCTATTCGTCCTCAAGAAACTGAGTAATGATACTTGTGTTGCAGTGAAACAAACAATTGGGAAACGAGATGGCAGTCTGCCGTCATTGTGCAAACATTCTGATTACACATATGTCAACAATAATTAGAAACTTAGAAATGCTCCTGTCAATGGGGCATGTGGGTGCTTCAATATATGTTTCCACTATGTTACAGAATAAAGCTGCGCATGAAGAGTGCCTGCACCCAATGAAATCTTACAGGTCATCACAAAATACTTTTGGGGCAATGACTAAAATACAGAAATGATACGCGTACCTTCCGTGCCTTGTACTTTTGTTCTATGCGTATATCAGGAAGTAGCTGTGTAGAAAACTTTTAGGCAGGCATAAATGATAAACAGCCACGTTGTCTGATGGTGCTACATTTATTGAACAAATGAAAACAAATAGAAATGCTGGTAGTTAATGGCTGGTTCTTCCCCAAAAAGTTTCTCTCTAAAAGACCACGTTTACTCCATCTAGTCTAACCATCTAACAGCTGGTTAGCCAGATACGAGCGTGTCATGGTGCAAGTCTGAGCGAATGCAGAAAAAATGGGCTATTCCCATAGTCGTCATGGTAAAATATCCAAGGAGGCCATATGGTGTATCATGCGTGTGACAGAAATACCCTCTGCGTGCTTTCCGCTTTCCTGTGCGCGGAATACAGTTAAAATATTCCGGAATGAAAGCACGTCGTACTCTTTTCGTGCAATCTTTCCTTTGTTTGTGCACATTAGGTGCATTTTACTCCGCAAAGCATGCACCTTGCTGAAATGACAAAACTACTAAAGGTAGGTCATTGCAAACTGGCGGTTTGATGGTGGCCACATACCACGAGAGCAAGAATCAGAAATGCTTGTGGAGGTATATTTCGGTGCTTCCTAAGAAAGTGCGAGGTGGTCAAGATTCTTCCAGAGCCGCTCACAATATATGCCTCTGTTGTATCAGTAGCATTTCTTTGGAATATTAAACTCTGTGTATATATCAGTTATACAGGTTCCAGAGCCGAAACGTTTCTGTAGAATTGCTAGTGTTAGCTTTAACATCTTCACTTGCGTAATGGTGTTTTCACAATAAACACTGTTTTTTTAGGTCTGGCATTGGCTTGCCTAAATAGTTAGGATACTTTCAGTTGCTTTCTTTTCAGTATTTGGGAGGGGCATGAAGTATTCGGCAAGAATAATCAAGTGAAATGTAGATTCTACTGCTAAAATAAAAATTTATGACTTCGCAGTTGTCCCAACACTTAAGAGCTATCCACGCCGACAGACTTGATATCTTCACAGAAACATGGTAACGCTTTTGGTAAGAATGAGACGAAAACAGTCAACTGTGAGGCCGGAAAAAATAAATTTCCTATTAAGAAGTATTTCTCCTTTCCGAACTCCACTTAATGGTAGCTTTGCAATATCATTATGCCAGCGTGGTTATTTGTACCAATTCGTCTTATGCTTGAGCTAGACGGTGGAATTTCACTTTCGTGTATATGTTCCCTATATATCATCACATGTCCGAACTATTAATAATTATTGAATATTAGCGCTAAATTCACAATCTGATTAAGAGGCGCCTCGTATTGGGGTATTCCGGATAACTTTGAGTACCTAGAGTGCTTCACCATGCACTAAAGTACACGAGCGCTTCTTGCATTTCATCCCCATGGAAATGTAGCCGCAATACGGGAATGAAACCGGACCTTGAACAGAGCCGTGCAATGACATAGCTAACCTAAGCTAACCCATCTTTAGCTCCTCTACTTCAAAGTGGGGTGAGACTGTTCCTCTTCTGCACAGACTCACTAGCGCTCGCTTGTAGACTCTTGCCGTCAAGCTTATTCTTTTGGATTGTTCCTAAGCAACGTTCGGCATCTGGGATTTGGCGCCGTACGGTAGCGTCGTGAGATGAAAATGCTTTCGAGAAACATTTCTCTCAATATAATTTCAGTACCGAAATAGTAAGTGCTAGTTCACAGTCATTGTTTTTCTAGCGTTTAACTTCACTTATTGGTGGAGTCTCTGAACCCGTAAGTGCCTTGCGACGTCTGAAGTAATCACGAAGACTTCAAGAAAGTTTCCCACTAGTGAAAATGATTGAGTAGCCCGGATCGGCACATATTAGAGCAGCATTCGTTTATTAGGAAGTGCGAGCTATGTTTGTCGCGCAATTTGTCCGCTTTCACATTTCTGTAAGTACGCATTGTGGCCTTTTTTTTTAAAACGGGCGCGCGGTATTAGCACTGAGTGCAGAATAAAATATGCGATCCTCTTGTGCGATGTTTTTATTAACAAAACTTCAAAAACACCCACTGGTGTTGGCCTACTGGTGTCCCTGAATTCAAACTTGTTTAAAAATTTTCTATAATGGACTGACCCGCCATGGTAGCATAGTGGATTTGGAGTTGCGCTACTAAGCCCGAGGACGTGATATCAAATCCCGGCCATGGCGGCCCCTTTCGGTATTGGCTAAATTCAAAAACGCCCGTGTGCCGTGCATTGGGTGCAGCTTAAACAATCCCAGGTGGTCCGAATATTCCATAGCTTCCACTATGGCGTGCCTCAAAATGATATTGTTCTTTTTGTATGTAATAATGCCAAATTTAAATTCAATTTTTAGAATGAAATGCAATATTTACATAAGAATAGTCACACCAGTGCATAACAAACTCATGTAAATTAGAGGTAGCATTATCGCGGTAATTAGAGGTAATAAATCACGACACCAGGACACGGAACAGAGCCCGCATGTAGTCTGAATTTGCGTAGCTAATTCGCGGGTGGGGCAAGATATTCCGTGAGTTGAGAAAAGAAAACGTTGACGATCAGTCGATCAGACGCAGCTCTGCAGCTAGTTTTAGTTACAGAAAACAGGCCATCCCCCATTATTTATCACCAACAGTATTTATTGTCTTTACGCCAAATAAGTGTACATTATATGAACCATGCTTCCGTCACTAAAGGGTAAAATAGCACCTAAAGACAATGTATCTACAGTGATCTTTCATTTCATGCCACAAATTATGTGTACGTCACAATGCCTTTGAAGACGACTATGCAAGATAGTGTAAAACAAGTGATAATGTTTACAAGTGAGTCTAAAATGCAAACGCACAGAATGCTGTTCGCGTGTGTTGTCCACTAGCTTGTCGTGTATGTACCGCGTTCTACTAGCTCGAATCAGGGCTTGGTAAGAGAAAAGGAAGTTTAGCTCTATTCGATGCAAAATTTGATGATGGTTTTCGCCTGTACAGAATGTTTCTCAAGGTAACTGTCTGTCACATTCTTGTATGCCTATACTTGCTGCTGTGACAAAAGCATTGACTTGGAATTCATTGTTTTCCGTCCTTTGAGCGAGCGTAGGTCGGCTTGTGGACAACCTCAAGGTAGCATAATTGGCAGGCGCTGCGACTGGGATGGCAGCCCATGGTATTTGGGGCTAACCAGCGCTGCAGCATCCCTCGGGGCGACTGGCGCGAAGCGCCGAGTCAGCCACTGTGAAGTGCTCATTAGTTTTTGAATGAGCACCATTAAGCCCTTGCGACGGCAAGATTAAGAACGGACGAAAAAGTAAACAATTGATAATACCATGCTTTTGCGTAGTAACTTCCTCTCGAATGGGACATTTGTCAGGTTTTTGCCACAACGAAGGCTTAGGGCTTGTGCTCAAGCACTCACTAATGACCCAGCATTCGCCACCGCTTGTTCATTATGTTTTTGTTCGATCACAAATGTCAGTGCTTTAGCTACTATAGCTGGTGCTTGATGTTTGCCTGTGCTACAAGTCGATAAAATTGGGGAGGGAGTGGGCTCCAATTCGTATGTTAGCTTCCCTTTATGTACGTATGTGTGCTCGAGGTGCGATTTCTTGCAACTTTTGTTCACTATGGTTGAAGAACGGGGCTTAACTGTATGAGTGAACTGTATCTTTTAAAGCAAATCATTTTTTTTTGGTGAAGCTTCCCGGACTGCATTGGTGGTGGCTGGTAAGTGATGTTTCGGTAGATAGCTCACAGGACTGAAAGCATTACCATTTTACTATCCTTAGACAATTCCTGTCTGCTGGTCTTGTTTTCGGCAGAATTACTCCGTGAAAGAACAAATAATACCTAAACATTCCCAAAGTAGCAAACGTACATCATCAAATGCACAGTTATTTGAATAAATCAAACATTTTCATGTGTTTGAGGTTTGACGTATATGTTTGGGTGGTGATTCTCGGAGTAAAGTGCTGTTTAGTGCTGCACTCTGTCTAAGATCGGCCTCCTCTGGATGGCGTGGTGACCATGGGTATAGTGCCATAGCAAAGGGGGACAATCTCAGAGATAATGTATTGCGAGGACACGTGGGTCACGTGCTGAGGTTCTCGGCCTGTTGTCGTCTTCACTGGCACGCAGGTAATCCCTGTGGTGCTAAACGCTGCCCAAAAGTTACTGAATTTCGTGGCATTCAGTTATACGCTTCATAAAAGCTTCGCTTCTCCGATTTGAACATGTGTGTTGGATCAGCATATACTTTTTTCACAAGTGTTCTCAAAATATCTCGTCGGACTTGGCTGAAATTGTTATACCGCTCCGAAACCTGTTCTGAATCCAACTACTCACTCAAATTCGAAGAACTTGAAGCATAGTAGGCTTCAGCATGTTTACGCTTCGACACTCTGTTAACATAACACATAGCACATAACACAAGTAAGAACACATTGAGGACTTCGTAGAGATCCTAGAAATTACACGCATCATGAGCTCTCTCCTGCTGCAGCACATTCAATCAGCTTCTGACAAAACAAGCTCAGTTTCACAGGGCAATGTGTTCAGTAAACATGACTCTCGAAAGTGCCAGCTGAACCATGTCATGCATTCAAGCCTGTTTGATTGCATCTTCCGGGATGCACTGAACGCCGTCGCGATTGCCTTCGCTGGATGCAGTGACTTCTCATTAGGAGTAGTCGAAAGAACCAATTAGCCGTTGTCACACAACGATCTAGCACAAAAGGAAAGAAGCTAATTATTCTAGGAACTTTTATCCCGTGAACAAATGGAAGCCAAGCATTGCTGAAGTAACAATCATAGGGCGTGAAATGAAGCGCAGTGTAATTACTTTATGACAATAGGTTGTAGCAGAAGCGGCGCCTAAAGTAAACATCAAGCCAAAGATATTTACTTGCATTTTGGCTTATATTAAGAACACGAGCAGCCATTTCGCGCGAATGATTGAGAAAAGGCATCTTGGGATGGGAGACATAGCTGACATCCAAGAATTGATGTCTACTTCAGAGTGAAGTCTGATTCCACATTGACAACCTGCAGTTGAATTTGTTAGTGCTGTGATTGGCTACATGTGAGCACTGAAGCAATGCGTACGCGTTGCGCACGTGGATGGGCAAATCCGATTGCGCAGAATATTATTTTTTATTCAGTCAAGTGCAATAACGAAGACATACGGGAAATTTGTTAGAGTTGTGAAAAGAAAATTCTTGGATGGAAGCAAACTTTGCTTGCTCGAATAAATGGTGCACTTTTATCAATAAAATAATCTTTAAAATTTGCATGTTGTATGCACCACAATTCTAGTAGTTGAGCGTGATTACTCTCAGCGGCGCTTAATATTTCTACGTTAAATAAAAATAAATACTTTATAATAACAAAGTTTTGCAAAGTAAGCTTTAAACTAAATACTTTTCTTCGCACATTGCAATTGACGAATTGTAGCCAGTGACTTCGGAAGACATCTCCCCATAGAATTAATTCAAAGGATTAAAGCACTTCGCAGGTATGTGCGAAAACATTTTGCGATTTTCCAGTTAATTTCCAGCTTCAAGACATAAAACTTAAAAAGGCATATTGATAAAAGAGCAAGTGGAACAATAGTACACTTTTACCACAATAAGTCACTGCGCTTATCTCAAATTAGGTGGATGTGCCTTGTGAAGTCGCTAGCTTAAGTTCGTATAATGTGTTTGAGCGTGAAGTATTTACTTAAAACGATACTTCCAAAATATTGTTTTTGGTCAGTTATGTATTTTGATTTCCACTGAAAGTAAAGCCCGGCTCATGAGTAGTCCTCGAGTAGTCTTCGAGTAATCCCGCTCATTAGTAGATTAGTGCTATATTCCAGAGGGGATTTTTAAGCATTCTGTCAACGTTAAAGAAAGGAAACACGGGCACCCTGAGTGTACTAATTGCAGAAGACTTTGCGAGATTGGGCGGTATCGGAAAGCATCGTTGTACACTCATTAGTATACGACAACACAAAGAAGCCATGAGGAACCCAATATGTGAACTCGCTCACATTTGTAATCCACATAGCATGCTGCATCATTTACTTACTTGGAGTAAGTGCAATGTTTTAGTACGTCACACGATCTAGTGTTGTTGAGAAATTAGTGCTGACTGGCCACTTGAGCGCTGCATACCAATTTCATGGGTTTGCGGCTTCATTCAGTTAATTGAGCGAGAAGGCAGACCGGAAGACTCAATTTCATTACAACTACATGAAGCCGACATACAAGCTAGTCTAGGCAAGCACAAGGGGAATTATTTTTTAATTATATGCGTGGGTGAAGACTAACTGTACAAATATCAAGGAAGAGAACTGAAAGTGGACGAGAACACAACTTGCCTTCAGGTGGGAGCCGAAGCCACATCTTTATTAACCAAGCGATGCTCTACCATTGCAGCTTTGTATGGGCTATCCTCCTGTGCCATTTGTTTAATGTTTCTGAGTGTATACTAGATCAGGCACGGAAAGTTTTATCCAGCGCCACTCATGGCCATGCTGGCGGGTGTGGAACATCTTTCGTAAAACTTTATTGGCGATCCGTTATGCTCCATTCCTGTTAAATATATGGCATGCATGAGCTAACCTCCCTACCTGTCATATATTTTTTTGTTTACCTTGCGAAAGAAACGAGCTCCACCATACGATCGACGGACGGCAGATTCTATATGTACTTATAATTCTGTATGAGCACCGGTGTGAACTTGATGAACTATACAAACTATGCAATTGTGAGCTCTCTCAGACGCGTACTACCAGACGGCAAACGCATCGACGAACGCCATGATAAGAAGTGATGGGTGCGAAATTGCAAACTTCTATCTTGTTGCTCGAGCCTCTTCACGCCATTGCTGCACTCTCTGTGTTGAACGTGGGAACGTCACATCCGAGCAAACGTGACATTTCTAAAAAATTTTCCGCACAATAGGTGTTATGATTTTTGATGAGCACATGCCCACGACACGGTGGTAAGGTTAAACCTTTCTTTTCTGACATAGGAGCCGCTTGCATCATCCTAAGGGTTGATCTTCAGGACCTGAATAAAGTTTATCATACCATACTGGTTTGAGTATGATGAATTGTACCTACAATGACTGAGAGATCTCTCGCAAGCTGGAGCACTGGTTCTAGGAGCGACAAACGTACAGGTAAGCCATGTCTCTCAACACCATTTGCGAGAGTTGCGATATGGGGTTGTTGGTTGGTCTGCGTTTCTTTTTGTGTACGTATTTTGCTGCGCTATCCAGATACCATACAGTTTGTGAGGCTTGATTTAGCTACGGTTGCGTAATTTCGGGAGCTACAATAATTACAACAATTGTAATTTAGAGATTCTAGCCATGGAGTTCGCAAGGCGGATCCACTTGGAACGCATTTTCAGGATGACACCAGTTTAGAGATATTATTTCACATTTTCCGAGAAATGCATTGGCGTTCAGTTACTTTTGCGTTTCAATGCATAAAACGACATTTTGTTAAGAAAGTAAGTGGAATGCCAACGCATTTCTCCGCAATGTTATTTCACTGGGTCATCAAAGGTGTTTTTGCGCCGCGCAGCGTGTTCTGCTTGCGATAGCGGCGCCACCTGCGCTCTGCTTAGTAAGGCGTGAATCAGCGGAATTAGAGACTTCGTGCTGGCGACGCAACGTAAGCCACCATGTTAGCACAGCTTGTTCGTAACATCTTTCATTTTGCTGCAGCCATGCTTGGGAGCTTGAACCTGTCAGCAGATCTGACGGCTGGTGTTTCTTGCTGCAATGGCAGACACTGTCGGTATTATTGCCGGTGTGATGCAACAATGACATTCATCTTCACCCAACGCACATATGTACTCTCTCAACAGTTGAAGGATGCGGAGCTGGGGAGGGGGCAGAGGGGGTGCATCCTTTTGTGCTGCCACTGTGTATATTGCGGGCTGTTATCTGTATGCGGCAAACGCTTTTATTGTTTTTTTTTTCTTATGGGCTGTTCCCACTAAGGTTGCAGCAGGGGCAAATACCTGGAATGTCGAGTGAACGCAGTTTCAAATAACGTAGCTCTGGCACTTCATTTGCCCAGAGCTCCGCGCTATGGTCGTAGCAGCCACCGCTTTTGTTTGTACGTATCGTCGTTGCAGTAATTTCCATCTTCTCCTATTTCTACTTCTCGCTTCCGACATCAAATAAAAGGGCTTATCCCTACCTCGTATGATACAGCATAGGGTGGCATGTTGTCAGAGTACTTAAACGATATTAACTTCCACGCCGTCCATCGCGCAACAACTACGACTGCGTTGGCGTGTGTGAGAGTGATCCGTCCACAACATATTGGCGACGCTTGATGTATGCAGGATGGTAAATTTTCGAATGCAACATCTAAGTGCGGAATTCCCGAAGAACTCTAATGGCGAGAAAGTGCACATTCATCTTGTACTTCTATATCATTTAGGGTAACAAAATACGTCTCACAGTACGATGTGCCTACTCTAGTTGTTTCATTGTATAAATCTCGCTGCGAACTCGCGCACGCTATTGACGTCAAATGTTAACAGGATGCAAAACGTGCAAAAAATTTTGTATTGATGTACCATGTGCACAATGTCTGCAATTTATATACGTATTCTACACTGTCATGTGCATCCGTACGAAAGATAAACTACCGTAACTGATCTTCCTCGCACTAAGAGACCATGCATACTATGGACGCTAATTGCGCACTATAAGTAGTTTTGGGGAAACTCGTCGTAGTGTTTTTGACACAACAGGTGTGTTGTGTGTTCTTAAAAATGCAAGAACCAATTTGGAATTTCATTTGACAGCCGCATGCTTGACAACCGAAAAGAAGATTCTGACGGAATAACGGCAGAGCTATTATAGTCTTCGTGATTTACAAGCGTAAGGATTCTGAAATTTACCGATTCACTTTTAAGGTTAGAGACAGGCTTGTATCTGCTGTACAGAGCACAATTCCGCACACTGATGACAAGTGAGGAAGAAATCGTACATAAAGTCATCCTGATTAACATCGAGGGCACGGCCTTATTGCTTATGTATACACCGTGCAGGTGCCCTGTCAAAAATAGTAAAAAGTGAAAAAGGTAAGACATCACCATTTTTCAATAACCCTCTTTTTTCATAATTTTTAAGCATTATTAGCCCTACTCTCACGAAAGCTTTTGTTACCTGCCTGCATTTACTTTCCTATGTCAGTGCAGCCTTTCCTTAGGGCCACGCTGCCATGGAATGATATCTAATACATAAAAAACTCCGTGAGCAGGATGATATAGAGTCCAAAATAATAACTTCCCCATCCACGGAGACGTGGATGTTTTACTAATGGCCACAAAAGAAAGTTTCTCATACCTTTCTACATTAGGCGCCCTCTTAAGCTCCCGAAAGGCATGTGATGGCAACATGGGATATTGTGTTACTTTTGCTCAGTGGCCATAAAACGTGGCCAGCATTTGTTTGTTGACTCGTTTATTTTTGCTGGAAAGCTCCCTTACAGTAGCGCGGGATCAGTATAAGTATGCCTCCGACGTTGCAGAGATTCAACGCCTAATCCAAAAGGCCCATTATTTTCGTCTTTATGCCACCACCGTTCGCCGTTATAGTCGCCCATTCGTTGTAACATCTTTACCACAGCCCCATTTTATAAGCGAAGCTTTATATGTCTAGTCGACATCGTGTATGGCTAGGCTAAATCGCCTGTGTACAGAAAATTATCATCATCATCATCATTGTCTCGAGCGTCGTTGTCTTCTTCCGCATCGGGCTGGTTGGCTCGTGCTCGTGCTCGGCACGCGCTCGTGCCTCTGCTCCCGCGTTGGTCGTCATCGTCTGCTTCCACAGCTGCCTGCGTTCCCGCTAATCATTCCTGCGTAGAATTTCACTTCTCTTCTTTCGTCGTAATGGGGAGGGCGCATTTACGGGGTTATGAGCCATTGCCTAAGGCGGTATGAGTCATTCGTTGTCTTACGTAAAGGACAGGCTTAATTTTGAAGCAATTTAATTTCGAAGAATCGCAAGCGGCAGTGGCGTGCGAATGCTGCTAGTCACGCCTGCGAGCAATCTCGAGACATCGAACGCAAGCGACAACGGCGGACTGTGGGCATACCGTCAGTGATGGCGTTCTCTCCGTCGCAGCCGAACGTGTGTGTGTAACCTCATAATTCCGGAATACTTCAATGAACCCTCTGAATTAACCCAGTGATAAACACCGGGGCCGCACGTTTTAGCTTCGCTGGTTAACCATCTTCACAGAGTGGAAGGGCACACGAATTTTTTTTCTCACTGTAGTAAATCTGTCTCCTTCTGGCAGAACTGGTTATTGCTACGACTGCATGATGTGGTCTGCACAGAACTTGCCTGCTCAAAAGCGATTTTTGGATCACAGAAGCGACTGTTTCTGACAAACATGCTCGGCGGTTGTGATTGAAGTTGGGTGTCATCGTATTGGGAGTGGTGCATGGGGGGGTTATTTATTTGCGTTGTGCCCCTGTCGAATGAACGATTGTTCGTCATAAGTAGGCTGAGCAGTTCAGTAGAGGTGAATGATCATTAGCGCTCATATCGGTCATATGCTACACTGCCCGCGATGTTTGCACAGATTTTTAAATAAATAAGTGCGCACTTTCAAATACGGTTTTTGCACGATAACATGCACTTTACTGCACAAAGGTGCCTACGTAATCATTGTATGTATTTTTCTACGGTGAAGCTGTTCAGCACAATTACACGATGCTTTTTTTATTTTATTTACGAAATACTGCAGTCCCAACTTGGGCCCTAGCAGGAGGGGCAAAAGTGTACACGTGAAGGCAATACATAGTCACATTTACATACAGTGTAGCAGTGGCGCAGCCAGAAATTTTGTTCGGGGGGGGGGGGGGGGGGGGGGGCTGAGGTTGCAGCGCGGCCTCCTCCTTATAGAATTTGTCGAGGGATCAAATACATGAATAATAACTGCATTGCCACTGCCATTGTATATTAGATGCTGCAAACGAACTATTGAACGCTACGCACTGTCAAGTAAAATATGTATTTTTTCATAAACAAATACATTCGTATGTCCTAAAAATTCCGGCAGAAATAACTGATATCAATGCGGCCGCGTTTTTTTTTCTATTTAATAAGGAAAGAAAATATCACACGGACATTAGAACTATATGAGTTCGAAACCAGCAAAACAGTGTATACAGCTGATATGAAGAACGTAAAGGCCATCTAATGAATAAGTTGAGGACAAATATTTTGATGAATCTTCGTCATTCAAGAACCTTCTTTTCATTTTTGCACATATGCAACGGCCAGGAAAAAACCTTAATGACGCTGTCCCTCGTTGCAATAGATTGCGCAGGAGCAGCTGTTACCGGTCGTGTATTGTAAATACACCGAGTTTATACTCGCAACAGTGAGTACAAATGAAAAGTAGGAGAGATAGGGAGAAGTCATAAGGGAAAGGCTGAGCGCGGTAGGCTACCCTGCACTGGGGAAGGGGGAGAAGGGATTGAAAGAGGAGAAGGAAGAGAGAAGTTCACAGTTCACACGTTGCACATGTACAGTCAAGCGTTCATCGCTGAGTTTCGTCACAGGCGGTCATACAGGCTTGTGCACTTCAAAAAGCGCAGCAGCACCTTTTTAGCACTGCACATAGCAGACGCACGAGGCCACGCGCCCAAGATATTTTCCTCCGTAAAAAACCTGTCGTCTAAGTGCCTCAAAGCCGTCCGAAGGGCAATCCTCTCATCTTCGTATCTGTGGCAGTCACATAAAAGTAGGAGTTCTGCAAAATATACATTAGAAATGCGAAGATAGAATGGAATATACAAATGCGAAGATACAACTCGCTAAGGGCAAGAAAGAGTCGCTAGGAACAAAGTTCACTGCTTGTATACACAACACCTCGCAACAAGATATTTAAATGTACGTCTAAGTCTCCAATAAATCTACGTATTTAAGCAAACGTCACTGTATATTATGCGTCAAACAAGACAAATAAACACGTTGCGGAGTCAGACATAGTAACTTTGCGCACAGAAAGACAGATGATCTAGGCAAGAACAAAACCATGATCGCAGACATCGTGATATGTACTCGGGTCATGCAGCGGTGGCGACAGCACCATACAGGTAGAATAATAGAGGAATAATGCAGAAATCAGTAGGAAAATGTGTAATTTAACTGCCTGCACAGCGGCAACAATTATTCTGCACCCAAAATTAAAGGAGGGTTTTGCTTCGTTTCAAAAAAGAAATAAAAACAGGTAGCTAAAAAGGTAAGAAAAGGACAAACGAAAGCCACAGATGATGCGGCAAGTTACTACCTAATATCCAGGGTATTTTTGGCAAACGCATCATGGGCCGAGCTTTCAATGAGCAAGGTCGGTCAAAATTGGTTATTGATGTCCTCGTGATTTTCGTATTCGCATGATAATTTTGATCATGATGCTAACTGCTAGAATATACGGCTAAAATTTCTGCGGGTTTAAAAGCTAACGAATTATGAGCTTATGGACCTGAAGGAATAGAGCTTTTTACTTGCATTGATTTTTGCTGCTTCGCTATCTAAAGGACAAACGTCTCTCGGCGGGGAAGTTGAGCGAAGCGGTCAATGACTTCGGACACGTTGATGCCGACGTCTCTGTGGGTGTATAGAAGCACCAGTCTAACCATGCGTTCCACAGACATTGTAGAGCGCAAGTAGTTTTTTTAGTAAACTCTTGTAAAAAAATATTCTCTCTGCGCTGGCAGTGGTCACTGGAAGGGTGACTAGAACCTGGAACAGTTTGTACACATTTACATAGAACCTGCAGTCGCAATGAGAGATGGGCATCTATTCCGGTGCTAAAACCTAAAACACTCCCTCGATGTCGTTGGCATCCTTGTTTAGGTACTTTGCACAAACATTAGGCCGTTCGATACCGGCGACGTCCGTCGTTTCGTCAGCAAGTACGGAGAAGCAGCCTGCTTTTGCAACTAGGCTTTCTTTGATAATTTCCTGACAAATTTCTATAATTTGGTATTGTGCAGTCTTAGCTTAAGTACGAGGCATTACTGGGGCAACTTTCCAAATGGTTCTTCAGATATGTATCTCCACAATCAGCTCGCATGCGAAGAAGCGCTCTGAAAATACCTGTATTTTCCGGGGGGCCTATGCTTGAATCTATAGGGCCACTGTCCCTGTGGCCAACGAGAGCCAGACCTTGTAGCCCGCAAAAAGAATTTCCTCAATAATAGGCCATTTCCTTTCTCCTGTTTTCTCAAATTTTACTTTGCCTGCCCTGGTCCAGCTGATCGATCACATTGGGCACGCATCCTGAAAATGTTTGGAGAAAATTATCAGCTGCTAGCTCACAGTCACGGTAATATTTAGTATTTTCGTGTGTGGTGGAAGATTGCGAGCGCGTGCTTTCATTTCTGGAACCGCTTGGACACGAGGGCTCCAGTGCACGCATGTTGGTCCAAGTTTCTAACAGCATTAACCCCATAAAGTTCCCGAATTGAAAATCGTTTGAAGCACGCCTTTGGAAATTCAGTGCACTTTTCACGTCAAAAGTTTATGAGAACTTTACACCCATAAAATTTTGGAATTGAAATCCATGCGCTCCGTAGATTCCGCGGCCGCTGCGAGATGCCGCAAAGCGCCCGCTCGCTATCAAAAAGCCCTTGAAAATTTGTGCTCGGATGGGGCTCCTTGCGTTACGTGACCCCAGGTGCCGCGAAATCCACCACAGGTGCCACGAAATGCGGCCCGAGTTCGCAATGTTCGTGCCGAAATGTCTTTCGAGCGTGAAAAAGACATTGTAGACAGAATGCAGAATGATTGAACATAGCTCGCCTACACGAACATGTCGCAGCCTATAACACTAGGACACCTGAACAATGGAACATTCTGCACTCAAGAACGAATTATGGTCAACAAATGCTTCGACATACACTTCCGACTTTACTCAATAACCTCGCCTTACGAGAAATAGACCTTCTGTCCTTATGCAGCCTGCACAACTTCTTTCAGTCAAACTAATCCTTGTTCTTTAATGAGTTTGTTCATATGCAATAATGTATGACTTTTCCTCCCTTTATTTGCTTTAGTTTATGCTGCACTGAATATAGTGCTATGTTATGTTTTTTTTTCTTTTTTTTCCTGTTTTCGTACAATAAGACTTTCCTTATGTAATCTATAATGCTCATTTATAAATGCAATATTTCCTTGTTAATGCAGACTACTTGTTTTTCTAATTGTTAAAGTGTATTACTACGTGTCTCGTATACACATGTTTTTTGACACCTTCCCATCTGTTTACTCACATGTGAGCGCCCGACGCCCTCTGTTGCCTTTGGTGGGTTTTTGGGCTGGTCAAGTTGCCTCCGTGCAACTTTTTATCCAGAACCCCACCATGTCGTTCTTTTCATGGGAAGTAAATTATTATTATTATTATTATTATTATTATTATTATTATTATTATCATTATTATTATTATTATTCCCGGCGTCGGTGGTAGTTTTGGTCGGCGGTGCATGCCGGCACGAAAAAATTTCGGGGGGGGGGGGGGGGCTGAAGCCCCATCAGCCCACGAAAGAAAAAAAACCTTGAATATCTCAATATTCACACAAAAAAGAGTATAAGTGAAATAATCAACATCAATCCTGAAGACTTTCAATTATTTTTATACTTTGCACTGATGACATCGGCAGCGAGTTCCACTCGCTAATTGTGCGCGGGAAAAATGAAAACTTGAATAGGTTAGTTTTGGTGCTGTATGGGGTTAGTGATTCTTCATGTCGATGCCTTGTAGTTCGTGACACCAGTGATGTCACGTATGGCTCAGGGGGAGTAGCAATTGACGACTCTTCAAATGAAAGAGAAATTTTATTCTCTCAATTTTTCTTCGTAATTGAAATGATTTTATGCCATAAAGATTCATTAGTTGAGTCGGAGAGTCAGTTTAGCGGTATTTAGAATAAATAAATCTAACTGATTTTCGTTGAATCATCTCCAATGCTTCGACATTCTTTTTCGTATGAGGGTCCCAGACAATGGATACCTATTCGAGTTTGGGTCTTATAAAGGATGAATATGCGAGTAGTTTGACATCAGGTGGTGTGTTTTAACTTATGTCGCCAAAAACATAGTTTACGGAAAGCCGATGTGTGTTCGAATATGGGTATTCCAAATGTTCGAGGGATATCACAGATAGTGGCACTTGTATGTCTATGGTGTGTGGCTAAAGCGCTTAGGCGTTGATGCACCCACGTGAACTGACACCAACGTCGAGTGAGAGTGCTGCTTGCACACGCTGTTCTTGGGAGGCCCATCGCTCCGCTGTGCTGAGTACGGGAACGCCACCTGGCGTTGGTAGTGCTTCTTGATGCCAGCGTCCCTTCGAATGCTGGCATCGAGGCGTCGTAGTGCTGAGACCACCGAAGCGTTCACTGTCGGTGCGCGTTAGTGTCATAATGCAGTACTTCTCTTTTCTGCTCGTAGGCGGCGGCACCGCCCCGAGCAAGAGCGCGGGTACACGGAGGAGTGTTAGATATATAAGGCGCGTCTGTGTAGCTCTCTGCAAATGCGTTTGTGGCGCAATGGGTTAAACGCTCGGCGATCTGTCGTCGCGGACCGAGAGGTCGTGGGTTCGATTACCAGATTTTGCATGTTTGTGGAACTTTTTCTTCTGGTTTCTTTCTTTGTATTATGTTCGTGTACATTGTAAGCTGACGTATTTCCGTGACGGAAATACGTCAGTGAAGTCTTGGTGGACCCCGGCATAAAACACTTTCGTGTTAAAAGTCAAATGCTTTTTTTAGGGGCGAAGCTACTTAGGGTCGAGCCTTGTCCCTCGTCGCGCCGTCATAGCCACGCTAGTACTCGCCGCTCCCGCTAGAGGCGCAGCTGTGCTCTATCTCTTTCTCTCTCGTTCCCAACACACGCTCTCTCTCGTCCGAGCTAGGGGCGCATAAGTGTGTATATATATATATATATATATATATATATATATATACAGGGTGTTTCAGCGAACACTTTCAAATTTATTTAAGGTTGGCTGTGGCAGATAGCCCAATTCTCGTTAATGAGGTGGGCTACTCGAAGAGGCGGACATTACTTACACAAAAATTGAAATGAATAATTGACACATTAACATAAATTGTCTAATTAAATTTTAACTAATTACCTGATGACCCATATTGCAATGTACAAATTGGAGCCGTAAAGTTCGCAAGGCGGATCCACTTAGCATTAATTCTCACGATGACACCAGTTTCGAGATATTAATTCTCAAACTTTGCGGAGAAATGCATTGGCGTTCCAGTTAATGTTGTGCTTCAATGCATAAAGCGGCGTTTTGTTACGAACCTAACTGGAACGACAATGCATTTCTCTGCAAGGTTCGGGAATTATTTTCAGGAAACGGGTGTCATCCCGAGAATTCGTTCCAAGTGGATCCGCCTTGCTAACTCCACGGCTACAATTTGTAAATTGCAATATGGGCCATCAGGTAATTAGTTAAAAACTTAATTAGCGCTTTTTGGTAATTATTCGATTATGCATTTCAATTTATTGTGCAAGTAATGTCCGCCTCTTCGATGTAGACCAGCTCATTAACTAGAATGGGGCTAACTGCCACCGGCAACCTTAAATACATTTTGAAAGTGTTCGCTGAAACACCCTGTATATATATATATATATATATATATTGTATATGTACGCCACGCTTCGTCTTCCGGAAGCCGGAAGCTGGCTTCCAGAGAACACTTCCGGCATTTTGCCCGAATGATCCGCCGGCCGGTGCTTCGCCCACTCATCATCATTCACTTCGTGGATATGCGGTGTTTTTTTTTTTTTTTTTTTTTTGGTGTGGTGGCGTGCGGCTGCGTGCAATGACATGGTCGGTTACCAATGTCAATCAAAGAATAGCCAGCGACGCAGTATGTGTTGTAGTTCCCAATTTGCTTTGAAACATATATTCGGCGGATTGTCGGATAATGTTACATTGACTTTACCGCTCTCAAATAGACGCTATCTTCAATGTGAGGTCAAGCTTCGAAAGTAATATGTTTTTTTTTCTGAGATTGCCTTTCGCCCAGTCCACATTCCAAGCCAGTTTGGATGGTGCTTTATCAAAAAAAAATTGAGCATCGGGGATGAGCCTTTAGGCTAAGAATATTTTAGTATGAGCCTTCGTGGCCGGAGCTTCTTTTTTGATCATTTTAAGAACAAAACGCGGGTATCTGCACAGTGCTCGGATGTAGCAAGCCATATAAACAGGCTCATAGGCGAGGAATTGCAGCGGTCACTGCGATGCATATAACCTTTGTATATTTATCTGAAATTATAACCTCCGAGGGTAGCCAAGTGAGCTTTGCTTCACTTTTTTTTTAAACATCAGGGCGACTCATAGATCAAACAATAGCGAAGCTGTATAAATTAGTTCTCATACCCTTCATAAGCCTTACGGGTCTTTTCTGCGTCAAGTAACGTAAATCCGAGTCAAGTAAATTTCGAACGGCGGCAGAAAGGACCCGTAAGACTTATGAAGGGCATGAGAACTAATTTATACAGCTTCGCTATTATTTGATCTATGAGTCGCCCTGATGTTTAAAAAAATTGAAGCGAAGCTCACTTTGCCTACCCTCGGATGTTATAATAGCAGATAAATATACAAAGGGTTATATGTGCGCCATATAAAGGTGCGGGCGAGCCGGCTTATTCAACCCTTGTATGTTGAAGGACCAGTGACTGCAAGTAAGTTCTGTTCTCAGTTCTCTGATCTCAGTTCTTTGTAACAAAAATTTTGTTTCCCTACTTAAAACCTGAACACATAATTTGAGCTCACAGGTCTCTGTTAAGCCCACCAACCTGGTAATTTAGTTTAATTGTGGACTATATGTGACGGGCTCATTGATTTAGTTTTGATTTCGCCATTTTGTATGGCCCACAGTGAGCGTGCGTGATCTAGACCAATCCAGAATGTGTATGTGCCACTGTGGCATAAACTAACATGAACATTGCATGCAAACACATGTTGCATATGGTGAAAGTAAATGAAATCTGACATATCACCTTCACTTACAAAGCCTGTTAAATTGCCCTTCGCTAAAGCTCTGATTCACGTAAATTCAACATGCACTTTCGGCAGACATAATTTTTTTTCTGATGTTGTTCGGTCGACCCGAAGACTAAGTTTACCGGGCCGGCTCTCGCTATCATCCATGTGATTCAAATATTTGCAAGAATGTCTACCACCGATATAGTGCATATTGTAGAACTGTACGCAGGCATATTGCAAAAGTCTGTACACTTGCATTTAATATAGGTTGACTGGACACAATATGCTGTTTTCTGTTAGCGAAATGATCCAAGAAATTGAAAAAGTTAATAGGAAGATCAATTTATTTATAAGTTGTCGAGTACATCACGCCATGTATTGTGCTAGAGGCGAAATCCTACGGTTTTGCAATAAATTATGAAACTCCGGTTGTTCCTCTTGACAACAGTACGTCGTTATCGTCAATTACTTGCTTGCGTATTATTTCTGTCAGCCATGTTGACAAGGTGAGCCTCTGAAGTAATTATTCTATTTACATTATTCCGCCGTGACGTCTCGAAAACATTGCTATGCAGTGGTCAACAGCATCTCTCACTGAGTAAAAGGCAGCCATACTCTCTGACTCCGAACAGCAATGTTTAGCTTCTCCATCATACAAATGCAGAAGGACTAGCATATTTGTGTCTGAAATTACCACAAACTGAAATAAGAGCAGTTTTTGTGGCATTAATTATTCCTATATATGTATTCCAACGTCCTGCTTAATCAGGCATCTAATTACGCTATCCGTGTTTGCTTGCATCAGGCTTTCTACTCTGAACGGAAACGTTATAGTTTCTTCTGCCTAAGTGCTACCCCATAGAGGATAGTCGGTCAGTGTTTTCTTTACATTAGCTAATCAAGTTAGGCGTACGTCTGTATGCGTGTGTGCGTGTACGCATGCATAAGTTCTTTCAAAGATGAGTTTGCGGAAAGCTGGTCGCTAGGAGCCAAAGTTGACGCGCTAGTTTTCTCCTACCACTCCGTTTCACGAAGGGAAATCGAGTTTGCGCTGACTTAGGAAAGTGAGGAGAAAGTGTTAATATTTACTGTGGCCGACTACACCCCCGCTCACATGGAGCGAACTTTCACGGCGAACTTCGTGCGGCCCGCACCAGCGCGGCGGAATGTCAGCGTGCCGCCGCCGTGCTGCACCCACATGCGGCGAAAAACAGGCGGCCGACGCCGCCACGATTTCATTGTCGCTAGAAACAGCATTTTCCGATTCCCAGAAAGATGCCGGGAATAAATAGTCCTGTATCTGCAACGGAATCATTACTCTGCAACTGAACCACATTGGTCGCGCCTGGACGGCTGTGATCAGTCGATCGTGGTACGCGATGCGCGCAGCTTTTGTCGCTATGTTCGCTCTAGGCTCTTGGGCTGTCCAGCCGAATCAAATGCGGTGGCCGGAAGTCGGACGTGACCACGCCCTGATTGGTCCGCGCTGACTGCCTTCACTCGCTCGTTCTGGCGAGCGGCTGACCACCTGCGATCATGGGCCGTATTTTGAAACGTTCCACTTCGGCGATAGTTCACCTTTCGCCTTCAGGCGCGCGCTGATTGGCTGGTTGAGCAAAATTGAATGACGTCGGAAGTCAGTAGAAGTTTCTGAAATGCAGCCTCACAGGAATCCGTCCACAAGTATGGTGTGTCCTTGTGAAGAGGGGACGTCAGAGGAGAAGCAACCTGTGCAGGAGGAGGAGGAGAGAAAGAGAAGGCAGGGATGTTAACCAGAAATGTGACTAGTTGGCTACCCTGCTCTGGGGGACGGGAAAGAGGGAATAGAAAGATGAGATAGAGAGAGGAGGGGGGGAGGAAGGACGCGGTGAGCTCGCGCATGCACGCGGTGGGCCTGATCAATTCAAAGGCGTTCACATAGGCCAGTCGCCCTCAAGAAAGACAACAGTGCCTGCACAGCTTTGTGGTCTGACGAGCGATGGGGACGGTCTTCAAGGAGCACCTGCACGGACAAAGGCCGATTGTCAAGTCGTCGCAATGCGTTCGATAATGTTTGTCTTTCCGACTGAAATCGATCGCAGTGGCAATAAATGTTCTATGTTCTCTTCGCTGCCGCAGACGTCGCACGTAGCACTTTCGGTCATTCCAATCAAAGCAGAGTACGCCTTCACGAAAGCCACTCCCAACCACAGCCGGTATAGAAGCGATGCCTCAAGTCGGTGAATCCCGGGTGGAGGTCGGAGTTGGAGCGAAGGGTTCAGTTCGTGTACCCTGGTGCGCCTTATATTTGGGGTGTTCCACTCAAAGAGAGCTTGCGTGCCAGGTGACGAAGCTGCCTTCCAGCGTCTGTCCTGGAAAGAGGAATGGGAACGCTGTGTTCTTCTTGATGTGACTCTCGGGCAGCTTTTAAATATGAGCAAATGCCCAAGAAACTTCGGAGGTCTTTCACCGTCTTTGGCTGATGAAAGTTACGAACCGCCGCAATCTTTTGTGGGTCTGGTCGTATTCCCTGGTTGTCGACCAGGAACCCTGATACAAGAGCTTCACCGTCACCGATGTGACACTTTTGGAATTTAAAATAAGGCCAGCTCGCCGTATGCAGTCAAGCACGATCGATAAGCGGTGATTGTGCTATTCAAATGTCGTGCCATAAACAATTACATCATCTAGATAGCAGATACAAATTTCCCATTTGAGTCCGCGGAGCACTGTATTCATAAACCTCTCGAATGTCGCCGGAGCGTTGCACAAGCCGAAAGGCATAACGTTGAACTCAAAGAGGCCATCCCGTGTTACAAAGGCTGTCTTCTCCTTGTCCGAGGGGTACATAGGGATTTGTCAGTATCCTGACCACAAGTCAATGGAAGAAAAATAAAACGCGGAGTGCAGAGAGTCGACGGCCTCATCTATACGTGACTATACTGTCTTTTATTGTGACGGCATTGGGACGGCGGCAGTCCACGCAAAACCGGCCACGAGTTGTGCTTCTTTTTGACGAGAATAAGCGGAGATGCCCACGGACTGCATTATTCTCGTATGACTCCTTTCTGCAAAATTTCTTGAACCTGCTCGGTGATGATTTTCCCCTCAGAAGGCGAAACGCGGTAAGGCTTCTGACGAAATGGTGACGCTTGCCCGGTATGGATCCAATGTTGCGTACGAGAAGGCGGCCGCGTATTCGTAGATTTTTGGTCTTGCGCAAAATCAAACACTGAAGCGTAACTTGCCAGCTCCTCTTGAAGGAGAAGCTGCTCAGCAGAAGGGAGCGACTTGTTGATCATGCGCTCAAAGTCAAGGGAATAATCAGGGTAGGAATCGGGATGCGATTTCTCTCCGGCAGGTGACAGTTCCACGGTTTGCACACTGTGATCGTAGCTTCTTCGTCAAAGCTTGCCAGTTTAAGTCCGGCCGGCTGAGGTATCATTTGGGTGTTGAGGCATTTACTGTCCACAAGTGGGTAGAACCGTCTACGTCGAGCACGAGGCAACGAGGCATTATCACATTTTTCTTGAGCGCGTTGTTGAAATTGGACTCGACTAAACCATAACAGGATCCCTTACTAGGACGAGAAGAGTGTACGGGTACGAACATTGCTGTCCATGGGGGCACACCGACATCTTGCGACACCAAGAAAACGTCCGAGGTATCATTGATGAATTCGGTCACGGGAGTACGCACGGCGCTGCGAAGAGAAATGGCGCCACTACCACAACCCAAAGTCGCCCCCCATTCACGCAAGAAATCAATACCTAATATAACGTCATGGGTAGCGCGTGCGAGCACGGCAAGTTCAGTCCTAAACTTTTGACTACCTATGGTGATCGACACACAACAAACACCAATTGGGCGCAAGAGTTCTCCCCCAACACCGCGAAAGGTAGCGTTCCGGTCACAAGCAAACAATACTTTTTGCCAAAGACGATCTTTGACAGCCACATTCATTATAGAGACTGCAGCCCCGGTATCAACTAACGGTACCGTAATCACATTGTCTACATAAACACACACTTTGTTCTTTAACATCACTGCAGAAGGGGGTCTTGATGAAGGTGATCGTACTGCGGCCTCGTCCCCATCGGTCGCACCAGCTAGTTCTCCAGCGTTGACGGTGACCAAGAATGACGACGCGGTGACGGGGATCGCCGCTGTCGCGTCGTAGGCGGGGTAAGGCTGCGGTCGGACATCGGGGAGTCAGCTCGTGTCGCGCGTTCCTGTTGCCGTCGTTGAAAGGAACTGGGAACGACCCCGGCTCGACTGCGGACGTAGGAGGGGTGTAGGCAATAAATCGCGGAACTCGCTGCTGGCGGTAAGGGCAGTACCTAGCGATGTGTCCAGGCAGACCACAGTGGTAGCAAGTGCGGGAGCCGCGATTTGTCATGCCCTATGAGAACGGGCTGGCTGGTTGGTTGTAGACGGAAGAAGCCCGAGCAGTATACCTTTGGGGTGAAAATTGCCTACGTCCCTGATTCCCGAGAGGGCGCATGTTCCTGCTTTCAAACCGCTCATTATACGTCACACGAGGTTTCGGATAACTCTGGCGAGACCAAGATGCCTGTGGTGCATAAAGGCGCTGGTCAAAGGCGCATTGATGACACTCATGAGTTGGGTCGGCAACTGAAAGCAGAGCAAGCTCTTCTTTCACTACTTGCCGTATTACCGAGATGTCGTCATGAGATGGGACTGTCAAACTTGCAACGGTGGTGACATTGTCTTAGCGCCTAAATTTTGGTAAAATTCTCCACATTTTAAGGGCTTCAAACATCCGACAGTGCTGCCTTAGGTCGGAAGGGGTTCTCAGGTCTTCTTTTGTTATCAGAAAATTGTTAACATCTTCTGCGATTCCTTTCAGGAGATTCCCCACCTTTATCCTCAACAGACATTGTCACACTCACTATTCCGCCTAATTTCAAAACAGCCTCAATGTATGTTGTCCATGTCTCGCCAGGTAATTGAGCCCTGCGTGAAAGCGACTGCTCAGCTTCCTTCTTTTTAGACATCGAGTCACCAAAGCACTTCTTAAATTCGTAGACAAAATCGTCCCACGTCGTCAACATGCTCTCATGGTTGTCAAACCAGAGAAGTGCCGTCCCGGCGAGAAAAAAATACCACGTTCTCGAGCTACTTCGTAGTACTCCAGCGGTTGTGGCGACTCACTCTTTGGTAGTGCTTTAACCAGTCTTCAACGTTTTCATTTCGCTTCCCCGAAAACGTGGTTGGAGGTCCCTCCGGTGTCCCGTAGCCAGCCTGGCCTGTGCGATGGTCTTGGGGCTCACCGCCGATGGTGCCTTCTCCCGAATATTCCGATGTCCGCTGCCTGTGGTTGCAAGCCAGCCAAGCGTCTGCTCCTTCGCAAAGTCGGTAGGGCTGGGTGGTCGTCCAGGGCGATGTACCCAGCGTCGCCACCAAATTGTTACGAAGGTGTGGGTTTATTTACAGGTGATAATAGATGAAAGCACATGAGAGGAGCAGCCGAAGGCGAAGACCTGTCCGGTACGATGAACCGCCCAGTTCAAGCGCGCGCTCCACATCACCTCTTTGTCTTCTAACCTCCGCGCGTTGCTGCGGCAATATGTATTTCGATTTCGCGAGAATCACAAGAAGATAAGATGTAGACGTTATTAGAGGTACAAAAGAAGGGCGCAGGTAAACAAGTTTCACGGAGCCCGAAATTCGTTGCAGAGGTACAAAACATCAAAGTTGAGTGACAATGAAGGAACGAAAGAATTTATGCGTACGAAGCGTTGGAAAACAGCTCAAGGAACTAAATGAATGGGATGGACCATAGAACCGTGCATGACTTGTGCAAGTTGGTCACTTTGTTCATTCTCTGCCATATTTCTATGACTTAATTACTTTGACATTGTGAATGTAGAGTTAAGAAATTGAGTTGAGAATCTCTTTATATCTATCTGATACCGCACTTTCGTGCTTGCGCTGAAATATAATATTATTTTGCAACTTTTAATTTTTCTTTTTGTTTGCAAAGCTGGCTGCTCAATTAAGCATTCACTATTTCGATGTAGAATTACTCGCTTTCGCATCTTAATTCGAGGCCGATTCTAGGATACCCAAATTGCTGGCCTAACCCCCATCTTCTGGTCGGGCTAATAAAGCCTCTTATAAAGCATGCATTAAAAATCCTGTAAGCTTTTTATTGCGTGAATAGATATCGCGCACTTTTCTTTGGTATGGTTGTGTAGAGGAAGGAAGCCATTACTTGACTAGTGAATGTGTCGCGTGTGCAGATGACACTATTGTTGCTCCACGCATCACACAACTTGAACTTAACCTAGCCTCGTATACGGCTAGGGTAACATTGGCACGTTCACATAGGCAAAGCTCGATACATTTGTCCCACCGAGCAGGAATGCTGACGTTTGAGAGACCACCATATTTCATAGCAGTTGTAAGTTATCAAACTAAAGCTGGTCAGTAGTTACAGGAACTACAAGCTGTTTTTTTCACATTTGCTCGACTACGGTCCCCCTATGTTCAACTCGTACGGTCCGGAAATGGCGTCTAGAAACTTGAGCAGCAAGCAAAGGGACATCCCACAGTTTTGACCGCGGCAAGTGCAGGAGATTGAGGGATGTGCAGGAGTCCCAACTATCTATGAGTGGGGCTGCATGGCTTGAGTGACGCGGAGCAGTCTGGAGCGCCTACATTAAGGGAGACATTTGTTGCGCAAAACCCCTTCGAAAAAAAAAAAACGGGCCCACTACGAAAAGGGAGTGAGCATGATTGCAAAATTAGAACGTAACACAACACCTAGCCTGAACATCTATTAGGTATGTAAGCTTTGTATTTTGTGAAAATGTAACTTGTGCGTTTGGTTACATAATTTCTGTATGTTAGTACACATACAGCGTCTGCAACACGCACACGATGTTGCACGTTCCTCACAGCGGCTGCGCCTCGGAGACAGACTGCTCGATTTTTTTTCTTGCTCTGGCCAACAATTTATGTCGCCCCTCTTGCCTACTACTTCGGCACTTCTAGCGAACCTAAATCCTTGATGGACATATCTTCATTTCTTTCTTTCTTTTTTTCTCATGTTCACTGAAGGTCTACAGGCAAGTGAATTTCGCAGTATACACGACTTTCTTGTGAAGTGTATTGATAAGGTTCGACGCAACCAATGAGTATATTGAAAGATAAAAGAGAAACTGTTTGTTATCCACTCGACGCTAGCATTACGCTACCACGACAGTGGTAAGGAAACGCATGCGAGTTTCACAGGAAGCCGCTGTAATATGCTGAAACCTTTGTCGCAGGGATACGCGGGCGAATTTAAGAACTTAAGTGCGGTACATTTGATATGAATTCATGGCGGTGTCTTATACGTGAAGTAAGAGCACAAACGTAAGGGCACCATTGCTCGCGCATTGGCGTTTTCTGTACTCTTCTTCTATGTTTCTGCATGACCTTTCTGACACCAAACAATTGCATTCGCTTAACTTGACTGCGTACATACGAAGCCTTATACAGAAAAGGTAGAATTTGTTGCGCCAGTTTGGCAACACTTTCTATCGTTTGGAGTATGTCAGGAACCGACCGATAAAACTGCAATCCCGGCGTGACATGGACATTCTAATCACTGTGTTTTTAGGCGTATGCTGCTATAACCCCTTGCCCTCTTGCCGTAATAAAAATTGTAAGTTTCCATATTGACCTCATATGACGTTCTCAAGAGGTATATCAACTTCTGTGATGACAACATCTCAATACATTGAAGCTTGCACATCGCAAAAATTATGTCTGTGTGTTGGTAAGGTTGACGGCCAGCCGTTTGATTCGGACGGCTACGTAAACGTTTGTTTGCCATATAGAGTCATGTCATAACGAAATATACACTCTAAAGCTCAAGCTCTTTGAGCTCTTTTACCACTATTTGTCACACCTGACAAACTACATTAGACGGATGTAGCAGTCTCGTAGTCACTGTAATTTATATAAACTTTGAGCAGTGAGAATTGCTTCTTTTATTGCATCCTTTCAAAGAGCACAGTGTTCTTGTCACGGAGCGAATTTCGCATTCACGGGGGGGTTAGCGCTTCCTAAATTTTGATATTCATATGGCCAAGCGCGCTCCTTCGTAAGTGTTGTGAGTTAGACTTGTTCGTTGACATTCTTTATGAATGAATTAGAAGCGTCACCGTAAGCAAAGTACGGAATACTGGAAAAAAACTTTGGTTCCAATGGTCACGCCCAGCGTTCCTTCCTTTCTTTTCTGTACGTCTTCCGTCTTTGGTCACTCTGGCGCGGCTCTCATGATAAACGTGCTGCCTTAGCTTCTTGCTGCTCTAGTTGCATATAGACTGCAAGAGCCTGTCAATTGCGGTCTTGCTAAACGCTCACATCAAATGCTTAACTATCTTCTGTGGCGTGTATTTTGACTTGATAAACCATTCCTTCCTCCATAATTCGTTCAGTCATATTATATTTGTGGAGTACTTGCTGCACAATATAGGTGCCTGTATTTGAAAACAATTTCTTCTAGAGTGATTCTTTAGAATTGCTGCTGGGTAATATTGAGATCGGGGACATAACAACAGCAGGGTGCAGCCAACTGCAGACTACCGTTATTATTAAGGGCGTTGTGAATTCGGCAACCCTTCTATTTGCAAGCTAACAGGTGCAGTTTTTCTGGGGCTCTTATACACCTACTATTATTTCAACATGCTACACGCATGTTTCCCAGAAAGTATCCCACAAAAGTCAATGGCATGCTCATGTGCTCGTGCTATTGGGAAGAAAAGTTGTTATATAGTGCTTCAGATACATTTGTTGTTTAGGTTGAGTTCACCGCAGCATAGATAATGTTGACAACCTGACTGTGGCTGTGCGAGCAACTTTTTGCGGGCAATCAAACTTCACTATCATGTTCGCTGGCAATTCCGAAATCGACAATGCCAACAACTCATTTTGCAACACACTGACGCGGGTATAGGTCATGTTGATGTATAAGTTCCTAACTGACTGTTATACCTGAGCGCAGCTTTAATATCACTACAGCGCAAAACATTTCTTAAATTTTTACAGAAAGTTCGTCGCTACAAAATCTTAATATACAATATATAAAGCCAACATGTTTTCAACCAAACTATGCAACTAAGTTACGCTTCGATTTCAATGATGTTTAGGCGTTCATTGCGGTGTTCCACGGGCTGCTTTGCCTATAACACGCAAAAACGCGGTCCCAAAAACCTATCGTAAAAAACGGGCGTAGGCACAGTTGTACAATTGATTTCTTCGCTAGTTTTATCACTGAGAGAATTGGGACCTCAAGCGAGATATTCCATGAGTTGTGTTAATTGACTTCGAGAGTAAAG
This sequence comes from Dermacentor silvarum, assembly GCF_013339745.2. NCBI lineage: Eukaryota > Metazoa > Arthropoda > Arachnida > Ixodida > Ixodidae > Dermacentor > Dermacentor silvarum. The sequence goes on from NC_051160.1 coordinate 83,674,241, forward strand.
TCAAAATTTATTGGCATGCGAGGGACGATTTCATGCGGTCTACTGTAGCAGGGTATTTATCAAGTTAAAAAGGTATGAAGCATAGGAAGAGCCTTCTGCTCAATTCTCGATTTTTATTTTTTACGACGCACATCGTCTACCAATGTTTTTGTAAGCTATGCTCTCCCATCTCAAAATCATCAGACATCATTTGTGCGAAATATAAATTTAGGTAGCACTCTGAGGAATATGCCGGCGCCACCATCTTTACACTCACAACCCTTATATATGAAGCAATATGGCGAGCCTACGGCTGTATCTAAGATGGTTAGTACCGGATTCATGTTGAGACACGTGAAGAGGTGAAAGTCGATCGTGGCGTGCAAGCGCCGCCGCCATGTAAACAAAGACAGGCACGTCGGAGAGTGCTTCCGACCATTACCAGAAGCTGCGCGCTCGCTCCTTGCGTTTCGGGCAACGCTGTTGTGCAAGATTTATGACCGCGCCGAGATGCTTTCAGGCTGGCCTTTGGTCAATGGCTTATACAGCTCGGGTGGCCTCCTGCACGCTACGTCGTGGGCTGCTTTAGCTTTCTTGCTACCTTCTCACTGAAAGTGTTGCATCACACAGCCCTATTGGTTTAGAGGAACTTAAGTCAACCTTAAACTCGTCTCGCGGAAAACTTGCCAGACTGAAAGTTGCCAGATTAAACGCAACATCGGTACCGAACGGCATCGGCAAATAGGCACAATGAGGTATATTTTTCTAAACGGAAATGTTCTATTATGTAAGTTCACTTCTGAATAACGGCCATATTTTCCCCAGACGCGAAGGCGGCTCAGGCATATATCTCCTGTTCAAGGTGGTTCCTATCGCCAATGGTCGTGTAACTAAAAGACCTCTTTGAAGCAAAGTGAACGCACACAAAAAGAATACACATTGACGACGACACGTGTAGCACCGTGCCTTCCTTTTGGTGTGTTTCCTCATGGTGGCAAATATCTGTTTAGGCAAGCAAACAAATAAAGTCAAAAGGGAGTTCTCTTGGAGCTATACGAGCGTGAAAAATTATTTATCGTGTACCTATCATGAATACACGTCGAAGGCTGCATCTCCTTGTACGCGGAAGAAGTAACCTCTCCTAATATTTTTTATAAAAATTGCTTTTAGTCTCGCAGGAGAGATCAAAAAATCACTACCAAGCACAACGCGTTCGCGCGATATATGCGTTTCTTCATTGTCCAAGATACTCGACCAGGTAGTATTATTCTGCATCGGCTCATCAGTGTAGCTTAATGTGGTAGCTATCCCCCTGAAAGCGCACCTGCTTCCAAGAACTGCTCCTAAATAGCGTCTAAGGATTGAGCATGAATTTTTAACGCATGCTCTTCAGTGCTTAAAATGAACTATGCATCAACTACGTGCTTGCGATGGTTCTTCCATAAATTTTATTTTTACTTTGCGCCGCTTATTCTTCACCCCCCCCTCTCCCAAATGTTTTAGTTCTCCTGGCACGTCTTTATTAACATCCTGATTCCAATATTTGGTGCAAGCCTGATGTTTTATCCGCGTGTTTATCTAAGTGCATCCTCCAATGTACAAAATTGCAATCACCATCTGTCGAGTTGCCCCAAAGCCCTATCCGCCATCTCGGCTGAACCAAGGTAAAACAAAACTGATCACCGCATAGCGTCGCTAAACAAATATTTGGTGCTTCAACCCTTGTTTACTGGTGTCATCCCACTGTTTCCTGCTGCTATAAACGACGAAAGGGATCCTTGGCAACGCGGGTAACAACGCAGGGCTGTTTTCTTAGCGAATAAAATAAAATTCGGATGCTCAAAACTGGCCATTGCAGACAAAGATGTGAACCAGGTGTTGGTTTTAGCACGTAACATTAGTATTTACGCGGCCATTATTTCCCTCGTGTTTTTACTAAAAGTCAGCCCCCTGCTCTCACATTGAAAAAATATATTTATTCATGTTCACGACGTATTCTTAATTAGAAACTGCGCTCACGGGAAACGCTACTTTCAACAGGGAAACTCATTTAAAATACCTTTTTAACATACGACAGCGTCTATTGTTTTTTTTTATATGTGAAGGTGTTGTTCTTTTACGACACAATACTTTCAAATTTTACGAGCCTAAGAAAAATTTCCGGCTAAAATATCGTTTGCATATGGAATAAAAAGAACCCCAAGGGTTGGGGTGGCAAACATTAGTTGTGCTTTTTCAAAGAAAGAAAATCAGAGGAACCTCCAAGAAGACAGACCGATGTTAAAAAAATTGTATTTCAATGCATAAATAAAAACATAAATGCGCTTTGACAAGGTAAGCCAAAGGCGTTCAGAATAAACATTCATCATTGTCATTTATTCAGAAAAAGTCCGTAAAGGCAGAATATAACAAGCGAGAAAAAAACATGGAAAAGAAAAACATGAAAAGACATGGCAACCAGAGCTTCATCTGGTCAACCTCTCTGCCTTCCTGTACTTTTAAACCATTCTCTGTGTTTTTTATAGTACATGTCCCCACTGAGAAAAAAGTATTTTGCCTCTGCTAAAAACGCGCCGAAAATTGAGTCCCATGCACCCTACCTTCATCAATAACAAAAATAAAACACCGCATTTCCCACCACTTCACCGTAGCATAAAAATCATGTTCCCCCTCCTTACCGAATACGTATCAGAGCTTCACCTGCACTGCAGCTGTCGAGCGGGAATGCAGGTAGACACGCGAGCAAACGCTTCCGGTGTGAGCATCGGTATAGATGCTGAAAAAGCGAGGAAGGCAGGGCTACGAGTTTCCGCGTGGAATGCAAGGTTGTGACAAACAAATTAAAACCGTAACTGAAGATTACCACTTCAGCAATTAGTGAATGCTAACAACAATTCAGACTTTTTATAACGCATTTAGCTTTATGACAGCACAGGCTAATACGAAAGGTGCGCTGAATATTATTATTATTATTATTATTATTATTATTATTATTATTATTATTATTATTATTATTATTATTTGATTTGAAAATTCATATACATTTGACAGGAAAGGGAACGCGAAGAGCAGGCTGGCAGCCCCCACCGGAAAGGGCACAACGACTGCCTACTCTTTAGAAAGGAGGAGATAGAAATAGAAATTGAAGATAGAAAGAATGGGAGGAAAGAGGGAAAAAAAGCGCAAGATGATCAATCTCAAAAAATAAACTAGAACACACGGTACAGGTCACAGACAGTATAGGGCCGGTGACTGCAGGTCACGCTGTTAAAAACCTGTAATAGAAGAAACAGTCTTTGAGTTAGAAACGTGAACCTAAGATGGTTAATTCCAAAAAAAGTAAGGAGAGCGCGATGAGCCTGATTGCGTCGAGACGCACAACCACTGGGGTATAAACATTTGTCCAGTGCCGTACACCGCAGGCCAAGGAGATGATAATCAAATCATTTGAAAAAGATGCATGCGCGCACGGAAGAGGACGTTTATTGCACCCTAATTTTTCTCACTCGTCGTCAAGCCGATTTTAATATAAAGAACATCATGCTTCACACAGTTCATACAGCACGCAATGTTCGGCGGAAATATCCCAGCTTTATGCGGTATGTTGCGAGGTTTAGACGATGCAGCCTATATGGCGAATGTTAACCGATATAGCGGTCCTTATTAAAACGAGCCTGAATTACTCTGCACAAAAATGGCTTTAACCTCTTAAAAGGGGGCCGGTAAATGCATGACGGTTGAACATATGGACATAAGCACAAAATGCTTTATTGAGATGATATGTAGAAAATTGCCCACACTTCTCAGAGCCATGCTTTATTCCGCTGCAGCAAGATTGCCTTTATTAGCCGTGACGATGGCTTAGCGGCTGTGGGGTTGCCCTGCTAAGCACGAGGTCGCGGGCGCAAATACGAGCAGCGGCGACGACATTTCGATGGGGGCAAAATGCAAAAACGCCCGTGTTCCGTGCGTTGGGGGGACGTTAGAGATACCCGGGTGGTCGAAAGTAATAAGAAGTTGCCCACTAAGTCGTGCGTCATAATAAAATCATGGTTTTGGCACACAAAACCCGATAATTCCTAACAATATCCTCATTCGCGCCTCGTCGTGCAGTTCATTCGCATTAGTTTAACCAGGCTGTTATTGTCCACGCAAAAATGATGTAGCTTCCCGCCGTTGCAGAATTATTTTAAGTGTGTCAGTGTAATTTTTCTGGGCGAATTGTACAACGTAACCTATATATAGTGCGTCGGATGCCTGGTAGCAAACGATTCTGATGACATTAATATGTGGAAACGTTATCCGTCTACATGCGTTAACAACACATCGAAGCTACTCAAGATCAATAAAATATCAGAATGCATTCTTTGCGGCAAAAAAAAAAAGAAACGTTGCAGAAGAAATCAAAGTGCGGATCGATGAATGTTATGCTTGCCAGCAGAGGGTGCCCGGGATAATCTTCTCTATATTAGGATATCACACAGCAAAAAAAAATCGTTAAAACCCCTTTACTTACCGTAGAGATGCCGACAGCAGTATACAGAAAAAAAAGTAAAAAAATTGGCAGCCGATCCACGAAGTGAGTGCTGATGATGGAGCGAAGCTCCTTTAAAGATTACGGCTGCTGCTCGATCTTTCGCTTCGGGGTCTTGCTGCCGTTGCCGGCGTGCTGCTGCTTCTCGTGCTCGTAGCTCGGGGTTAGCTTGGCGGCGTTGCCGTTGGGCTGCCCCGTCTCGTTCTTGAAGTGTAGGATCACAGTCACGACGTTTGCGGCACGGCGACAGCGGCGGGGCGACAGCGCAACACCTGCGCGTGGTCGGTATGCGCGCTGCGTGCACACTGCGAACGGTTCTGCGCATGACGTCATGCGCTTGCTCGGAGAGCGCAACACGTGTGCGCGGTTGATATGCGCGCTGCGTGCGCGACGGGGAGCTACGACGACGACGGCGACAACGGACATTGTGAGAGCCTAAGGAGCTTCGCTCCTAAAAAGAACAGGTGTCAGAACGCACTGGCGCTGTCGCTCTTGGAGGGGTACATAAAAAGAACATTCAACACGACGGTCGTTTCGCGCCTCTTCAACAATACGATTCGCTGAACCCACACGGGTTAAGTTTTTAAGGCGAGGACCTTAGGCGTCTATGTTGGCGGTTCCCTTGGCCGTGCCATTGGCGGTGACGTTACGATGACCCTGGCGAAACTGGAACCACACGAATTTTTGCACTGTACTATTTGCAATTTTTTTCTGATTTATTTTGAATTTCGTCAGAGCTAATTCATTCTTATTACTTCAGACACTTCAGTAACTCAACTTGTAACTAAACTTATGCTCTGATATATCTACAACGAAACGCATGAATTTTGTACTGTACTGTTTTCTTCCCCTTTATTTCTCATTTATTTTGAATTTCGTCCCGGGTCATCTCACGAGTTAAACCGGAATTGCTGCGCAAGAAACAACAGTGTTACTCGATGCTCGTGCCACTAAAAAAAAGATTGTCAAGGATCGGGTTGCAGCAAAAGTATAGTCTTCGTGATAGTGATTTCCAAGCATAAGGATTCCTAAATTTACCAAGCATTTGTTAAGATTGGACACATGCTTGTGTCCGCTGCACACATTACAATTCCGCACACTGATCAGGAGTAAGGAAGAGATCGTATATTATAGTGACCTCGATTACTATCGCGTGTGTGGCCCTATTGCTCAAGGAGAAACATTGCAGGTGTCCTGTGAAAAATCCTTAAATGGGACAAGCGTTAGTAGTGCATCACCGTGTCGTCATATGCACTTTTTCTTTTTCGGGAGAGATTGTTATTTTTGAGCTGTGTCAGCATTACTCTCACAAAAGGGTTTGTGTCCTTCCCTGTATTTACTTTCTTTTTTCTCTCTGCATTTCTCTCTAGCATTGCCTTAGTACGACTTCCACATAAATAATATCGTGGATGGAACACGGTATGCCAATTTCTAGTGCAGTGATACTGTATTCCACCAACCACAAAAAAAGAAGCAAGCAGTAAGTGCAATTGCCACTGACGGAGACTATCTGTATAGCTAACCTTCAAAATGTAATTTATGCTGGAGAATGATGTAAACACAAGCATTAGTGAGCAAAATGGTATAGAGCCCAACACGAAAGCTACGAAAGCCACGAAAACGCAGCTGTTCTTGGAAGGGTAAAAAAAACATCCTATAACGTTCCACAAAACGAACTCTCTACAGCTTCAGATATGATGGCATTAGGGAAAATATGCGTACGTGCCCTCGGTGGCAGTAAAGCGCGAGTTGGAATTATTTCTTGAGTCGCTTGTTTTTGATTAGACGCGCATTAATGGTTGGGCGTCATCAGTAATAATGCCTCCGACGTTGCAAAGATTCCACGCCTAAAACAAAATAATCAATTTTTACGCCGTTATGCACCCTCCGTTCACCGCTACAGTCGCCCGTTCTTTGTAATGTTCTTACGACGGAGCCTATTTTTCCTGATGCAACAAAGAATGTAATAAATAAAATGGCTATTGATGGCTGATGGCTGATGTAATAAAGAAAATGGCTATTGCTACGACAGCGTGGCCTCGAAGTTCTCAATCTGAAGCTCAGAACACGCCGCCTCAAGAGAGGCTTTTAGAGCACCGATTTGACGGTTGCTGATATCAGTTTAAATCAACGTGTTGTGTTGTGATTGAATTGGGTGACATAGGAGGAGTGCTGGATGACGTGCTATTTGATTTGCGTTATCGCCCTGTCTATTGAACGATTTCTTTTTTTGCACACGTTGGTGGCACAGTACAGTAGAGGCAAAGGATTCACAGTCCTCTGTCGTTTATAGGCTACACTGCACTTGATGTACACATAGACATTCATGTACATAAGTACGTGCTTTTAACAATGGTTCTTTTTGTACGATACGCGTGCTCTCTATTTAAGGTACTATATATTATCAAGATGTATTTCTTTTCTGCGGCGAATCAGTTAGCTAGGCGCCCCTCCGGAATGGTATTGGTGTGGTGGGGTGTGGCCGCGCGAGTCGCCTGTCCGTGACATGTTCGGTATCAGATGTCAATCAAAGAACAGCCACAGAAGCATACTGCGTTGAAGTTTCGAATTTATTTTAAAACGTGTTTATCATGAGTGGTGAAACAAACGTTATCTTAAGAATATAACACTCAAACAGGCAACCACTTCAATGCCCCGTATATCTTTGCCAGCAATACGCCATTTTTGCTTCTCACCGTTTAACTGGTTCTACATTCTATAGAGTCAGCACGTTGGGGCCCAAATCAACACATTTTTTGAGGATCGCCTTTGGGCTATTTGGGTAAGAATAATTTTAGTATGAACGCTCGTGCTCTACCGTTCTTTTTTTGTGGTTTTAACAGGAAAAACGCAGGCCTTCTATACAAAGCTTACTTCTAGTTAACCATATGAAGAGGGTTGTTGTAGGCGAATAATTGCACCGATTTTAGTGATGTGTTTTCAGTGGTGTTCCCTTTGCCTCTCCTCGGTGGATATAATTGTCGAATATCACGACGAAGGTCATGTGTGAGCTGAGTGAAGGTATAAGCGAACGGGCTTGTGTAACCCTTGTATGCTGACGGACAAAATTGTAAGTGAATGCAGCTCTGCTCTGCGCAACAAAAAAAAAAAAGAAATTGCTGCGTAAGTTCGTAACACATAATGTCGGCTCACAGATATCTCTAAATTGCGCCGACCTGTTAATGTAACAGAGGACTATATGTACCGGGCTAAATTGTACACACCTGCGTTTGTTGTAAAAACATTTCGAACACCTCTTACTGAAACTTCAATTCACGTAGATTACAACATGTGCATTAGATTTGCATTGTGTTGTCGTTACCAAGACTAGCTTCAAAATGCCGGATCTCTTCATTCTCCATGGGATTCGCAACTTTGACAGAATGTGAAATCCCGCGGAAGTGCATATTGTGGAAGTACATGCAGTTGGAAGAAAACGCAGGTATTCTAGAAGTTTACGAGCTTCCAGTGATAGATGCTTATACGGAACACGTTACTCTATGTTCTTTTGACGGAGCGATGAAACAAATTGAAAATTCGAGAGATACAACGTTTCATCTATAGACTGGCAAGTTCAACGCGGAATGTTTTGTGCCAGAGCTCTCAGCCGGTGTTTCTGCAAGAAGCAGAACTTCCGCAACAACCACTTAACAGGCGTGCCCCTTTATCGTCACCCGCAGCCATGCGTATGAGTCCTATCAGCCATGTTGACACGGCAGTATTCGCAGTAAGTGTACTCCACTCTACTATTCTGCCGCTATGTCTCGAAAACATGACTATGCGGGTTTCTACAGCAGCCCTTCAGCAATGTATACGACAAGAGTGCTTTTTGTCGGAACCGCACAGCTTTTAGCTTCTGCATCATAAAACACAAGACAAGACCTGCTGTGTTGTGTCTGCGATGGTTACAAAATGAATTAGGAGCTGTATTGGTAGCACTTATTATTTCTTTTTAGGCTTTCTCTTGCCCTGCATAAGCAGGCAGGTAATTACGATATCCATTTTTGCTTGCACAAGGCTTGTTACCCCGAATGACGACGCAATATTTTTTCTGCCCGAACTTCTACCGTATAGAGAATAGTAAGTCAGTGTTTTCTTTGCATCAGCTTATCAAGATATGCGTGCATCTTTATGTGTATTTCAGCGTTTGCATGTTTTCTTCAGCCACAGCTATCTGGAAAGTTGTCTGCTCGAAAGCCAAAGGTCACACGCTAGATTTCTCCTGCGTTTCTCGTGAACGAAATCGAATGAAAATCGAGTTTGCCCTGACTTACGAAAGCGAGGTGAAAATGTCTGAATTGACGGTGGCATGGAGCTCATCTTTCCTTCAGACAGCGTTGCTATGCATAGCTTGAGGTTGTCGCCACTTTCAGAAAACATTTTTCTGTGTGCATGACGAATGATGTTTTGTTATCTCTGTTTGGGAAGCAAGTCATAGTACTACACGTCGAAATGTCCTTGAAATAAACAATTCGCTATTGAAAATATTTGTATTCATGTTGGGGACTTGAGACGCAATATTCAGTATGTGCATTTTGAATTTAAAAAAAACAGCCTCTCTAAAATAACTTCACATGAACATTTTCGTGCATCCAATTGCCTGCGCTGCGTGTCTTCCTCACCCTCCTTGTTCACAATGAAATGAAGTGCCTTTGTTTTTAGGGTATGAGCTTTTGAAAATTGAACCCTTAATGGTGTTATCTTATGCATATAACTCACTCCCACACATCCATAGAAAAAGGTGTTTGGACAAATTAATACACTCATATGAATGGGCATTTTTCTAAGCCTGTTACCGTGCCAGAAAAAAAGCTCTTCTCTCCATTTATGCGCAACCTGTGTGTTCGCAAAATTTTTCCGCAATATCAGTAACTGTGCCAATGCTATCCATAATCTACTGAAAATCTACTGAAAATCTACTGCAGATTTCCGAGGCAAGGAACTTGTCGCAGCCGCGGATGCTGCTGACTTATGTATCGCGAACGATGGTAAACCAACTTTCTTCAGACCACCAGATTCATGGAGTGCCATAGACCTCGTGATCCATTCTACAGACCTTTACGTATCGTCGACAACGGCCCCAGACAGGATGGGCAGCGACCATTTTCCGATCTTCACCAACATCACCGGATTTCACACTGCTGGTCGACAATTCTGTGCTGTGACACGCTGGGACACATACAGAGAAGCGTTGGATGAATCCCCTGGTGAGCTATTCGCAGATATGCTGCGGAGCAAGAGAGTGGCTACCTCAATGTTGAAACTGCCAGATCATTTTCCTACTCCTGATTTGAAACTAAAGAACCTCTGCGCAGCGCGTAGGAGAGCGGAGCGGAAACTAATGAGAAAAACGGGAAATCCCTCTGCAAAAACTGAATACAACAGGATAAACGCTGTCATCCGTCGTCACACAAAAAGGTTAAGACGAGTTCAGTGGGCTGCTTTCTGTGAGAGCTTATCGGCGTTTACTCCCATGACAAGAATATGGGGAGTAATGAATAGCCTATCCGGAAAGATTCACCCGCACAGGCCATTTGAAGCACTTGCTTTGAAGCAAGGAAAAGATTTGCAAACCCTTGCAGAAGATTTTGCAGATGGATTCACATCTGGCAGATCAGCAGGAGTATCGAACCCTCTGTTGTCTCAAGCATTCCATACCATGGATACGCCATTCACTTTCCGTGAGTTGGATATGGCGCTGAGCAAATTAAGAAGACGGTGTGCTGTGGGTCCCGATTCGATCAGCAATCAGATGCTGACAAATCTGCCGTACGAACGAAGACGAGCCCTTCTGGACACATTTAATCACGTCTGGAGCACGGGAGAGATCCCAGAAACGTGGAAGATAGCATGGGTGGTGCCAGTACTCAAGTCCGGAAAGGATCCTGCGAACCTCGCCTCATATCGGCCAGTATCGCTAACATCATGCGTATCAAAGTTGATGGAAAGACTAGTATGTGCGAGGTTAACATGGTATCTTGAGCAAGGAAATAGACTGCCATCGTGCATGACCGGCTTTCGTCCACGGTTGAGTGCCCAGGACAGTGTCTTGGATTTAATAAGCCATATCGAGCACCATCGCGCGGACGGCCTTTCCACACTCGCCATCTTTATGGACGTTGCCAAGGCATACGACTGTGTGCTTCATACAGGCATCATCAACGGACTCCAAAACATGGGCGTCTCAGGAAATGCTCTTCGATTCATCCATGAATTTCTCAGAGATCGGTATGCCCAAGTTAAGCTCGGAAGTATAATGAGTGATAAGCGACGAATTTCCCTCGGTGTCCCACAAGGAAGCGTCCTATCTCCCTTGCTTTTTAACGTTGCCATGGCCAGCCTTCCAGATGCACTGAAAGTAGGTCGGACGGCAGTTAAAATGTCCATCTACGCAGATGACATCTTCATTTGGATCTCGGGGTACCAACACAAACGGTTGGCCCGGATCGCCCAGGGCGCAATCTCCGCCATCGAACGCCACTTATCGATGCTTGGCCTATCTTTATCAGCGGAAAAATCTGCCTTCATGCTTTTCCCGGGAGTGAGACGCAAGTCAACACGCCTGACGCTGAATATCAGAGGGCATTCAATTCTTCGTGCAACTCATGTTCGATTCCTGGGCGTCACCATCGACAGCAAGCTACTATGGCGTCGTGCGGTCGAAAGTGTTGTGGCTGCATCACTGCAAAGAGTCAACGCACTTCGTCGATTCGCAGGTGTACGTTGGGGAAACAATCCTATGTCCATGCTTAAACTGAATGCGGCACTGATAACAAGCCGCATTCTCTATCAGCTCCCTCTGATATCCCCGTCATCGAGTCAATTCGAGCGCTTGGAGGCTGTGCACAGAAAGGGACTTCGCTTGGCGATGGGAGTTCCACAGACGGCTTCAAACAAGAAAGTCACTAATGAGGCAGAATCTCTTCCACTCCGTCTCTTGGCATCTCAGGCATTGTTGACGCAGCTATTAAGGCTGGGCGAGTCCCGCGCAGGCACGGCGCTTCTCCGGCGGCTAAGAGCAAGAACTCGCTCACATTTCCATGCGGCGCTGAACACTTTCGAATGTTTAGGATTGGAATGGCCTAAACGCAGTCGCCTTGACCCGCCATGGTCTTTTTCGGACGTTACCTGCAGCCTCAGTGTACCCCACCTACCGGCGAAACGCACCATTTCAACTGCAGAAGCAAAGTTTATTGTGCTGGAACACTTGAGCACAGCATTTCAACGCCACTTACAAGTTTACACAGACGGCTCGGTGTGCGCACAAACAGATAGCTGTGCAGCGGCTTTCTGCATACCATCCCTTGATGTGTCATGGTCTGGCCGACTGGATCGCGTAGTTTCCTCTACAACAGTAGAAAGCGCCGCAATCACCGCGGCTTTGAGGGAACTACGGGCCTTCTCTGCACGAGATGTCGTGGTGCTGACGGATTCCAAGTCAGCGTTACAGAGATTGCATCGTGGCCTACCTCTAGAGAAATTTACAAGGCAATCTCTGGCACTGATTAACGATCTAACAAGCAAAGGATTTAATATAAGATTCCAGTGGATACCATCACACGTAGGAATTGATGGAAACGAGAAAGCTGACGCCCTTGCACGCCTAGCGCTGACATGTGTCCCAAAAGTGAAAGCTCCAAAAGCTCTTCAGAACCCTAAGGGTGTAATCCGCCTTCACTTTAGGGAGATCCACAAGAATCCCCACGAAGCCTGCGTGACTCATGGATTTACCCGCGAAGAAGCGACGCTTTTATACCGCATCAGGACCGACTCCGCGTACACCACAGCTTGGTTATTCAAGACTGGGCTTCGCGCTTCCCCATTCTGTGCTTTCTGTGGTGACATTGGCGACATCGAACATTACATTTGGATATGCCCGCAGTTTGACAAAGAAAGAAAAGCGATGATCGACAGCCTACAAAAGAGCGGTCTTACGCACAGGACATTTGAAGACGTCGTTTTCCCCGGAGGACCTGCGACAACCAGGAAGAGAGCGCAACGACTGCTGCTGGCCTTCCTGCGAGACACGGGGCTCATAGACACTTGGTGACACACCCCTGTTATCAACTCGAAGGAGGATCAGGCGGAACAATTGCCGGCTATGTATGCCAGGCTAACCCCGCCTGCTTCAACATCATCACCACCACCACCACCACCTACTGAAAAACAGCGCTATCACCTTCGTAAGCTGAGATATTACCCTGTGCCGAGTTTAAATTATAGCCACTTATGTTTTGGTTATTTACAAAGCCTAAACAAAGCGGCTCAACGCAGATCGCAAACAGTGCCGAAATGCCACATCCCTCTCTAGCAAAGGAGTGTACTCACACATTTTCTGTGAATTGGCAATTGACAATTCTCCATTGACAGTTGTTCTAGTTGTGAAGCGATAATGTGTGCCATTTCTACTCCCTGCGAAATTGTGCTTCACACATTCAAATAGTCTAGAAAACTGGAAAGGACGCTGTGCCATACTCCCCCGGCATTACAACATAGAATAATACAGGGCCTAAAGTGTGCGCTGGTGCCTGCAGCTGCTTCAAATGCCACGCTCTCGAGTTTCTTTATAAACCGGCACCAAGGTAAAACAATTGAATCGGAGCTAGCAGTAAGATCTGAAAAGCAGGAAGGAGAGAGGAGAATAAATTAATTGTGTACACCAACAGTACGACCAAGGCACGCCATCTACCCTACAAATGATATTACCTTTTCAGTAGTAGATTACTGATACTGAATGAAACAAGGGTGGGCAAACTGTGCGTAATATTGCGCGGGCGCCGATGCTGCGCCTGAAGAACTGCAATTGGATGACGCTCTGTGAATGGCGTTCGCTTAGCAACTGATCTATTAAACAACACAAAGTTTAATAAAGTTGAACCATGCCAGTGGTCAAAATCAGAACGCCGTATAGAAAAAATGAACCAGCTATCTCTGCATTCATGTAGAAGAACTATTATCATCACTTTATTTCTAACACATAAGTTGGGGGTCCTCCAGGCAAAAAGTTGTCATGGACGACTTCAGAGAACCTGGGGATCATACAGGCATCCCTGGGTATATTGAAATAGTGAGAATATTATGCAATGTAAGATGCAAAAAAAATACATTTATGGCAATAATGAACATATTTTCACACGCACTCAAAATGTAGCATTGGGAAAAATACGTTTACAATAATAAAAAAAAGACACTTACGTTATAAGGGTTCCTAACTCATTCAAAAAACCCGCCGCGGTTGCTCAGTGGCTATGGTGTTGGGTTGCCGAGCACGACGTCGCGGGATCGAATCCCGGCAACGGCGGCTGCATTTCGATGGGGGCGAAATGCGAAAACATCCGCCTACTTTTCCGGAGTCCCCTACTACGGCATGCCTCATAATCAGATCGTGGTATAGGGACGTAAAACCCCATAATTTAACTTATTTTCATAAAAGAAAAGTCTTATTAGCGACTTGAATTTATAAAGTGGAATGTTGAAGTTCATTCGTGGAGTCGCACGACTTTTTAGTGCGAGTATTTTCTAGGCGAGCACAGCCCTTCCCTAATTTGCACGTGTTCGCGGTACTGGTATCTGTTCGTTACGCCGTGCATAACGAGCTGGCGTTATGTGCGCTGTATGTAGCAGATTATGTTTATGTATTTGCAACATGAGTTTGTAGCCATTTATTTACTCGCTCTGAGTAAATTGTGTTTGCTAAACAAATGATTCGTTGGTAGATCTTTGGATTTACCATATAATTCTAAAAAATTCTCAACACTTGCTTTGGAATAGCTCCAGTCTGTTACGATTCGTATTCGTTGCAGTGCTCTAGACTAGTGTGCACTAGGATAAACGGCAGTAGAAGTGTGCATAATATATTGCCTTCTTTAGCAGTAGAGAAATTAAATTCGACACTCTGAATTGCAAACCAACTGTACTGCTTAATTTTGAGGTGATTTTGTTTATGTGTACATTCCACAACATACTTTGCTCGAACCACACACCTAAAAATTTGTGACATTTTACACGTTCTGTGACAGTGTCCTGGAACGTCAACGTAAGTTCAATGTCACATGTTTTGTTAGTGGGTTTAAACAACACAGTTTTTTTAGGTTCAACGCTAATTTATTTACATGAAGCCAATTATCAAGCTGCATTAAGTAGTCGTGCATCGTGTTCTCAAGGTCAAACAGTGTACGCGCAAAAATATATTGGTATTATCAGCGTATATGACTAATTTTGCCGAGATAGGGATATAAAATATATCGTTTGCGTAGAGTATAAATAGCAGGAGCCCTACAATCGACCCTTGAGGCACTCTTTGTTTTACCATAGTAGTTGGGGGTATATGCGTATCCCCAAATTTTATACACTGTTTTCTCTTAGGAAAATAGTTTTTTTAAAGATCTAAGGCAACGCCACGAATGCCGTAATCATAAAGTTTAAATAATAAAATATCGTGATTAACACAATCAAACACATTCCTAAGATCAATAATGAGACCAATGGTTTAAAGCCTATATTTAAAGTCATTCAGTATTCTTTCTTTAACATGCAATAAAGCTAGCTCAGTGGTTTTCTTTTTATAAAATCCATAGTGCGCCTCATGTATTACGTGGTGATTAGTCATGCAATTCACAAGACGCGAGTTACTAACATCCTCTAAGACTTTAGATAGCTAGATAGCAGGGCAGCACCGAAATTGGCCTGTAATTACATGTCACTAATGGTGCCACCTTTGTGTATTGCGCGTGTGTGGGCAAACTTCAGATCGGAGGGCTAGATTCCGTTTCAAGCATTTGATTATTTATATGCGTTAGCGGTAGTGATATAGGAGCTGAGGTAATAGTTCAGCGGAAACGCGCTGGGTGGAGAAAAGTGATTAAATGGAAAATGAGACATCCACCCAAACGTAGCAATTGCTACAAAGGAACCGGTACGGGTTCCTCAAAAGAAAGGCTTCGCAGTTGAAGGAAAATTCATCCTGGTCCGGGACTCGAACCCGGAACCACCACCTTTCCGTGGGAGCTGCTCCACCATCTGAGCTAACTAGGCGGCTGGCATATGGCAAGGCGAATTAGAATTTTTCAACTCGAAGGAAAGGCAAGTGCTTGACGTAATAGTTCAGCGGAAACCCGCTAGGTGGAGAGAAGTAATTAAATGTAAAATGAGACATCCAATCAGGACGTCTCATTTCCCATTTAATGATATAAGAGCTGCAACATACGTGATGGGTCATCAATTCCTGCCATCACGTCATCCCTTCCGGCCGAGACGCTGTTTCTTGTTTTACCTAATAATGTTTCCACCTCTTGTAGACTTGTCGGAAAGAAACTAATTGAGTATGTCCAGCTTTCGCATTTCAGCACTGAATCAGGACAAGTTTCGCCACTAAGCTCGCTCTTGCCGGAAATCTGAAAATGACCGACGTTAGTAAAGTATTCATTCATTTCTGCGAGCGCTTCCACCTCTGTTTTACCACGTGCCAAAGCAGCAAGGGTAATAGAACGCTGCACTTTCGAGTTAGACAAATTGTTGACCTCGTTCCAGAGCTTTCTAAGATCATTAAATATTCTAGCGAGGAGAGCCTCGCTAGAATAGGAGGAGAGGTAACATAGTACCTGCTTTTATCATGCTCTTTTCGCTCTTCCTTCCGATTTGAAAAAAGCTTTTTTTAAATCGGCCTTTATTTATTAAGGTATTTTTTGTATTCGCTAAGCAGAACAGCGTCTCGTGGTTGTACATATGTGAGATGCATTTTATTTTTGGTTTCGATCTTTTTCTGTAAGCATCGAGTAATCCAGAGTTTGCGAATTCTTTTTTGCCTCGGGGGATTGAACAAGCGGGAAGTGTCTATCACAGATAGTTTTAAGAAAGGAAGTGCACCATTCGATCATGGTGTTGCGGTCAACCTGGACCCATTTGAACGAACCACCCAGACCGAACACCGACCTGGGCCCAGATAGCTTTAAGTGCGTAAAAGAAAAGGCGGTATGATTGGTCAGGGTCACTTTCTTCGTAAACGAGGTCCAAGTTTGTACTTTCCAGCACATAATAAAATTCGTTTAGCAGATCTGAATATATCTTGCGATAGTACGAATTTTCACGGAAGCCGCTCCTATCGTGGGTAAGTGGCAAAAATCACTCGCGTCGAGTCATAATATACTCCTAGTGCAATTGTGTCTGGGAATGTTTCTGGTACTGATATCAAGTACCGTGGCACTGTGGTCGGTAGGACGCGTGAGTTGTGCAATGACATTTGAGCAAGCAAATGAGTCAAGACTGGTTTCAAGCTGTTTGCAAGATGCATGCCCTCTGAGCATGTGAATGTGTACATCGCACATAAGGAATGTACTGCGCATCAAATGAATTTTTCGCAGTAGCGTTTGCGTAAAAAAATCAGATTGATGCCCCGAGGGAGGTCGATAAAGAGCTGCAAAGATAACATTTTGCCCAAGCACTGTAACACATTTGATAATAGGCGTGATACAGGCCATTTCATCAATAACATCATAGGTGAGCGAATCCTCAAAATACAGACAAATTCCACCACCTGCATTATAAGGACAGACAATGCCATTATAAGCATATCCCGTAAAGTATGACTGACTGTCATTCGGAGTTAACCAGAATTCCGCCAATAAAAAAACATCAAATTTAGCTCCGGGACATTCAAGGAACCAATTGAGGCTTTCTGATTTATTTTCAATAATTTGAACATTTAGATGAAATGCAGCGAACTGTTTCAATTTCAATTTGAAGCGTCAATTTATTATATATATATATATATATATATATATAATAAATTGACGCTTCATATATATATATATATATATATATTTCAATAGCGCACTGAGCAAGAAGACTACGCCCATCATCTTAACACTCATAATTCTTACAAACCAGCATATGGCAGAACGTGGGCTGGTTAGTAGTGGCTTCTCGTTGATGTGCCAGGAGGCGAATGTTATAGCGTGCGCGCGCCGTCATTTATTGTCAACAAAGAAAGCCTCGTCCGAGAGTACTTCTGACCATTATAGATGCTGAGCGCTTGCCCCAGTTTCTAGCTCCTTGTGATAGAGGAAATTCAGTGCCTTTGTGCAAGCTTTATGACCTTAACCTAATACTTCCGCGCTCACCCTACTCGACGACAATGGCTCTTACAGCGTTTCTTATTTATTAAACGCTATGTCCTGATCTGCTTTAGCCTTCTTGCTACCTTCTCTCCGAAATTGTTGCCTCACACCGCGCGGTTGGTTCATGAAAACTTAAAGTAACGATAGGCTTGTCTCAAGGGAAATTTGCCGACAGAAAGTTGTGAGAATAAACGCTACACCGGTACCGAACGGCATCGGCCAACAGGCAGAATGCGGTGTCTTTTTCTGAACGGAAGTCTTCTGTTAAATTAAGTCGCTTCTGAGTAACTGCCATATAATCCCGAGATCCAAATATGGCTGAGGCATACATTTTCTATTCAAGTTGGTTCCTTTCACTAAACGCCGGGTTACTAAATGACCTGTTTGGTGCAAAGTGGCGCGCACAAAAGGCAGGTACTTTGAAGGTGACTCTCGTGACAACAGGCCGTCCTTCTAGTTTGGTTCCTCATGGTGGCAAATATGTGTTTCAGCAAATAGACTAAGTAGGTCAAGAAGCAGTTCTCTTGTTGTGGTGCGAATGTGAAAATTTAATTTCTCTCGTAAATATTACGGATAGACCTTGAAGGCCGCATTTCCTTTTAAGTGGATGAAGTACCCCTTTCCTAATGAAACTTGTAAAAAGAGCTTTATTTGCTTAAACAACCAAGTCGAAGCTGTAACATGATGTTGGGTTGGTATATTGCTTCTATATCATACTTTTATGGCAACTTGCGGTATTCAAAACACATTTAACTGTTATTTTGGTCATATGTGACTTTACCTTGGTCTGCAATAAATTAACGTTTATTTAATAGGAACCTGATGCAAGATTATGACCAAACCGCTTCCGTGGAATGCCGCAAGCATTCAAATTTGTGTACGGGAAGAATGCGCGTATTACCTTAGTGCCTTTGTAATTACATTAAAAACGATTGAAACAATCCTAATGAGGACGTACAGGATATGTTACGAGAATATAAAGTACCCAATGGTGGAACAGAACAGCAGAAATGTGACCAACGTAAGGTAATGTAATGCTAAAAAGGCAAGAAAGTACATCCTTTCCAACAATTGCGCTTCTTCTGTAAGTGTGCCTATGTTACTGTGCACCGTCGTAATTCATCGTTCCACAAAGACAGAAGTTTTCTTTTTGGAATATTATTTTCTTATTGTGGTCATCAAATAAAGTAGCGTCTGATAAGACTGCACACTTAACTGCACGAATGTGTTCAACTATTTGTTCAACGTGGTCAACTGTTAGACAATCAGATCAGCACGGGAAGATACGTTGTTGTTTGAGAGGGAGATTTCATAACACCTGCCGACGGCAGTTTCATTGGAGTGATGAAAAATCAGAAGCATGTTATACAGCTAGACAGATGCGGTGAAGCCCTTAATTGCGTAGCATCGCCCCGCTTTCGGAAAGGCTAGAGCTTGGCATGCAATTTTCGGAATACTATGTACATCAGTGAAAAGTGAAATTTCTTTTGACATGGAGTCAGAATTTTGGTATGAATAATGTGCCGGAAAGACTTGTCAGAGCAAATACCAGTTAATAAACATCCTCTACATGTAATAGCGTGCTCGCACATTGTAAAATGCCTTAACTAGCTGTCAAATTCTTGCGAAATCGCGTTCATCAGAGCAAATATGGGTCGCACAGTGTTCACCCTATTATATTTTCTGCGCTCTAAACGCGAACACTCTTGAACGTAACGTTTTTAGATTTTAGAAAGAAGCCAAGCTCATTACATATACTATGGCAGTGATTAAAACATGTAAGATGCTATTAGGGACAAGGATTTTTTTTTTATAAGGAGCCCTTGAGTAAGTGTCCTATCAATTCCCCTGTGGTTTTTCAGATTGCTTACGTGGCTCAGCAGACATTAGCAACAACAAGAATTAAAAAATATTATTTCACTAAATAACTGAGCATGGTAACGATGGTTTTATTTATTAAGTTTAGGACGCTTTTTTTTATGTGAAATTCAACTTAAAAAGTATACCAAAGTTTTTTCTAAAAATACTAAGGCCACCACAACTGTTTAGATATGCCATTCTCCTAAAAATGCCTCAACATTCCAGTTAAGTTTGTCCCGAACTGTTGTGCGTGCCTTTTCTAAAAACTGGTATCTACAATGCCAATGTTTTACGTAGCACATTTAAGGTCTCACATCTCAAAAGGGTAGCTATTGTTTCAATATTTGTGTAGTTAGCTGCCTCAGCAGAAATATTTGCAGTAACGGCAATGATGCCATCCTTCAAACGATGGTCACAACAGCACTGTGGAACCGAAGAGCCTCAGAACTACAGATTGTAGGACTACAGCGCTGGAAGCAATGATCTGGATAATTTTAACTCAAACTCTGAGCTCCTTTAAAGCTTCATAAATTTGAAGACTTATTGATATGGTATTCATGAACGTTGTGAATACAACCGCTCTTTTCCCGCTGCGGCTGGAGTTCAAGCACAAGCTGCACTATTTATATGATTGTGAAGCATTGATGGTTTATCCAAAAAGAATAATTCTCGTGGATGCATGAATAAACGCGCTTTACTAAAAAATCCAGGTGCCGCTTCCAACAGTTTACTTGTGCACGTGGACAGTGCTTCCATTGAGGCTTCAATTTAAAGTCACGAAGGGCTTTTTCTAAAACAGC
This sequence comes from Dermacentor silvarum, assembly GCF_013339745.2. NCBI lineage: Eukaryota > Metazoa > Arthropoda > Arachnida > Ixodida > Ixodidae > Dermacentor > Dermacentor silvarum. The sequence goes on from NC_051160.1 coordinate 83,694,529, forward strand.
ACACGGCGAAATAGTCGCGGTTGCAAGAATATTTGATTCGCCAGCTTCGGAAAATTATTCGTTCTAAAGCGCGTAGTTCATCAAGTGATTTGTTTATCTGTCTTCAACTACTCAGCGTTAAGTCAACCGTTCGCCATGAAAAACCAAGCCGCAAAGGGCAAAATGCAAATAGAAATCAATTTTTATGAGACGCCCATGTTTGTTTCGAATACATAAAAGCTTTCAAGCTTTTGTCATCAAAGGCAAAACACTAGAGCAACAACTCAACTCCCGCTATGGAATATAATTCTTAGGGGAGCCTATTATAGCATCGAGCTTGCCATTGCAATTGCACTAACGCTTGAATCATTCATAAAGGCCCATGTGCCGCTCCTGGATTTTTCACGTAGCTGCTTCCTCCATTGTTGTTCAATAATATGCATTGCTTGGAGGAAGCGCTCCTATGTTTGATGCCTGAAGTCGGAACCATTACTAAGAAATAGTGCAAAAAGATGGAACAAATGCAACGCAGCTCTACAGTTCATGACGCCGCTCCTGTTTTATGCATGCGAATCAGGCTGCACGGCAGAAGTGACACGCCTGCTACATGCTAAGAAGAGGTCTTATATCAAAAGATGCGCGTTCGGAGGAATCGAGGAATTGAGGTTGGGGAGGGGGTGCACAAGAAAACGTTACTTCTGCCTACGCAGATACTTCAGCTTTGTGGTGGGGTCTACTTTCTCGAGTGTTCAAAGGCTTTCAATACTTTTTTAAGCGGTGAACAAAATCTCTATCATGCATGCAGTGTTCTGTACTTTGAGCCGCACTGTCTTTGATACCAGCCGCGGTGGAGCCGTGGCTATGGAGGAGGAAACTTTATTTTGTTAATTTGGCTTAGAGAGGTGATGCCTTACAGCCACCTCCTCGGCTCTTTTGATGGCCCGAAATTGAACCTGCAGGTTCGGGTTCATAAGTTCGCTTCCAACGTAGCTATGAAAATACGCTGCAGAGCTCGAGGACGTGGGATTTATTCCAGCGGCGGGGACCGTATTCTGATGGTGGTGGAATGAAAGGAACGCTTCAGTACCCTGCATTAGGTGCAGGTTGGACAACCCGAGCTGGAGTTAATTATTCATCCATTATCTTCTGCGAGTGCGAATACGAGTAGCTCCGGTGAAAAGGCTAGATCCTTGTTATGCGCTATCTTCCCGAAAGCAAAGGTGAGGAGATCTGTAGCGAATAGAAAGAGCGAGACAGCGAAATGTGGAAGGGAGCTCTGCACAGAACTTTCGCTTTGGGACAAGAACATGTGCTTTCCAATGCCTGGGTTCATCATGTTACCGGTTTCATCCCCAGTGCTCGCGGTCTTATACAGTCAAATTTGGTAGTATTTATCTTTGGGCGTCACAATATAGACTTGTTATCTTTGGAAGAAAACATTTACTTCTTAATACTGCCCAAATGTACGAGCCCATTTGTGTAATACTTTAGTATTTTGAAATTGCTGTTCACGCCCCTCCCATAGGGCTAAACTGTTAAACAACTGGTAGACGTAGTCTAATCAGCGCACTTGCCCGAATTTTATGATGTTCGCGACATGGTCAAGGGCTAGTTATCGACCTGGAAGAGGTCACAACAGTTGGTGATTGATTTTTTTACTATTAAGAGCAATTTATTTATTTACCAAAAATCACATGAGAAATCCATTGCATGCGTTTTGCGAAAACCTCTATTATTAGAGGTGTGATAAAGCAACTGTTTGTCCGCCTATTATAACTTAGAAGCGCGACCTTCGCCTGAGCGCTGCTGAAACTAAGTGGACGATCGGGGGCTGTCTCAGATAGGCCTAGTGCTTCTGTGTACTTGTGACACGAAAGCTTAGCATCTAGGCAAAACTTACAGTTGTTATACTTTGTCGGTCGAGCATGAACACAAAAAAAAAATGAAACCCGAACAGCTGCCATGCCTTAACTAGAATATTTTTCCAGTTTTCGGTTGGACGAATACTTTAATTTTATAACACACAACAATACAATTCTCAAGGAGAATTTAGCAAGAAACATCTTAAAATTAATTTTAAAATATTTCATTGCCCGTACTCTCATTTAAATATCTTCACTCCAACGAGAAATATGTGAACCAATTTACAGGTACAACTTCAAATATTGATATCTTTAAATAACAAATCATTGAGCTTTAAGGCTTGTAGCGGGAGAGAAGGTAGTTTAAAAGTATTCACGTTCTAACTGTTGACGCTAAAGGCACATGTTTGTCCGTTACATAAAGTTACATGCTTGTCGTGAACTTTACTACCCAGTCACAACACGAATTTTGCTTATACTTAAGCAGATTAAACACTGTTTTTAGCACAGCTTGAGCGATACTTTATTGCACTAGCAAATATATTGACACTGCAGGTGAAATTATGCCATCGTTGCCATCAGAGTTACGTTCTACATAATCTCAGGTATTATCAGTGCTTCAGCGAACACTTTCAAATATTTTTTACCAGAGACAGATACTATACCATTCAATCAACAAAGGTGCTCAGGCTATGTTTTACGTTCTTGACTGAAATATTCCTCAGACGGCTTGAGAAAGGTAGCCCGCAAACAAATTTTATGAAGCATAACAGTCAAACACCTGTATTTTACCCTAAATATTCTCAGGCTAATACATAATAATAACCCCCCCCCCAAAAAAAAAAAGATCAGTGCTCAAACCTGAAAGTGGTATAATTTTACTGGCGCCGCTGTTTGCGGGCAGCGTAGTGGCGCCTGTGCAATGCCATTGCAGGCCCAACGTAGCGTGGTAACGCTTTTCAGGACGCCAAGAAATTTGGGCGCACCCACGATGTCGCGTCCGGGTTAGCTGGAGCCGCGTATAGCAAGAACGCCATGCTAGGAGTGCCAACGCGACGCTAAAATTTGCTACCGCTCTCAGGGCCAAGCTTCTCGGGCAAAACAGCGAACATTTTATAGCGTACCATTCTTTGACTACGTGCCCGGGGTCATTTTCTAGTCCGTGCCGTTCGTCCTTACGTTTCATGTTACCCCCAAAAAAACCTGTAACTTCATACAGGCTTTAATGGGTGAATGTCTGTGAATACACAAACTTCTGTATGCTTACTGCCATCTACTCATGGGCCCACGAACCCCCTACGCGTCATTTTGGCAGAACGCCATCAGGTGCTGACAATTAATCACCAAACGCGCACATCATAGAGGTTCATACGATAACTACTTGTGGAAACACTTGTGCTAGTGTCCAAGTGAGTTGCACGCGGGGTGACTCAGCTCGAGTGGGAATGATGGTTAGTACATGGACTTGCGTAAACTTTGTCCTTCTGGCTTCCAAGGGGTGCGCAATTTCGTAAACTCCTACATGAAAAAAAACTACTGTGCTTTAAATAATTTAATAAACACCATTGAAATTGTCCACTTGCAGGATTCGCACACATAATGTCTAATAAATGAGACCCACATTTAAACCAATATGCCACGGTCGTTTTTTTTCTGTCTTTATTGGCGGTAAGAACGATACACATAAATACACCTAACTAAAAATGCCAAAGGAATTACTAAATATTCGGTTGGCAGCCCAACATGAGCTTAACTTAAGGAAATTAGAAAAGTTTCATATGCATTACAGCTTCAGCACACAGTAGTCACTCCGGAACACAACTTTGTGCTTTATGCACTCGGAAAAAATTTTTGCAGGCTCGCAACTATACTCGAGGACAGGTTTTGCATAAACGTCATTGGGGCGAACAGCCCACCGATATCTCCATGTACTGGTCAGGCTAAATAAGATTAAGACTTCAGAAGGTGCACAATCATCATTTTTAGTTCTAAAAACCTTATTCTATGCGCATAAGGTTGATATAAACACGTCCTACCGAGTTGAACTTGCTAAGATACGCGCAAGAAACAATTTAACAATTTTACGCGTGCAACCACTGACTGCCGGAGAGGTCACGTAAATTGCAAAGCGGAGCCATACATAAAAGAGTCAAACTGTTTATGTAGTTACTGGTACCATATATGAGGCAATATATGTAGTTGCACTTCATAAAGTGATTCGAGATGGTAATTTTTACACCTCCGAACACAACGGCTACTTTGTGACAGAAATACGTACTTGTATAGGGTAATTCCTAAAACAGCTCGTCTCCGGGAATAGTCGTGCGAACCAAACAGATGCAGGTTATCTCTTTGTTGGTCATCATTGTATTGGGAAAAAAATACGTAGGAAGATAATTTCTCCGAAAACACAGTGACAGCCTTTCAATGCTTCGAAGATCACTACCTGCACTGGTGTCATGTATCGCTAGCTTGGCGGCAAGAAGTGATGATTGCGAATGGGTCGATTTACCGTTCTCTCCTTCAATTGAAGGCGCCGCTCACCCAAGATCGATAAGTCGTAGCGCGCACCTTAGTGTCATAGCTTCTGTGTCATTGCACTGCGCCCTGACAGCGCTCCTTTACGATCAATGGAGAAGATACATTACTCGCTCAGGACAAAAAGGAAACTATTGTATCATTGTAACGTTTTTTCTGATATATTGAATACCCTATAGGCTATTGCCGCATTTCATAGGACGATGGGTAGTCAATTCAACATTCATACCTTATTTTTTGTGCCACTATGGCTGGTAACATTGAAAAGAGGCGGTGCAAAGTTTGATGTCGTCCTACCAATAGAAAGAACAATAAATTCGGCAAACAAATCAGTAACATATATTGCATATAATACGATATTTCACAACAAAATACTGCGAGAAAGCACATAGCACATGTTCTGTCCATTTCGCATAGTTGGGCCAGTACATGCCTAGTTTGGTACATTGCACATCAAATCGGTGCCAAACCACCCTGTCCAGCGCCCCGATAAGATTATAAAGCACCATGCACCTCCCAGTACTCTTCGAGAAATGCCGTAGTGTGTGGCTGCATTGCAAAATTAGAAAGCGAGGGGTCAGCAGAAATGAAGGCGAGTGTAAATTTGAAACTACTCGTAGCGTTTAATAAATAAATCGGTACTTTTTTTCGTTCGTGCTCAGCTCGCAGCGCTTCAGAGCTCATGTATTTCATTCAGGCAACGTTAGATCATTTATTGCATTAGAATGCCTCTCGCTGTTTTTTAAGCGGACCTTGTATAATAATGTTTATATCTCAAAACGGCCTTCTGTACGTTTTCGTGGCGTTCACATGATAATTAATGATCGTTCGTATGGTGGAGCTGTCAAGCATGCGACCACTTGGAGATATGTTTCAATTATACTCAACTCTATCGAGCGCTTTTGAAGGGCCGGAAAATTGTTCTGCCATGTACACCTAGTTACGTTGACTCAACCGAAGGACAAACACATTTGTTCGCTTGAACTTTGACGGAGATAGCCGTGCTTGTAGGAGAAGCGTCACTTGTATGAACAAAAGAAAATCATTGCAGCTTATTTTTAATATAATTGCTGAATATAGTGTTCAGGTCTTATTAATAAGTGCACCGAAGTCTTAATTCGAGCATTATCGTAAAGCAACATCTTCGATGAGAGTAGTGCAAATAGGCCAACCGCGCGAGTGTCTGTGCCTGTATGAATATGTGTGAGCTGCTCGCTTGTAAAAATATTTCTTGTTGTTTTCTAAAACCTTATTGGTCAATTTCATGCACGATACGTTTAAGTGAGAACTTCCGCAAAATTGAATTCGTGTGGAATGCAGTGGCATTCAAAACTTAAACCCTTGAACATTCTAGCCTAAAAGACATTCAGGCAGGATTTCGGAAGTAGGTGCAACTTGTTCTCCAGTCCGGTTTGCGTTAAAGTTTGCGAATAACCAATCCACATCCGAACTTAAATTGACATTTCTAGCATGTCTATTGACAAAACATTCCATAGTAATCCGCAGATCAGAAACATTGGTCCTACAAATAATTTCCACTTGTATAACCATACTCACACCAGGTCGTCAAATTTTGTGAACATAAGTACGTGGGAAGACAAAAAAACGAATTAGTGAGAAAATCAGCGCCGGATACCAAAAACTGCTATAACGTCATGCAAAGCTTCCACCCGTACCGGAGGTTTGGTAAGTGCTAACCACTGAGCTCGCCGGAAAACAACATTCATTGTTTTATTACACCAACAAAAGTTTGGAGGCAACGACTGGAAAAACACTCCTATTATGTTGAAGGATTTAGACGCTTTCAAGAACTGCTGCAAACCCAGCTTTAAAGTAACACAGAGCTAACAGTTTAGTGAGGATAAAGTGACGGATCAGCACTCCAAGATGCCCTAAGCGCCACATTTGCTAAAGGCAGTGTTCGGGGGCAAGAAAATGATTTGGAAGGTGTGATCGGATAGGAGTCAACACTGCATAACTTATATGGTACCAAAGATTAATTATGTCCTACGTGTTGTTTATGAACTATCCGTTAAGCACTGCTGATAAAATTATTAATACATTGCATTGCACAACACAAAAAGCACACAAAAAAGGGGAGGGGGCGGAAAAAGCGCGCAAAAAAAGAGCTGGTGAGCAAACCAACAAAAACCACGAAAACTGATGTGGCTATTTTCACTAAGGTGGCCAACGGGACCTTCGCCCAACTCAGCGTGGGTGAAGGTTTAGATACAGAAATATATGCATAGTAAACAAAAGCACACGCATGAACGCGTACGAACAAGTAGTTTGAGGAGTTTTATTCGGTTGTCTTTCTAATAACTAATCCGGCAATTCATGTCTGTGTGTGAATAATATTGCACCACAAATTGAGTGATCTGCATTAAGATATATTTTTGTACTCTGCGATGTGTTTTTGTTGTTTTTTTTTCGTGGCTCCCAGTCATTCCGATTATCATAAAAATGTGTTAGGTATAAGTTGATGATGATGCTGGATTCGGAACATAGCTGCGTCGTTCCGCTCGTTGATACCACTGTCAGTCTGTACTCTTGGCTCTTCACGTTGAGTTCGTGGTGAGGCTAAACTTTGGAAGGGGGCTCGTAGCAACACTGCCTTATGTACAGGTATATTTATAAATACACATGCCAAAACAGAGTAGGAGTGCCAGTGCTCCAGTGCCTTTGACCACTCTGTGCATTCACATATTAACAAAACTGTTTTTATCCCTCCACAATTTGGCATACATGAAATCACGCGTGTCAGCTACTCAGCGCAGTAGGACATTTGATTCTACCAATCAAGTCGTCTTTATGAGTGTTCTGCTCTAAATGAACCATTCATTTGGACAAAACAAATCACAGGTTTTTTGTTTGGTATTTGGTTCTCGGTTACCTTGGCTACTCATAACATTGTAGGTTCACGTTCGAAGAGAGAAACAGAAAAAAAACAGGAACAAGACACCGATATGCAACGCAAAGTATAATTTCCTTTCCAATTCTGTCATCCGGGCCACACGCGAAATCCTGCAGTCTTAAGCAAGCAGTGTTCTGCACTACAAGGCGTGCAATTGCTCGTATATGGGTGGCTTACTACCTAATGGGAGAAACGGAATCTCCAACTGAGCAATTCAACCACCAACTGCCCATTAGTTCCGGGAAGCCCCATGACGCCACATAACGGCGACAACAGTCAAGATCAGCGCGACTTGTCAAGTGCATTACAAAGAACATAACCTCATCAATGTGGCGACTATTACGGCCCGATGGAAAAGGTCGCGGTTTCTCGGCAGGTGACAGGTTTGTCCGTCAATTCTGTAGAATATGCATTAGGAATTGGAAACTTTGTGCGGTTTAAAATGTTCTCTAGATAGGGTAAATGACCATTGGCGCGCCTAATTTCGAAATTTCTTACTGGTCTATCGTATACGTTGGTAGTGTGCCTACTCTGCGTGCCTGCGAACACGGAAAAACTTCTGCGCAGAATTTTCGAAGATTGCAGAACTTAACATTACCTCACGCTTTGGATTTTTTTTTCATTGGGGGAAACAGCGCGCGTAATAACGTGACAATAAAGTCCTAACAAGCACTGACTTCCAGTAGTCGCATTTATTGCGTTTAAACGCAAATGTTAGTAGTCAGTGCCTGTCCAGTCTTGCTTTCTTGTAACGTCATTTATAAAGCTATTTCTCGCAATGAATCCATACCAACAAGGTAAATTTCAGACCCTTTCAATTATTTATTATTTGTTCTTTCGCGGACTCGCTTGCAGTTTTAACTTTGAGACTCTCCGTTTAAGAGAAGCAATTTTTTTTTTGGGGGGGGGGGGTGGGAGAAATTGGTCAATAATATTTATTTTCCATAGAATTGATTGCATGAAGCCATCCTGGATGCAAAGCTGCCATATTTTTAGAACTAAAAAGAAATCTAAGTAAAGCCAGCTTAAAGGTCTCACTAAAAATTTATTTCTTGCTGCCTAAATATACTCAGCAATAAAAACTCCAAACTTTATAAATCATCCCAACTACTAAACCACAACAGCATGCATTTTTCATGATATTCAGCCAGCAATTTGAAGATGTGCACAATGGTAAGCATGATCAGTCTATGAAGCAGCTGACATTTCTTTATTAAAATGGAAGGGACATGAATAAAAAGTACGAAAATCAAGTTAATATATAAAGCTAATGTTGAGGGCAGATTACACCGTACAGTGGAAAACAAAGAAGCACGCCTATTTCCTCCTGCATTTGATGGAACCTTTCTGGCCGATCTACAAATATTGGTAAGCTGAAAGCTCGATTCTGGCTTGTTGGTGGTCATCCTTATTGTCCTTATTGGTGGTCATCCTGACGATAGGTACGCACACGCATTAGCGTATCACCTCTGCTATTAAGTCCGTCTGTCACGTAACACAATGAATGGCTCATACCCCCTTAAGCAATGATTCATTCATAAAAGACGGCTTACCTGATTGTTAAAACTGAGCGTCATCTGATGTGGGCACGATTTCTGGAGAGCTGATTCCATACACATCACCGCTATTCCTCTCTTAATTGTCTTAGAATGTGCCGAGTCATAGGGCAGTAGCTCCTTCTTAGCCCGTGGGTAGTATCCCCAGCAAACGTGTCCATCACATAACGTGATTTTAAGGTCTAAAAACTGTAAAATTGAAGAGTCCGGAAGTTCATGGGTGAAACGCAACCCACGTCCATGTTTGCTAAAAAAAAAGATAAAACTTCACGTACAGTAGAGGAGTAGGTGGAGGCAGGCTGCTTTATTAAAGCACTAAAAAATCGTCAACATACCTAAAAGTTTTTAAAACCGGCCCCTCATTAAACACCTGTTCTAGTGTGTCGTCCACCTTGGCCAGAAAAATGTCACAAAGAATAGGGGCTACGCAAGACCCTATGCAGATGCCATCACGCTGCAAAAAAGGCTGATCGTCAAATACAATAAAAGTAGAATTCAAGTAAAACTGCAATAAAGAGAAAATTATCAACGGACACGCCGGCGGTGTTCTGGAAGGAAAAGTCGCCGTTAGCTTCAATGCACTCTTTGACACACGCTAACAGTTGATTCTGCGGGACAGAATAAAACAAGTCCTGCACGTCAACAGAAAAACCAAAACCAACATGATCATTTCCCTCTAGAAACTGTGCTACTGCGGCTGAATTTTTGACCAGAAATGGGTCGTTCACAACAAGCGTCTTGAGTTTCTTTAACAAAAACTGGCTGACACACTTCTGCCACGATCCCTCTTCACTAACAATAGTCCTAAACGGAACTTCGGGCTTATGTGTCTTGGTTGTGAAAAAAACCCTCAAGCTGTTTCCCCTACTGTTGGAAATGTCCCTGGCAAGCCTGCCGATGTCTAACTGCTTACAAAACTGGACAAACGTGGTTTTAACGCGCACTTCACATTTCTTCATGGGGACAAAGTTCTTATTAACCGCCGCCAACGCTTTTTCATTGTAAAGTCCCTTGGGTAAAACGGCGAACCCCCCCCCCCCCCCCCTCTTTATCAGCTTGCGTAAGCATCAGGTTGTTGCGCTTGAAAAAAAGATACTACGTCGTTCAACAAAATACTATGCTGCGAGTCCGTGGTTTTAGGAGCAAACTTTCGCAGGCAGTCAACACCTTCAAGAAGGCAGCGGTCCCGATTATCATCTGTAGCCTTATCGGCCACTTTTCGATTCATAGCAATGAGATCATGCGCGGGAACACCAGGTTGGACTTTGAATTTAGGTCCTTTCTGCAGAAGACGCATAATCTTCTCTGGTATGTGGACGTCCCCCATGACACTGACATTGCTTCCATGTTGCGCTAATTTCTTGTCTTCGGTACACCGGAGCAAGTCATTCAAGATGCACTTCCACCTGCACTCCGTGAGCTGTGCCGCTAGGCGCTTCAAAGATGCGAGCTTTTTAAGCGCGAGCCACTCAGGATGGTCCTTCAAACACAGAAGACGCAACCAGTCCTGAAAAAGTCGGACTTGACGCCAAAGTTCTGAGCGGCTTAATTTGCAAAGTCTTTTCACATGCCCCCACGATGGTTTTACGGGCCCGAAGAGGGCACTTACTTCATTAGGGACGAGTCCTTTCCGGGTGCAAAAGGCGAAGCGTCTTGCCTGGCATGTTGCGTGGACGATGTGGCTCAGTAGAAGGTCGACGGTGGAAGAGGTAGGTGAAACACAGAAAGAAGGGCCCACTGTATAAGAAATGACCTTCATCAATACTTCTTTTTGGGCGAGTTGGTACATCTTGAAACTTTGGGTAACAGCGCAAACAGACGACCACAAAAAGGGAGGCACGGACACACAGGCGCTGACTAACAACTGGTTTCATTGTGAAGGATAGCACACCTTATATATGCCAGAGTGAAGCAAGGGTAAGGGGAAAACATAAAAAGGGTAACATCGTGCCAACAACGCAAGCGCAAAACAGCCAACCAAGCGCAACAAGACGCAAACAATTATTTTTCTTTCTAATCTGAACCCCCGATAGCCGCATACAGAAGATAAAATTCAGCGTCAAAGAGAGGAAGGGAAGGGGTGCTGAAGCACTTGCTACCGAACTTCCTGATACGGTAGGCTTCCAAACTGATGCGCGCTGTCTTGTCACTACTCTTTCCTAGAATCGTCGTCTCCTTTAACCGGGCCACACAATCAGTGCACTTGCTAACGTGCACAACTATATGTGCGTATTTGTCATCTCGTTTTTTCAGTTTTAGAGCGTGTTCCCCTAATCGGTCATTGACACAGCGACCAGTTTCGCCGACGTAAAACATCCCACAAGACATGGGAATGCAATACACCACTCCAGTGGAACATTTAACGAACGGCGGTTGGTGGTTCTTCTGGCATCCACGTTTACTGGTGTTGCAGATACGTGGGCACAACTTTCCCAGCTTGTTAGGGGCAGAAAAACATATTGGCACGCCGTGCCTACTTGCCACCTTCTTCAGATTGTGGGAGAGTTTATGGATGTAGGGGACCACCTCAGGTCTATGTGCCTTCCGGTGATCCTCCGCCGTTGTACTTTCCGTTCCACGCTTGAATTTTTGAAGGAGGGTTTCAGAAACAGCAGTCAAGACCGAGACGAAATACAATAAAAGTAGAATTCAAGTAAAACTGCAATAAAGACAGAAAATTATCAACGGACACCCCGGCGGTGTTCTGGAAGGATACGTCGCCGTTAGCTTCAATGCACTCTTTGACACACGCTAACAGTTGATTCTGCGTGTCCGTTGATAATTTTCTGTCTTTATTGCAGTTTTACTTGAATTCTACTTTTATTGTATTTGACGATCAGCCTTTTTTGCAGCGTGATGGCATCTGCATAGGGTCTTGCGTAGCCCCTATTCTTTGTGACATTTTTCTGGCCAAGGTGGACGACACACTAGAACAGGTGTTTAATGGGGGGCCGGTTTTAAAAACTTTTAGGTATGTTGACGATTTTTAGTGCTTTTAAAGACACACTAGAACAGGTGTTTAATGGGGGGCCGGTTTTAAAAACTTTTAGGTATGTTGACGATTTTTTAGTGCTTTTCAAAAAGCAGCCTGCCTCCACCTACTCCTCTACTGTAGGTGAAGTTTTATCTTTTTTTAGCAAACATGGACGTGGGTTGCGTTTCACCCATGAACTTCCGAACTCTTCAATTTTACAGTTTTTAGACCTTAAAATCACGTTCTGTGATGGACACGTTTGCTGGGGATACTACCCACGGGCTAAGAAGGAGCTACTGCCCTATGACTCGGCACATTCTAAGACAATTAAGAGAGGAATAGCGGTGATGTGTATGGAATCGGCTCTCCAGAAATCGTGCCCACATCAGATGACGCTCAGTTTGAACAATCAGGTAAGCAGTCTTTTGGCTGCAGGGTTTCCCGTCTCGGTCTTGACTGCTGTTTCTGAAACCCGCCTTCAAAAATTCAAGCGTGGAACGGGAAGTACAACGGCGGAGGATCACCGGAAGGCACATAGACCTGAGGTGGTCCCCTACATCCATAAACTCTCCCACAATCTGAAGAAGGTGGCAAGTAGGCATGGCCTGCCAATATGTTTTTCTGCCCCTAACAAGCTGGGAAAGTTGTGCCCACGTATCTGCAACACCAGTAAACGCGGATGCCAAAAGAACCACCAACCGCCGTTCGTTAAATGTTCCACTGGAGTGGTGTATTGCATTCCCATGTCTTGTGGGATGTTTTACGTCGGCGAAACTGGTCGCTGTGTCAATGGCCGATTAGGGGAACACGCTCTAAAACTGAAAAAACGAGATGACAAATACGCACATATAGTTGCGCACGTTAGCAAGTGCACTGATTGTGTGACCCGGTTAAAGGAGACGACGATTCTAGGAAAGAGTAGTGACAAGACCGCACGCATCAGTTTGGAAGCCTACCATATCAGGAAGTTCGGTAGCAAGTGCTTCAGCACCCCTTCCCTTGCTCTCTTTGACGCTGAATTTTATCTTCTGTATGCGGCTATCGGGGGTTCAGATTAGAAAGAAACATAATTGTTTGCGTCTTGTTGCGCTTGGTTGGCTTTTTTGCGCTTGCGTTGTTGGCACGATGTTACCCTTTTTATGTTTTCCCCTTTCCCTTGCTTCACTCTGGCATATATAAGGTGTGCTATCCTTCACAATAAAACCAGTTGTTAGTCAGCGCCTGTGTGTCCGTGTCTCCCTTCTTGTGGTCGTCTGTTTGCGCTGTTATCCAAAGTTTCAAGATGTACCAACTCGCCCAAAAAGAAGTATTGATGAAACCAAAAGTTATTTGCAGAAACGCCCTTAGAGTAAATCAAGTGTACCGATATGAGGTTTTTTCGTACTTTTTAAAATATTTTCGTGGTCCGGGCCTTTCATTAAATGCAAAATGCGAAAAGCAACATATGATATGTCCATACTTCATTAAATAATGTCAGTTAGCTACTAACTTCATGACAGAACTGCATCTAGAATAAGATGTATATTCTGCGTGACGCATGGTGAATCGGCTCCACAAGGGTATTACTAACAATATTATTCCAACTATGTGCAAACACTCGACAATATTTCGTAATTTCGCGATACGTCATGTTTGTTCAACAGTGCACTTGATCATCAGCTACAAAACGTTATACGCAAATGCGTATACAAAAGAAATTGCAAAGTAACATCTGTGACCACTGTTTCGGCGATTGTCGATGTCCTAAACACTCGTTGGAGTAATCAATCAGTCAGCCAAGCGTTCGGCGGACGTGAATGCCACGAAGAGCATTCTCTTTAACGGTTCTGCTACGAATGCGTGTAATTTATCAGAGGCCACTACCGTGGAAAAATTTTGCTCTACAAAAAGCAAAATATAAAAATAGAACACAGTGATGTGGGAAAAAAACAGTGTGCATAGAGAAGGTCTGGAGAAGACTGAAAAAGAAAACTGCTCCGTAACTTAACATGCTATATGACCGTCCGGAAATGCCTATGCTTCTCTTCCGTACACTAAACGGATCGCCTAAATCTCCAATGGCAGAGAAAAAGGAAACAAAGTCAAGAATGTTGTGGGGAAAATGCATTATTAAGAAGAGCTCGAGTGCCCATGCCAGCTGCCTTTGATGAAACCTTTTGCGGCTCGATGGGTTCGAAGATTGGCTTGTTCCTGAAAATTGTTTGAAACGGGTATGCTTAGTGTCTCATATTCAGACTCCTACTTTAGGAAAGAAGAATCCGCACACGTTTGAAAACAAGTTGTTTAAGCACCACGGACAGAGTGAAGCGCATTCGGTTTTTGCAACTCATTCTAAATGAAGGTTGCTTCTGGAAGTGAAGGAAATACTTCCTTTTTGGCGTTTATATCGACGGACGAAAATTTCATCCATATTGTCACCAATGAGCTTCGAAAAATCGTTACACGGAAAAGAGTAAACTGCTGCAAAATTATGTTGCTGCATGTTCAGAGAAAATTTTTTTTTCTTGAGTGCATGCGCGTTTTCGTGTGTGTACGTATGCGTGTGTGTGCTCACGTGAGTGTGATTTAACATGTCATGCGGACCGAGTTCTGCCAATATATTTTAGGAGTGCCAGCGCCATGCAGAACATCGGGACTGCAACCTGAGAATTATGCTGTTGTCGCCCTACGATGAATGAAATCGGCTGCCGAGAGGATTGGCGGATTCCGGAAGGGTCATTCTCGAATTACTTTTAGCTTTAGCCATAGACAGTCAGCTTCTATGACAGCTTTGAACACCCCCTTTCCTTCTCTTCCTAATACACTTGAAAGGCGTTCGAGCCAATAAATTATACAAACAGTTTTATTATCATCATTATTTACATGAGAGGAGACAGCCGATAATGGTTACACACTTACCTGGAATATCATAGCAAATTATAACTCAACATTTTAGTTTAAAGTAGCTGCCTTTGATCCACATCATCGAACGTACTTATGGAATGGATTGCCATCAGGAACTGCGGCGTCATCATTATGGTTCCTGCTCTGAAACAGTTCAAAACCGCATAGCTCATCTTGCTCCACATGCTCTGGCATCCAACAGAGCGGCAATGGAATTCCGGTTCAATTGAGCTCGCAATGCTTTCAATCTTGCGATCAGAACTGCACAAAGCACACGCTGGCAGAAACTGTCTCTACCGGACCGCCTAAGCACACATGCAAAAAAAATGCATGGCAATCATCACGTATTTCGGGCTCAGCAATCGTTTCCGGTGCTTACGCTAAACAAAAATATGGCCTTCTAGATCAGTTTCTCTTAGGCGAAGGAATCGTTTCATGCGGTGTGATTCGAACAAATTCAAATATAGTTCTTCGTCTCATCAAATGCACTCAAATTTTCTAGGCTTCCATTGCTACGCACAAGGTCTATTTGGAATGCATCTTCTAGACTTTAAAGTTTAGTACGGCCACTTCAAAAGCACCACCTGTGCTACAAGCAGCCAATCACAGCGAATAAATGATCAGCAAATGACTTAGCAAGACTTCATACTCTTTAGTCTTTCTCCTAAACAGCGTGGTGTTTTGCTAACTCAAGCTCGATGGCGCTAGCGAAGACTGACTTGCTGGCGAAACTATATTCATCATCTCGTTTGCCTTTGATGCACAGATGTATGCTTTGTATCTGCCAACGCAAATCGGAATGGTCAGTTTTCAAAACTACTTCTCATATGGTGGCGCCCTCTGTATTTAAATAGAGAAACTCAAAGGCGGCGCTTTTGCTGGTTCAATACGCGGAAGAAATGTTGGTTTCGGACACCAGCCATTGGTTTAAAATGAAGAACAAAATCTCACCTGATGGCTTGACCTTTCGCAGGAGGAAGTATCTGTGCCCAATAAGGCTCTCCCTTATTTTCGGCTAAGCGATTCCCCTTGATACCCTTTGACCGAACTTCATTTAGCAGACTATGAGCCTTACTTCTATCTTTGAAATGGTTCCTCATTAAGCAAACAGGTAGGACCAGCTGTTTCAGACGTCTCCTGGTGCGAGCAATTGATGAGTGGGATTACCGTTACCTCTGCAATAACTTGAATGAGAAACGTCGGCTAAATTTATCCACTTGGTCTCTAAGGATGCCGTACACATTTTATCTGGCAACTTAGGAGGACCAAAAAAATTCCACGTCAAACAATTTTAAAAGACATTTGTAAACGAACAGAAAAGTGTAACCCAGAATAGCTTACGTTTTTTACATGTATTAAATGCTGACTTTAAGAAATTTATTTACACTATCCTACATTCATTTACCTTCTATGCTTGTTTGTGTGATGCTCCCAAGCTTTGTACTTACGTCCATTGGCACTCGAAGCAAAGTTCTTGTTAACCAACTCACCCACCTCTCGAACTTGAAACTGCCGCCTATTGGATGATGTCTTACACAAATTTAGTTCGCGGAGCATTGCTTAGTAAGTCGAAGTTACGCATAAAAAAATACTATACCGTCCATATCATCGGAATCACATGACACTGTTGAAATATAGCTTGTGTATTGGGAGCGGCTGTAATTTTCTTATTGTTCTTGGTGGAGATTCATGAAATAAGTAATTCTGTACAACAACGGCCCATGACGTTTATTCTAAAAGCTTCCATTGTTGTTTGGCGGTCTATTTTCGGATTTGATAATAGTAAAGTGACTGCAAACTGACCGGAAGATGAAGCAGGACGCATGATTAAAAGAAAGCTCACTCTCGCGATCATTTTTGACGTTTTATGCCAATAAGAGTGATATGTTAGTATCAGCTAAATACAGCTGACGCGTTCACTTAGGAAGGAAAGAGAAAGCAAGTAAACGAAGAAAAGAGACATGCGCCAGTAAGGATAAATTTTATAATAAGTAAATGGAGGCACCTAACATAATTTACTAAGTCTAAGTTTATAAATATATTATAAAAGTAACTTAAGCTAATAAATTCGCGTTTATACCATTATATTATTATGAAGATTTTAGAACGCAGTCCGTAGGCGCCCGTTCGTGCGTTGAGCGTCGGCGTCCCTCGGCTTAACCGAGCGGACGAGCACAGAGGACGAAAGAGCGAACGCGGAGCCAAGCGGGGGATGAGAGACGGCGATAGCGAAGAGAACGCGAGGAGTAAACTGGAGGAAGAAGGTGCAGCGGAACCATGAGGTGGTAAGCAGAGGAGCAGTGTATTGCGAAAGCATGCAAAAAAAAGCGTAGTGCTGCGCACGATGGACTCTGCTGCGACGACCGCTACGAGATGGCGCCAGAGTAGCACTCTGTTCACCGATGACGCCATCGATAAGGCATGCGGCGAGCGCGTCCACCGATACTATATGGAAACAAAGCCCTGCATCAGCCGAGGTCTCTCTGCAGCGGCTGCTGTGAATCGGCGCCCACGCGTCACCCACGTGCTGCCTCTCGCGATCTCCCGATTAGCGAGGCAGTCATGCCACACTTCGCTCTGTTTGCAATGTACCGCACGAGGGAGATTGTCCGCGCCTGCCACCCTACCCACAGTGTTCTTATCGGAATATAAACGGTGTTCCTATGTATTCATATCACAGAATATTCACACGCGAAATGAAAACACCTATAGAGCTGCACTAAAATTTCGCATTAGGGAATACAGTAATCGTCGGTGAATTTAAATGCCGATGCCTTTCTCGCTAGGAAGTAACGGAGCTCATAAACACCTTGAACATAAAACCAATTTTTACTTCACTGTCTTCTTTCTTGAATATAGTAGCTTCGGCTTCTGTGAAGAGGTCTCACTATCATCGCTTACAAAGTAGGGCCAGTGCGCTCCTCTGTTGCGAAACAAAATGTAGAATAAGAGCTTCGCAAGACCTGTATAGAAAGAAATATTAATTCAATAACAATCAAAGAACATTAACAGCAGCGAGCGTTTGCAATAAAGTAAACGAAGTCGTCAGTTGACAAATATTATGAACGAGAAATCTCTAGGAAGGCAATTGAAGTAAATATAATACACAATAGTAATAATAGTCGCACACTGTGCACCATTTGATGTTCATCATTATTAGAGTGGACTTGGAGATACGCTCTCGAATTTCGACACAGTTTCTCTCTGGCAACACCACATTGTGAGCTGCTAATGAGGCTAGGCGTTACGCCTATAGTTGCTACTTTCCTAAGATGTCGAGTGTTTGGGCGCTGAGAGGAATGTAGTAAGCATCGACGACCGTTCAATGAAACGGATTTGTTTTGATTTTGGTTCCGGTGAAGAGCGCACACGGACACATATCAAACCGGGAGGGAACATGGAAAGGTTTTTGGCGGCTCGACAAACTGACTGACGGTACCTGCCTTGCAGTGCAGCAAGCAGCCGGGAAACCAGACGGCCGTATGTGTCAAGTTACTTATCCGCCGAAGAAGTAATCGAAAGTTGAGAACGCCGCTGTCAAGTAGGGCTCGGGAGCTTCAATTTTTAATATTAGGCTTCAAGATCAAACAGGGCGCACGCAATATCTGCGCCCGCGCACTGCACACTGCGAGGCTGGAGAAACTTTCTCGTATACCGGAGCGTTCTCTCGATATATATTGGGCAGCATTGAAGGGCCCGGACGCACCGTCTATGGTCTGACGTCTTCAATACTGGAAGCTATTCATCTTTCATTTCATTCCCGTTTGCTTAGAAAACTTGAAATATCAAATGGAAAATTTTCTTTGTCCCTGCAGCTGTTCTGCAGAAATGGTTACTCTAAAGTGGCCGAGAATCATATGCTAACGCTGCCGCTGTTTCAAAGAAGCTCGGCTTTTTGAACCACTGTATGTGTGGCCAGGAAAGATTCTTGCAATGAAACCTATTTCCTTTTTTTTTGTGCTTTGGAGAATCCCGGTTGAATAATTGTCCACGGATGCACAGTTAATTGGTTAAACAAAGGCGTCTTGCACAAAATACATTTTCATGATGCAAAATTCCAATCCGTATTGTTTAAACGTGTTTTTCCGAATTCTCTGGGGTCAAAATGTTATAGAAATGTCAAGGGAAACCGACTTTAATTATATTGGGAGTACTTGTTTCCGTGTTGTCCAATCTATTTTTTTGTATCTTTCTTTGATTTTTACAACTGAAGTTCGTTCATCTTGTTTAAATAAGGGAACCACAGAAAAAGCTATATTGCATCATTGCTATGGTGGTCGGCTTCTGAGCAAAAGATAGTGCTTTTGTTAAGGTGCTATGGCGGCGGCCGCATTCTGATGAGAGGAAAATGAGAAATGTTGCTGCAGATAACGTTCGGCGCTCCATAAAAGGCCACAGGTGGTCAACATTCCTCTACGGCCGTGCCCTACGGCGTCATCAGTAGCAACTGCGTTGCATTCGGAAAATGAACCCCTCAATTTCACAAATAGTACGAATCCCCAATATTTATTTACAATTATGTACATTTGTTATACATCTTGAAGTATGTAGTAGAGTTTACAAATTGTAAATTTATTTTTGGGGTGTAGTAGTGGCTTCATTTTATATTTCTCACAATTTGCATTTCTTCTTCTTCTGATTATTTATTGAATGGTGAGGCACATTAGGTAAGAGATATCAGCGCGTCAGTACAGGTTCTACTACTAAAAATAAACAGGTTACTGCCGTTTAATTGTTGCTGCACATATCAGTTACGCACGTCATGGAAGCTCAGATTATGATAGAGAGAGGGTTATGGTTTTCAGTAAAATTGAAAAGAAAACATTGATTTTTTTAAGCCAACTGGGCCAATAAATTCGATACTCCAACCCATCGGGAATTACAGAACTCTCTTTGCAGTGATAGATCTCCCTATAAGAAAAGGCGAGCATCAGTATCTGTAGAAATCTGTTACACATTCACTAGACTGTAACATTGACCGTGGTGTATATGCTATTTCTGCGCCATGAGATGTTACATTGTTATGTGGCTCCTTCAATGAAAGCTGTGACGTGAAGGTCGCTCTATAACACGCATTTACCCGCACTTTTTTTAGTATTTCTGCAATCTGCCTTGTTCTCGCGAGATAATCTTAAGAAAAGCGAAGCGTCCGTATTATGACCGTCCGTATTATGATCGTCCGATTATGATCGTCCGTATTATGACCAAAAACAATGACATATTCCGATGAAATGGCTCCCACGAAACACATATCTCAAAATACTTTCCCTATCAGGCTCAGTCAGCTATACCGCGGATTAAATTCTAACGCTCAATGGGTCTATTGCAAGATTGTACTGGTGGGCAGTGTAACTAATCCCGTAGGCGCTGCACGACATCCAGAGTAATCAGGAATGATAAACGAAAGTTACCCCCTTGTGAAAGTAATATAGAAGACCGCACTGACATGAATCAGAGAATCAAACTGAGAGAATCCCTAATTAGAAAATCTCGGCTTTGCTTTGTCGCGCCACTCATCCTGTTTCGGATTTCTGTGAGGACACATTGTATCTATATCTAAAATGGCACTGCCGTTTCCGGTTACTGGCACCAAGTGCAAGCTAACATACGTTGATATTTTCGGTTGTTAAAGCGATACCAACATTCTGTAAGCAGTAAGTGGTCATCAGCCTGCTAGCGTCGTAAATTCAAACTTATTTAGAAGTATTCTTGAATGCATTCCCAATTTGCCAAATAATTCTAACGCCAATGCATAATGCATTGATATCAATCTTTGGAAATAGAAACGTTCTGCGAAATAAAAATGCAAAGCCATCTAACACAACCTTTATGTGGTGCAAACTAGTGCGCTTAGTTACTTTGCCGTGCGTTCGCCAAATAACCCGAATAACCCTTCAGCGAAAACCAGAGAGACGATTGCCAGTGTGGCGGCTAGTTGTTATAGCTGGTAGCACACTGCTGGTGACGGCTTTAGCTAATCTAAACGTCCAATGTCCATTACTCGACCACAAAGGTAATACTCCACTTAAGACGTGTTCATGTAGCTTCTGACAGCAGTACTTGTTCCATAATTCAATAATAAATTCTCTTGAAAAAACTTGAAGGGACAAAGCAGTCGACTTATTATAATATATGTTAATTTTATGTCAGCTTCTTAGGCAGACGAGCTGACTTTAAGGCTCTTTTCATTAGC
>NC_051160.1:83715527-83795424 GCF_013339745.2 Dermacentor silvarum
GTTTAGTTGCTATAGTACAGTTTAAGCATTTATTTCAACTAAAATTATCACTGGAAATCATACGCCAGCAGAGAAATAATAGAAAGCTGTTTGAAGAAAATTATCAAGTTAAGCAGACACAATACGAACTACGAAAAAAATTTGATAGTGAAGTCCAGATCACGTACAAATTATGGCTTAGAGAAATTGGCATCACCGTTGCGAGAACTCCTGAATGAATACCTCAATATAATAAGCGTTTTAAATTGCACTGGGGAGAGCAGAGACTCTCCCCAATGCAATTTAAAGCAAGTAAGGCAATATTACTTTCTACGCGGGAGCTTTGTGCTGTGTGTTGCATTATAGATTTCATTTTGGTGTATGATGTGTCTTTATTTTGGTGTATGATGCGTCTTATTTTTCTGAACCGCAAACAAGAATATTTGTTTTATTTGGATTGATGTATCCACCTCCACGTGAATGCATGATGTTTAATGATACGAAAATGATCACACAGCTGCGGCTGTTGTCTGGGTGACTTAGGCTAGTCAGGCACTCTCGGGGCCTATTGCTATGCTTCCCAAGACAATTTGCACAGATTGCTTTGAATAAAGAGGGAATGAAATGAGTTATTAATTTTGGCATGTTAAAAAGTGTTGCAGTTATCCATTCATGCTAGGCTGTGCTAACAGAAGATGTAGATTATCCATGTTTCTTCAGAACAGGTACTTTATGTTTTTATGGGGAGATCGAGCACGTATATGTCCTTTCACAGTAAGATACAATAAAATTTACCTAAACCAACACTTCTAATATTTTGAAAAATGAAAGGAGAATACCTCATCATATATGCAAAGCAGGAGTTAGGTGTACACACAGATTACTAAGGAGCCGTCCCTCAGGTGGTTTCGTTCTCATCAAGACAGATAGCATAAAATAACTTTTGACAGCAGCGCATTTTCTAATGCCAAATTGCAGATAAGTAATTACTATGTGTATACTTTCATGCGGACGCGTACTTTTTTTTACGTTAACCACTTTTAACACAATTGATAATGAATGGCATAATTTTACGATTATGTTAGCACAAAAAGTTCTTTTTTATGCGAATAATATTGTCCACTTAACCTGCCGACAATAACTACATTGGTAAATCAATATTTGCACACTAAACTTCGCAAATGTTCGCAAAATCGACAAGGAATATGTACTCACAATATTCATCCGTTTTACGAAACTCCTCTAGAAAAATACAAAGGAAATATTATTGCATTTTGGAAACTCTACAAAGAAAACCGCAAGAACTAATTTCGAAGAAAAAATAAGTCGCAGTGTGCGAAAATGTTGCACATTCGAAACAAGATAAAATTTGAACTTCCGTCACGGTGGAAGCCTTAAAGGGATTGAGACACCAAATTTTCAGGCTATAAAAAGCCAGTTGTAGGCTTCCTCTGTATGCATGGGCACTCAACGCGAAGTGTTGGACGCAGCAAACGTTTCAAATATATTTTAATTCACTTCCAAAGAGTGTGTAAGTGCTCGTTCTCGCGATCGAGACCCATCGCTAGCGCGATTGGCCCCGACGCCACTTTGTTGCAAGCGTGACGAAAGCTTTAGTGACGTCATACAACAATACAGTGACTTACAATGAACGGTGACCCACAGCACCGGACAAGCCTCGAGAGCGTCGAGTCTACAGTGCAGTGAGCCGCATCAGACGCTGACGTAGAGTGTGAATCGGAGCTGCCGTAGCTAGCCACGACAACTGTCGGCGTTGTTTTGTTTGCCTGCGCTGTTACAGAACGTGTGTGCGAGAGCAGACGATGCAGCAGTGCGTCCGACATAGATTTGAGGGCCCACGTGACCAAGCTTCCTAGAGAGTGACTCCACAGCCCAACTCGGTGCACAGAAACCGAAACTCGTTCAGATAAATAATGCGATAATAAATTATTTACCGAGAATATATGAATTTTAGGGCGTGTATCATGCTGCCTGCAGCAATAAGAAACGTTTGAAACAACGAACGCGCGAGCCACAAAGTTTGTGTCTCAACCCTTTTAGTGTTTGACGCCCTCTTCTGCCAGTTAATAACAGATCTCGCAAGATCAGTTTCCCAACGTTGCGGCAATCTGTGCTGTACTGACGAACAATTTCGGAAGGCGCTGTGTTTGAATACTCGTATATATATATATATATATATATATATATATATATATTGTAACGGATACGAAAGGCAGGTACAAAAAGAGAGGAAGGAAGACGAAGAGAACGAAGAGCTTGAGAGGCCAGACGGCACTACAGTCACGCTCCGATCATCGTCCATCTCCTGTAAAATAAACCCATTTCTTCACAACTCTTCGTAACAGTTGTGGTGGAAGGTGCTGGGTAATCGACACAAGCTCTTCGACGGAGCCGTAGCCTTGCTGGACTCCCACCGAATACACCGGAGTTGAATATGTCCTACGACGCAGACGAACAACGGCCCATTCCAACTGCTGCGCCGATCAGTTCCGTTCAGCAACTAAGAGATGCGCATCCCTTCGCCGGAAGACTGGACGAAGACGTCGAGAAATGGCTCATCCATTATCACCGGGTGAGTGCTGCCAACAAGTGGAACAGCGCTTCTCAGCTATCGAACGTCGTGTTCTTTCTGACGGATACTGCGTTGGTGTGGTTCGACAATCACGAGGAAACGTTAACAACATGGGGCAGATTTGTTTCGGAAATCAAAGAACGATTCGGCGACTCCGCGACGAAAAAGAAAAGGGCAGAACAGACGCTACTGCAACGCGCGCAAGTGCCAGGCGAAACCTGCACGACCTACATTGAGGCAATAATAAAACAGTGTAGGATGGTAGATGCTGGAATGTCTGAGGAAGACAAAGTCGGGCATATCCTAAAAGGAAATGCTGAGGATGTTTACAGTTTCCTCATCGCAAAAGACACCCTGGCTTCCGTCGCTGACATCATTCGGCACTGTCGCACTTTCGAGCAACTGAAGACGAGGCGCATCACGCCGAAGGTTGGGAGGCTAGCCAATGCGACGACAGTTGCAAGCATAGAGAGCAACCAGCCCCTCGATCTTGCATCAACGATCCGACAAATAGTTCGCGAAGAACTCAGCCTGCACGCGCAAGTGACACACCCAGGCACTCATAGCCTCCGCCTACCACCAGATTTCTAGCCAAACGTGGGCTCCTTCTCCCCGTATCCTGCGGCGAGGGGCATTGAGGATTATGAACTCGCGCCCCGACAGCAGCCACGTCTCTACGAAAGAGGCCCAACTTATGACGCTCAGCCACAACAAGAACAGCCGCGTTTTTACCCCCGAGGCCCTGTGACTTCTGCGAGGCCGCGCCAAGAACAGCACCGACACTACTACCACGACGTGGCTTATAACCGATATAACGGATTTCAGCGAGCAGCAGAGACACCTTATCCACATGACTATGAACTTTCTCGCCCCCCGCAGCAGGCTAGCATTCGCTTCGAGGAAGATTCTGTCAACCGTGACCCTCCCGTGTGCTGCAAGTGCGGTTCCACAGGCCATATAGCTCGGTATTGTCGCCAAGGCCGTCAATCACGAAGAACACCACTGATGTTCTCGCCACCCGGAACCCGTATTTCATGTGACTTGCGGACGACCGATATGCTTCCAATGGACCGCTTCTCGAACGCGACCACACGCAGCGATTTGCCAGCATCTGAGCGCAGTTTGACGCCACCAAGTAACCGTCCCCGTCGCTCTCCATCCCCCCGGCGCCATTCTTCCTCACCACCGCCGGGAAACTAGCATCCGCGGCCAATGGAGGTGAGGTCGCCGGATGTGTGAATGTGTTAAACAAAAACAAAGTGAAACAGACGGAATACCGACCATAGCGTTAGTTGATACTGGGGTAACTGTGTCTGTGATGAGCCTCGCTTTCAGAAACCGTATAGGCCACAAAGTTATATTTTCTTGGAACGACGGTATTACCTTTCGTGGAGTAGGCGGCGAGTGGCTTCATCCCCTTGGTGTTTGTGCTGTGAGTCTTTTGTTGGCTGGGAAAGTGTTTGTGTCGGAATTCCTTGTTCTTTCTCGTTGTTCGCACGATGTTATTCTTGGTATAGATTTTCTTAAACAATGCGGTGCCTCCGTGAACTGTGGTTGTGGCGAAATATCGTTGAAGAAGTTATTTATATCCGTACATCCCGAACAAAGCTCGCGTGGCGAAGAGAGGGACACAGACACACTCAGTGTTCTTGATGAAGTGATTGCCCCATCGTGGTGCCTGACGCCCGTTCGTGTTTTTGCAACTACTGTTGACGGTGATTGTGTTGACCTTGTAGTTAGGCCTCTCCGCATAAACTGTGCTAAAAAAGTATACTTGTGCCCTGCTCTGTGGTGTGCATGACGAAAGGAGTCGCCACATTGTGGGCGCTGAACTGTTCTTCCACGCCGGTTGTCCTCCCTCGCGGTATGAAAATCGCTCTATTCGATGAAGCCGCATGTAGCTCAATAGCGGCACTAACTGCGGACGTGTCTACAGCTTGCTCTCCTTCCGATAATCGCCATTCTGAAGAGCTAATGCTTGGCATGATCAGCAAGGCTCTCTCTACATCGGAACGGCAAGCACTGGTGCAGGTCCTTGCCAGGTATGAGGCTGCATTCGACTTGCACCCCTTCATTTACCGTCGTCCCGCACTCGTCACCGATTAGATACCGGCTCCGCCCACCCCATCCGCCAGAAGCCCTACCGAGTGTCATCCTCCGAGCGCAAAGTTATTTGCAGAGCAGGTCAAGGAGATGATGAACAAAGGTGTCGTTCAAGAATCGTCTAGTCCATGGGCAGCCCCAGTAATCCTGGTCCGAAAAAAGATGGCTCCTGGAGATTCTGCGTGGATTACAGACGTCTAAACGCAGTGAAAAAGAAGGATGTCGATCCGCTACCACGAATCGATGACGTTATTGATTGCTTACACGCTGCTTCGTACTTCGCAACACTGATACTTGATTTGCGATCGGGGTATTGGCAAATACCTATGGACCCTGCCGACAAGGAAAAGACCGCTTTCATGACTCCAGATGGCCTATTCGAATTTAATGTTATGCCTTTTGGCCTTTGCAATGCTCCTGCAACCTTCGAAAGATTCATGGACAGAGTACTACGTGGTCTAAAGTGGGAGATATGCATGTGTTACCTCGATGATGTTGGAATATTTGGCCGCACGTTTGAAGAACATAACGAACGCCTCAGTCTTGTTCTCGACTGCATTGAAAAAGCTGGACTGGCTCTAAACGCAACAAAAATGTCGGTTTGGCGAACGCCAAATACTGGTCCTGGGACACTTAGTCGACAAGGATGGCGTCAGACCCGATCCTCGTAAGATTGAAGTGGTGAGCTCCTTCAAGCCACTGCAGTCAGCACGAGAACTTCGCTCATTCATTGGCCTATGTTCGTATTTCTGTCGTTTCGTTCCCCGGTTTGCCGACATCGTTTACCCATTGACAAGTATTTTGCGACAAGATGCGGCCTTCAATTGGACACCAGAGTATGACGCTTCATTCTCTCAATTGAAGTTTATACTAACGTCAGCACCCCTCTTGCGTCACCTTCGATCCATCTTGCCTGACTGAAGTTCACACGGATGCTAGTGAAATCGGTATAGGAGCGGTGCTTGTACAACGTCGCAGTGGCGCAGAACATGTTGTCGCATATGCCAGCCGTTGCCTGATCAAATCGGAACGCCATTATACGGTTACGGAACAAGAATGCCTGGCAGCTGTTTTCGCTGTACAGAAGTTTTGGTGTTATCTTTACGGTAGACCATTCAAGATTATCACCGACCATCATTCTTTATGCTGGCTGGTCGGTTTGCGTGATCCCTCTGGTCGCCTCGCACGTTGGGCGCTGCGCCTCGAGGAATACGACTTTGTGGTATCGTGCAAGAGTGGCCATCGTCACGCTGACGCAGACTGCCTCTCTCGGATTCCTCTTGCAACTACCGACTGCGATGCTGAGAATTTTGACGACTGCCTCGCTGCTGTTACTTGTACGTTCCCTGATGCGGCAGACTTTCAGCGAGAACAACGGAATGATCTTACTTTCGATCCGCTTTTTGTTGCCGCCCGTACTTCTCGGGGCAGCGGTCGCTTTACTGTCCGTGATGAGTTGCTCTACAAAACTAATTACTCCGGGCATGGAGCGCATTTTCTGCTTGTTGTCCCCGAGAGTCTCCGCTCCGACGTTCTACGCGCCATGCATGAAGATGCGACATCCGGACTTTTCGGCTTCGTACGAACGCTACACCGCACGCAGGAGCGCTTTTACTGGCCCAATATGTACGAAACAACCAAGCGCTATGTCGCTAGTTGTGAAACGTTCCAACGTCACAAGCGACCGACCACCGCAGCCCCGGGTCCTCTTCGCCTAGTACGCCGTTCGAGCAAGTAGGCATTGACCTTTTGGGTCCATTCCCGCTATCCAACAACAAGAACCGTGGGATAATTGTCTGCGTAGACCATCTTACACGGTATGCAGAAACTGCAGCCATACCCTCTTCCACTGCTGCTTGCGTGGCGGTCTTCCTGCTGCGTTCCGTGGTCCTTCGTCATGGCCCACCACGTGTCATCATCAGCGACCGTGGTCACCAGTTCACTGCTGATGCCATTGAAGAGTTACTTCGTTTGTTCACTTCACAGTTCCGTCATTCCACGCCGTATCACCCACAGACCAATGGCCTCGTTGAAAAAACAAACAGAACGCTGACCAACATGCTTGCCATGTATGTCTCCTCCAATCATAAGAACGGGGACGACGTGCTACCCTTCATCACTTACGCATACAACGCGGCGAAACACGAAACCACGAACTATAGCCAATTTTATCTCCTGTATGGAAGGTTACCGCGAAGCCCTCTGGACACTTTCTTACCCTTCGTTCTGCCCAATGACGATTATGTATCGAATACTTTGTGTCTCGCCGAAGAAGCCCGTCGAATAGCTCGTCTTCGTACTCTGGCCTCGCAAAGTCGTTCGAAAGAGCGATACGACGACCGTCACGTACAAGTATCGTTCGAAAAAGGTGACTTGGTCCTTCTTTGGACACCGCAACGCAAGCGTGGATTGTGCCAAAAGCTTTTGTCACAATATTCAGGCCCATTTGTAGTTGTGGACCGCCTGAGCGAACTCACTTACGTAATAGCTCGCCTCCTGTGCAATGGTCGGCGATCAAGCAGAACTCAGCTGACTCATATTGCTCGCCTGAAGGCTTTCCACCCTGCTTGTCCATCCTGACTCGCCCCACGGGCTTCGCCTGCTTGCGGGGAAATGTAACGGATACGAAAGGCAGGTACAAAAAGAGAGGAATGAAGACGAAGAGAACGAAGAGCTTGAGAGGCCAGACGTCACTACGGTCACGCTCCGATCATCGTCCATCTCCTGTAAAATAAACCCATTTCTTCACAACTCTTCGTAACAATATATATATATATATATATATTTAGTTATTTATTTATTTATTTAAATGCGTGTACGCGCGGACTGGTGTGTGTGGACGTCATTTGGTAGACTCGTAGACTTCGTTTACGTCGCCTTGCCACCACCACCCCTGCACAGGTTGCATACAGGCGTGAACTACAAACGAGTTAATGGTAAACAAGAAAGGCTAATAAACGAAAGTATAAAAAAATAATTTGCGTAGCTTGCACTGGAGGCGCAATGCTAAAGAGACAGCGGAGCTGATGGGCACCTAGCTAGTCCTGGCTTTTGGATAAGGCTAAGCACTACCAATTCATCCCCAGCATTTCCCGCAATTATCTGATTATTGATTGATTATCACTTAGCTATTGATTGGCTATTGATTGACTACCGCAAGGTATTGACGACGTATTTGGGCTAGGCTGAGCACTACCAAGTCATTCCCAGCATTTTCCGGAATTTATTGATTATTGATCGATTATCGATTAGCTATTGAGCTAACGATTGGCTATCGATGACTGAATAAGCTTAAGTAGTCCGAATCATGCTTAGCTAGACTTAGCCAGGCTCCGCTTCGCTAGTTCACAGCGGTATGTGTTATTGCGCTTGGACCCTTTCTGCACAACCGCCAGGATGGGCCCACATTTTTTGTCAGTGAAGGACGGACTAAAGGCCGGCTTAAACAGCTCCGCTGTTAAGAAGTTCTTTCATTCTAATTACTTTATTCTCCAATTAACATCCAATTAACTGTCTCTGCTTCTCTCACTTTCTTTCTGATGACTCTTGGTTGTCTATTTACAGTTTCAGTTACCCTGTACTTGGTTGCCAACTTTCTTGACCTCTTCCTCTGTGTCCACGCTTCTCAAGTACAGTTACTTGTGCACTTAAGCAACCCATTTATTTTCATTTATGTTCCTGAGTCTCAGCATGAGCCAGCGAAACTGAGAGACTTGTGCCCTCGCAAAATTCTAATAAATAATCAAAATTATGAGGCGGATGTGCAGGCACAGCCGCCAAGCACATGACTGTGTTGGGCAACGTCCTTTTCCTGTAGGTTTGGAGAAACCGATACCTGCCTTCGCTACAGGTGTTACACTAGCCGTATAAGAGGTGGGTTTATCGTGAGCAGAAACGGTCAATTTCGGTAAGGCAGAAAGGCTACTATCATCATCATCATCATTGACAAAAGCTGACCCACCCTCCACCCTCAGAAAAAACCTGCATCCGCCCCTGCTGACGGACAGAGCAGTCAAGCTAGTTTCATTCGACGTAGTGGTGAACAGGATACACAGGGTCCTTCTATCACTAGCGATAAAGTTAGAAGGGCCTTGCAAGACATGACCAGGGGAAAAGCAGCTGGAGAAGATGGAATAACAGTGATATAATCAAAGATGGAGTAGATATGCTTGAAATGCTTGCGGTCCTTTTATACGCAATGCCTCACGACTTCAAGTGTACCAGAAGGCTGGAAGTACGCCATCATTATACTCATCTATAAGAAGAGAGATGTTAAAGAATTGAAGAATTACAGACCCATTAGCTTGCTTTCAGTATTGTAGAAAATATTCGCCAAAATAATTTCCAATAGAGTCAGGGCAACACTTGACTTCGCTGAAGGGCTTTGCAAGACATGACCAGGGGAAAAGCAGCTGGAGAAGATGGAATAACAGTGATATAATCAAAGATGGAGTAGATATGCTTGAAATGCTTGCGGTCCTTTTATACGCAATGCCTCACGACTTCAAGTGTACCAGAAAGCTGGAAGTACGCCATCATTATACTCATCTATAAGAACAGAGATGTTAAAGAATTGAATAATTACAGACGCATTAGCTTGCTTTCAGTATTGTAGAAAATATTCGCCAAAATAATTTCCAATAGCGTCAGGGCAACACTTGACTTCAGCGAACCAAGAGAACAGGCTGGCTTCAGGAAGGGATATTATACGATGGATCATATCCATGTCATGAATCAGGTAATAGAAAAATCTGCGGAGTATTATCAACCTCTCTATATGGCTTTAATAGATTATGAAAAAGCATTCGACTCAGTAGACATACCAGCTGTCATAGAGGCATTACGCAACCAAGGAGTACAGGATGCATACGTGAATATTTTGGCAAATATCTACAAGGATTGCACTGCAACCTTGGTTGTCCACAAGGAAAGTAGAAAGTTACCTATCAAGAAAGGGGTCAGGCAAGGAGACACAATCTCTCCAATGCTATTCACTGCATGCTTAGAAGAAGGATTCAAGTTCTTAGACTGGGAAGGCTTAGGAGTGAGGATCAACGGCGAATATCTCAGCAACCTTCGGTTTGCAGATGACATTGTCCAAATCAGCAACAATGGGGACGAATTACAGCAAATGATTGGAGACCTTAACCGAACAAGTTTAAGAGTGGTGCTGAAGATTAATATGAAGAAGACAAACATAATGTTCCATAGCCTGGCAAGGGAACAAGAATTCTGGATTGCCAGTCAACCACCAAAGTCTGTAAAGGAGTACCTTTATCTAGGTCAATTACTCACAGCGGACACTTATCAGGAGAAATTTACAGAAGAATACAATTGGGTTGGAGTGCATATGGCAGGCATTGCCAAATCCTGACTGGGAGCTTACCACTGTCGTTGAAAAGAAAAGTGTACAATCATTGCATTCTACCGGTGCTAACATATGGGACAAAAACTTGGAGGTTAACAAAGATGCTCGAGAACTAGTTAAGGACCGCACAAAGAGCGGTGGAACGAAAAATGTTAGGCCTAACGTTAAGAGACAGGAAGAGAGCAGTGTGGATCAGAGAGTAAACGGGGATAGCCGAAATTCTAGTTGACATTAAGCCATGTAATGCGTAGGATGGATAACCGGTGGATCATTAGAGTTACAGAATGGATACCAAGAGAAGGGAAGCGCAGCCGAGGACGACAGAAAACTATGTGGGGTGACGAAGTTAGGAAATTTGCAGGTGCAAGCTGGAATCAGCTAGCGCAAGACATGGGTAATTGGAGATCACAGTGAGAAGCCTTCGTCTTGCTGTGGACATAAATATAGGCTGATGATGATGATGAATCGGCGACAGCCGTATACTGGAATGGCAATTACATAGTTATCTTAGCTATTTTATGTCTGCGCCAGCCAACTAAGCTCACCCATTATTTATACGCCGCAGTGAAGGTAAAGAATAAATGGCTGCGCATATCGGTAACTCTGCTTTCTAGCGCGAGGGCACAGATAGCAGCCAGCGTGTATAGTCAAGTTCTTTGGGCTGAGCGCATGTTGAATTTGTAGGCGGTCGACAATTGTAGTGGATATTCTTTCCTTCAACACAACAAAAAAAATTAAAAACTGCTCACTGTAGGATAGAATGTACTGCTCCTTAACCACAGCACAGGAAAATGCTTCATTTTTGTACAGCAGCTGACGCCGAAAGGTGACGTGAGAGTCGGCTCCTGAAATGCAAAGAGAATTGAATATACATTTTTTAGCAACTGGGCCACACAAATTTCATATATTTCATCCATATTCGCGGACATGTATAGCATGTTTGTTATAACATTAAAATGTATGACGAAATATGAGCCCCGAAAATGAAAAGGAAAGTCAGATTACCCGTACGCAATTTTATAGTATCTACTGAGGTCACACTGACACATCCTCACCTAACATCGTTCATGTATGTTTATAGAAACAACCAGTAGTGAAAAACGAAGTGCATCCGGTGGCAAGAATTCTAGCCCCCCCCCCTCCCTCCGCCTCTCCCCCCCCCCCCCCCCCGGGCAGCAGCCCGATGCTCTCTCCATTAGGCCACTACCAACTAGCTCTTTGCGATGGTTTCCACGTGTACATTATAGAGCACTGCACGGGCTCGGGCTTACCCAAAAGCCCGGGCCCGGCCCGGCCCGTGGGCCGGGCCGGGCCGGGTAGAGGACTTTTTTCATGGGCTCGGGCCGGGCTCGGGCAGGGCATGTGCTTTTTGACCCGGGCCCGGACCGGGCTCGGGTTTTTTGACGCGGGCCCGGGCCGGGCTCGGGCTTTCTGCGAGTTATTCTCGGGCTTCTCAACTCTGAAAAACATGTATTTTTCGGTCTCGGGCCGGGTTCGGGCCGGTTTCGAGTCGGGCTCGGGCCGGGCTCGGGCTTAAGGTAAAGGGGTGGCGGGCCGGGCAGGGCGGGTAACGTAGATTATTTCCGGGCCCGGGCCGGGCCCGGGTCTCGCCATAAAAGTTTTGATCGGGCTCGGGCGGTCCGCCCAATGTAAAAACGGGCCCGGGCCGGGCCCGGACCGCAAAAATCGGCCCGTGCAGTGCTCTAGTACATTATGACTATGATTTTCTAGACGGGCTTGGCCGAGCAGTGTCCGCTACACATAGTGCCAACGCCAACTAGCTCCTTGGGATGATCGCCGCATGTTGATCTATGGTATATGTTTCCATATTATGGCAACCTACCCCCAGTATCGGATCGTCCAAGAAGTGGCTTGGCGTGTTGATTGCCATGATGATTCCCGCATTATGGCACATACGGGGAGCATTGGCCAAGAAGCGGGTGGTACATATCGTGCGGACCCCAAGTAGCTCTTTGACATGGCCAAGACGTTAATATTAAAAAAACGTTAACATTTTAACGTCTGCCTATAGCAGGAAGCATGGCGCATGGCCCCCGTTTTGAGTGTGGCCCCCAAGCAGGTATTTAGTGGTCAGCGACGCAGTTTAGCCTACTATGGTGTGCAATGGTGGTAATGAGAGCATGACCAAGTTGCTGGGGAAAGAGGAAGGAAAATAGGAAATCCATTTATGTGATTTGTTACACGTTGTTGTGACCGCCAAGAAACAAAGCGTCTCACAACTGATAATAACAAAGGTAACGCTATATTACGCAAATTTGAGCTCACAAAAGCAAGCAACTCTCAAACGCAATGATAATGACGAGCTCAGGTGTTTATCATCAAAAATCTTACCTGTGGGTCAGGTACGTAGGCCATTTCATTTCAGGCTCACCTGACTTGCTGCTAATAATGCACGCTCACTGCCGTGAACTCATCTTGTAATGCCTTGCAATGCCACATTTTTGCATAATATACGCAAAACTTTTCTATTTACGTGATAAAAGCGTAAACTGTCATTCAACAGGCGACTCGCACTCAGCCGCACAGTCTCCCTTTCGGCACATTCTTGAGGGT
The DNA here is from genome assembly GCF_013339745.2 of Dermacentor silvarum. Lineage (NCBI taxonomy): Eukaryota > Metazoa > Arthropoda > Arachnida > Ixodida > Ixodidae > Dermacentor > Dermacentor silvarum. Next base: position 83,728,145 of record NC_051160.1, read on the forward strand.
TTTCATCATCAGCATTTGCTCGAGCGTCATCGTCTTTTTCCGCAGCCGCGTCGCTGGCGCCCCTCGGCACACGCTCGTGTCACTGCTCCCGCGTTCGTCGTCGTCATCTTCTGCTGCCACAGCTCGCTGCGTTGCCGCTAATCATTTCAGCGTATAATTTCACTTCACTTATGTCGTCGTAATGGGGAGGCTGCGTTTACGCGGGTATGAGTAATTGCTTAAGGGGGTATGAGCCATTCATTGTCTTACGTAACCGACAGATTTATTTTCGAAGCTGTTCTATTTCGAAGAATCGCGAGCGACAATGGCGCGCTAATGCTGCTAACTACGCCTGCGAGCAAACTCGGAGACATCGAGCGCAAGCGACAACCGCGGACTGCGGGCATACCGTCAGTCACGTCGTTCTCTCTGTCGCAGCCTTCGCATCAAGGTTATTTTAGGTACACCCAGGACAAGCTTCGCTTACCCCCCTTTCCGGTAGGGGAAGCGTTGGTTAGTTCTTTTTTTCTTGTACTGCACCTACTTTATTAATATTGTTCAGCAAAGTATGTATTACCGCAATCTCTGTGAATCTTGCTGTGGTTTAAAAAAATCTATACTTCTGTGCGACAGGTAAAGTAACAATTTAATGCGCAATATACACTGCGAATGCTACCCGTACACTGAGTTCGCCCAACATTGGTTGCATTCTCTCGACCCATCTATGCAGCTGCGGCTGTTGCCTGGATTTTCGCGAAATGAGGAAACAATGCTGTGCCGCTTACGCTTGGGTGTTGCATTCACCAATGCTTACACGTGTTTAATTGGAATGGCTGATAGCGCCGAGTATAATGCCTGCGGTGTCGATGAGACTACAGAACACCTACTATGCTACTGTCCATCTTTTCAAAACGAAAGACATGACCTCTGCTACGTTCTCAATAGGCTAGATAGAAGGCCGTTCACCTTGAGCAAGATCTTGGGACCATGGCCTCGAATATCAGAGCTGCAAAAGGCCGCAAAAGCGCTGCTGCGATTTTTAAAAACTACAGGACTGAGTGACCGTCTATGACCCGGACTGATTGATCATCACTGATAGAACAGAGATCTGTTGCTACGTCGGCGATATCAACAGTGGACTTTCTATTCTTCTCTTTATCTCTCTCTCCCCTTTTTCCTTCCCCCAGTGTAGGGTAGCCAACCGGGCTCAGTCCTGGTTAACCTCCCTGCCTTTCATTAAATCATTTTCTATCTCTCTCTTGTATTATTCACAAGTTTTTGGTGGTGTTGTAGTCACGCAAAAAGTCACTTGTGGCGCGTACCCGCTTTGGATAAGCTGGTATGAGCCAGCGATCGACAAGAAAGATAGAAAGAAGGAAAAGGAAGGAAATAAATAGAGAAACGAAGAAAGGGAGGAAGGAAGGAAGAAAAAAATGTGGTTGATCCCTCTTATATAGGAATCGGTATAGAACACGAAAGTGAAACGTGTCTTCACAGAAGTAGTGTAATGTTTATTGCACATTGATATATAATGTCTATTGGTGTTTTGTGGCTAAAGCGCCCTTAGGCGTTGATGCACCCACGCTGACGCCTGGTGGCACGTCTCCTCCATCACGACTACCAACGTCGATGACCATGAGCAACCGTCGTGCATATGGAAGCTGCACTACGCTGCACACGCTAGCACAACGCGAAAGACTAAGCACGTAACTGACACACTAATACAACGCGCAAGACAAAGCACGTAACTGAATCGTCACCGAGTCAAATCAGCGCGTACAGCGCGTCGTAATTGCAGCCTCCGCGATCAACTTCAGAAACATTTTCAGAGCTAATTGCGGAGGCCACGCTCCGCTGTGCTGAGTACGGTGAACGCCACCTAGGTGGCGTTGGTAGTGCTTCTTGATGCCAGCGTCCATTCGAATGCTGGCATCGAGGCGTCGTAGTGCTGAGACCACCGAAGCGTTCACTGTCGGTGCGCGTTAGTGTCATAATGCAGTACTTCTCTTTTCTGCTCGTAGGCGGCGGCGCCGCCCCGAGCAAGAGCGCGGGTACACGGAGGAGTGTTAGATATATAAGGCGCGTCTGTGTAGCTCTCTGCAAAAGCGTTTGTGGCGCAATGGGTTAAACGCTCGGCGATCTATCGTCGCGGACCGAGAGGTCGTGGGTTCGATTTCCAAATTCTGCATGTTTGTGGAACTTTTTCTTCTGGTTTCTTTCTTTGTATTATGTTCGTGTATGTTCGTGTGACGTATTTCCGTGACGGAAATACGTCAGTGAAGTCTTGGTGGACCCCGGCATAAAACACTTTCGTGTTAAAAACGAGCAGCGGCGAGGAAAGCTGCGCCGGTGCCTGATCACGTGACACGCGTGACCAATCAGGGTGATTTGGTGTGTCGCGGGGAGGGAAATGAAAGGAAAAGCGGGTTGGCGCACCCACCAATGGGCTTCCCTCGCCTCAGCTCAGTTTCCGCGACCGAATAGGAAGGCTTACGCGGGGCGTGTTCCGCCGAGGAGCAGGCTGGGTTTCAGCAATGGCGCCGCAAACTCGCTTGGGAAAGAGCTCGTCGTCGACGGGCCGATTCTAGCGTGAGGACTTCCGAAGCCCTCGCCAAACGTCATCGAAGAGCCGCGCACCCCGAGTTGCGGGAGCGTGATATTGAGGACAAACGTCCGCCAAGAGCCACCAACGCCGTGTTGCGGGAGCGGGATGTTGAGGCCAAACGCCAGCGTCGTCTTGCCGTCCAGGAACTCGACAACGGTGGTGCACGCCTCGGCAATGCTAGCGCCAGCTTCCTCGGTGCGACGGCCAGGGTTCAACGCAAGTTTCTCAAGCGGAGCTTGGGAGCCAGCTGCAGTGCGTATAACCAGTAGTGGTTCCAGCACAACGTGATCCTCGTCAGTGCAATTCCTTCCGAGGAACACCGAAGAAGCACACGACAAGCTTTAGTTACCCCCCTTTCCTCGACAGGGGAGGGGCTGATGATATTTTTTGTCACAGTGAATAATGAAACGCGTACACGTTTCTATATTCACTGTGAAATACGAGAAGTTAATGAGTTCAATTAGGTGAGCTAGGCAACTGTGACCGTACGTTGTACTGACAAATCAGCTCCACAAAGTGTTCGCAAGGAAAGCGCACCTTTCCGGCTTCAAGGACAGCCCAGATGACCGTGATGGCCTCTAGTATTATCCCAAGACGCTTAATTGGTCATTGTAGTTTGAGACTATGATGGCGATGTAATAAAGGTACACTAAGCAGGTCTGTAATTTCAGGTCAGTTATCGGGTGCATTAGTAGCTGGAAAGTAGCGGGCGTGGAGCAGAAAGCAAATGGCTTCTCCGTGAGCTATGAACTGATAAAGGTAATCCGGTGCGATAAATGTGGCCCTCTCTCTATCCCTGTCGCCGACGTTGATTTGGCAGTAGCCTGTGTTAGGGCAGGTCGACGAAAAATATATTAAACTGCTGAGGCGGTCCAAGCTGTTGGCTGCACGCGGGAAGGGGTATATATCCTTCTCAGTGATTTTGTTCAAGTGGCCACAGCGACCGCAAGAATGTAGTTGCTTTCTTTCTTCCTCGCTGAGACTTCATTGGATACCCATGCGGTCGTCGCCAGCTGGAAGATTTTGTAACGCCACATGTCTGTACTTTTGCTTTATGGCATTTTTTTCGCATTGAAACTTGGTCCGAGTTATGACGGAGGGGTCGAGTGCGTTCTTCCGTTATTATGCGATGCGGGCAGTCATTGTAGGATCGGTGGAATCCGAGTAACAAAAGCATTGCTGACTCCCTGAACTTATATACTACGTATGTGATCGTAAGCCCTTGCGTAAGCGTTTATATTGCTACAGGCGTGTTCTATTTGGTCGTTTAAATGAGGCGCGCGGACGCCATCACTTGAGCAGAGAGGAGGAAGAACGAACTGGGCTCACGCTGTCAATGCAACCGGTCAGCGCTGCAACCACTGCTGTAAGTATAATCTGTACATCGTTTCTAGTTAATTGACTCGTCCTTTGCGTAACATTGTGGTGGAGGTCGAACGCTCCCCGTCCTCGCCACGGAGCCCGAAGCGGCCACACCGTCGCCTTCTCCGCCATGGCTTCCGATGGAACCACCACGTCACCGCCAACACATGCGGCGCCAACGTCAACATTCGTTATGGTTCCCAGCCTCCGTGATCCTGGGACATTCTCCGCACAAATTGGTGCTGACGTCAATGACTGGCTCAGTATGTATGAGCGTGTTAGCCGAAGCCACCTCTGGGACCCTACTAACATGCTTGCCAATGTGATCTTTTATCTGGACGGGACACCGCGTGTCTGGTTTCACACCCAAGAGGCTGAGCTCTCCAGCTGGGACATTTTCAAAGCGCGGCTTCGCGACCTATTTGGAAACCCATCAGGTCGCCAACAGGCTGCGTGAAAACAGCTTGCCACCCGTTCCCGTCGTCGACCGAATCGTATATCTCCTCCATTCAGGAAGTGCTCGCACTTTGTCGGAAAGTAGACGAGCACATGACCGAGGTTGACAACGTGGGCCATATGCTAAAAGGAATCGCGGAAGACGCCTTCAATTTGCTCGTCTATAACGACGTTTCTACTGTTGAAGCCATCGTCAAGGAATGCCGCCACTTCAAGGTAGCCAACAGCCACCGCTTCGTCGCACAGTTTTCCCGGCTCCCAAACACACCTGCCACGTCCTCGTGCTCCGATTTTACCGCCACACGACCATTTCAAGAGAACGTCACGCGTATCGTTCGCCGAAATCATCAAGCGGCTGAATCTGGCCTCACTTTACCTACGACCACTTGACGGTACCTTTGAACAAGCGCCCCAAACCATTTCCGTTATTCAGGCAGTTGTGCGGCAAGAAAGTGCGAACCTTGGTATCCCTACCACCTGATCTGTCTCCCGACCTGATTTGGGACCCCTTCTCATGGTAAAAAGCTGCAATGACCAGTACATCGCTCCGAGACCACGCAATCCTCCTGAATGGTGAACCCCTGATGACAAACTGATATGCTTCCACTGCCACGCAGTTGGTCATGCATCCCGCCACTACCCCAGCCCCTGGATGCCGCCATACTGGAGATCATTTCCTGCTCCTGGGCCATACGCCGACGTTCGCCGTTGTTCACCTCGCCGTCTGTACCCTACTTCTGATGCACCTGACAGCCGCTCCTCGCTGCGCCCGCCGTCGCTCCTCGTCTCACCAACCACGCGGATTTTCTTCGCCCACGAACCGGACAGAAAACTAGGCCATGCAGCTCTTCGTGGTAGTGCTGCATCACGTTAGTCCCGTCCAAATCCACCGTTGACGGTCCTCAGAGACAGAAACCTAATTGAAGCAGATGTGGATAGTGTTCCGTTGACGGAATCGGTTGATACTGGAGCCCCAGTGTCCATAATGAGCGCTAGCCTATGTCGTCGCCTCAAAACCGTTCTTACCCCTGCTACCACTCGAGCCTTACACGTACACATCGCCGATGGTGCCACTGTTGCCGTCAGTGGTATGTGGACATCTCGAAAAGCAATTGCTGGCCGCCAAGTTCCAGCCTTCTTCACTGTGCTGACCAGTTGCCCTCATGACCTAATCTTCGGGCTCGACTTTCTGATGACGCATTCTGCCCTCAGGGACTGTTCCGCCGGTTCGCTGTGCCTCGAGCTTCCTCTTCTTTCAGACATTCGCCCCGAATAACCAAATATCCTCTGCACTGCAGCATTTGTTCGCTTAACTCCAAACACCTTAGCCTTCGTCGAATGGGCCTCAACGGCAACCTTGGTTGATGGCAACTATGCCGTCGCACCTATTCCTGATGTGCTCCTAGCGCACGACATCTCTGTGCCACACTCCGTCGTAACCCTTGTCGTTTATCGTATGTGCCTCCCCGTAATCAATTTTGGCTTGACGAAACAATTGTTACCTGAAGGCTTTGGGTGGACACGCTCCGGTCAGGGAGAGACGACCACGTCACTGCTTTTGTAGCCGACGCGTCTCCAGATCCTCCACGTTACCCGCAAGATGCCATAAACCTTGACGGCCCACAACGTCCCATGGTCGCTCCGGACCTCACACCTGACCAAGCAGCCGCCCTATATCGTCTTTTGCTTTTTTACTGCGACACATGTGACACTAACAATCGACCACTGGAAGAGACGTCCCTTGTTATACATCAGATAAATACTTATGATGCTGTTCCCATTCATCGCCGACCGTATCGCGTGTCCACGCCAGAGCGGCAAGTTATTCAGCAGGCAATTAACAAGATGCTCGCCAAAGTCATTGTTGAGCCCTCATCGAGCCCTTGGGCGAATCCGGTCCTGCTCCTTAAAAAGAAAAATGGCTCATGTCATTTCTGCATTGATTACCGCCACCTAAACCGAATCACTAAAAGGAACGTTTATCCTTTACCACGAATCGACGACGCTCATGATTCTCTTCACGGTGGCAAATACTTTTCGTCCATAGACCTTCGATCTGGTTATTGGCAGATTTCCGTAGATGATCAAGACCATGAAAAGACCACTTTCGTCATTCCAGATGGCCTCTACCAATTCACGGTTATGTCGTTAGGTCTACGCAATGCCCCCGCCACGTTTGAGCGGATGATTGACTGTCTGCTTCAAGGTTTCAAATGTTCAACTTGCCTTTGTTACCTCGACGGCGTACTTGTGTTTTCACTTACAAGAGTAGCACTACTCTTGACGTCTTCCGCAAGGCTGGGCTCCAATTAAACTCATCCAAGTGCCACTTAGGGCGCCGACAGCTTACAGTGCTAGGCCATATCGACGATGTTTCCGGCGTACAACCCGGCCCGGAGAAGGTTCGAGTAGTAACGTCTTTTCCTGAACCTCAGTCTGCCAAAGACGTCTCGAGATTTGTGGGGCTCTGTTCTTATTTCAGACGGTTCGCGAATGATTTCGCAGCTGTCGCTCGACCGCGATAGCTGCGCGATAGAACTCTTCAGAACTTGTGAAGAAAGACGTGCCTTTTACGTGGGGTTACCTTCAGGCCCAAGAAACAAAGGACCTAATAAAGAAACGACAAAACATGAAAATGTCCAACTCAAGAGATCACATAGAATTCGCTGAACTGTCAGAACTAATCAACAAGAAAAAAGTAAGGGATATTCGAAATTATAACGTGGGAAAGATTGAGGAAGCCGTAAAACATGGACGCAGCATTAAATCAGTAAGAAGAAAGCTTGGCATAGGACAAGGCAAGATGTATGCACTGAAAGATAAGCATGGTAATATCATCAGCAATTTCGATGACATAGTAAAAGCAGCGGAAGAATTCTTTACTGACATATACAGTGCCCAAAACAGCCAAGCTACTTTCATTCAAAATAGTGAGGAACCGGATACAGAGGCTCCTTCTATAACTAGCACGGAAGTTAGAAGGGCCTTGAAAGACATGACCAGGGGAAAAGCTGCTGAAGAAGATGGAATAACAGTAGATTTAATCAAAGATGGAGGATATATCTTGCTTGAAAAGCTTGCGGCCCTTTATACGCAATGCCTCACAACTTCAAGTGTACCAGAGAGCTGGAAGAACGCCAACATTATACTAATCCATAAGAAGGGAGATGTTAAAGAATTGAAGAATTATAGACCCATTAGCTTGCTTTCAGTATTGTATAAAATATTCACCAAGAGAATTTCCAATACAATAGGGCAACACTTGACTTAATTCAGCCAACCAAGAGAACAGGCTGGCTTCAGGAAGGGATATTCTACGATGGATCATATCCATGTCATCAATCAGGTAGTCGAGAAATCTGCGGAGTACTATCAACCTCTGTATATGGCCTTCATAGATTATGAAAAGGCATTTGATTCAGTAGAGATACCAGCAGTCATAGAGGCATTGCGAAATCAAGGAGTACAGGAGGCATACGTATATATCTTAGCAAACATCTACGAGGATTCCACAGCTACCTTGGTTGTCCACAAGAAAAGTAGAAAGTTACCTATCAAGAATGGGGTCAGGCAAGAAGACACAATCTCTCCAATGTTATTCACTGCATGCTTAGAAGAAGTATTCAAGCTCTTAGACTGGGAAGGCTTAGGAGTGAGGATCAACGGGGAATATCTCAGCAACTTTCGGTTTGCAGATGACATTGTCCTATTCAGCAACAATGCAGACGAATTACAACAAATGATTGAGGACCTTAATCGAGAAAGTGTAAGAATTGGGTTAAAGATCAATATGCAGAAGAGAAATATAATGTTCAATAGTCTGGCAAGGGAACAAGAATTCAGGATCGCCAGTCAGCCTCTAGAGTCCGTAAAGGAGTACGTTTATCTAGGTTAGGTTACTCAGGGGAGACCCTGATCACGAGAAAGAAATTTACAGAAGAATAAAATTGGGTTGGAGTGCATACGGCATGCATTGCCAAATCCTGACTGGGAGCTTACCACTGTCGTTGAAAAGAAAAGTCTACAATCATTGCATTCTACCGGTGCTAACATATGGGGCAGAAACTTGGAGGTTAACAAAGAAGCTCGAGAACAAGTTAAGGACCGCACAAAGAGTGATGGAACGAAGAATCTTAGGACTAACGTTAATATACAGGAAGAGAGCGGTGTGGATCAGAGAACAAACGGGGATAGCCTATATTCTAGTTCACATTAAGCGGAAGAAATGGAGTTGGGCTGGCCATGTAAAGCGTAGGATGGGTAACCGGTGGACCATTAGGGTTACAGAATGTATACCAAGAGAAGGGAAGCGCAGTCGAGGTCGGCAGAAAACCAGATGGGATGATGAAGTTAGGAAATCTGAAGGCGCAAGTTGGAATATGCTAGCGCAAGACAGGGGTAATTGGAGATCGCAGGGAGAGGCTTTCGTCCTGCAGTGGACATAAAATATAGGCTGATGATGATGATGACGATGAACTTCAGGCTGCCGCGCTTTCACGCCTTACCGCGATTCTCACCAATCCACCTGTCTTGACCCACTTTGACCCGTCCGCACCTACAGAGGCCGAACCAATGCCAGTGGTTATGGGATGGGACTGCTATAGTCCCTTCTCATGTAGTTGTTCCCTACTCTGGCAACAATGCGTTCCCGAAGTAGGGAACAAGCAGCAACAAACTCGCGAGTACATGCCGACACAGAGGTCTTCGTGGCTTAATCATTGTTTACAGTGGGTGTCTGCTACAGAATGAAGTCCCTCCAGCATATGTCTTATTGTAATGACAGAGAAGAACCAGAGTACCGAAAGTGAGAGTAATGAATTTAACACTTAAGTTGGCCAACCTGTGGCCGGAAAACAACTGACACTCAATATAGGTATTGTAACGGAATAAAGGAGACACAGAGACAGCAGCCGTTCCTGGGCCAGCTGTTCTGTTATATTCCTCGTCGTCTTCTCTCACATCACCGGCCTTGCGAGCGCCCGCGGCCAAGTTCACTTCGTCTTTACCCTAGGCAACGCTGCAAGTTTCCGCCGCGCTTGGAACCACGCAACTTGTCCAGGTATTGAAATCGTCATTTGTGAGCCGTCCAGCGCGCCACTAGCTTCTCTGGCGGACGGCACTGGCTGTTACGCGCTGGTCGTAGGTCTCGCCGACGATTATCCCGCCGGTCAGCGTTGTCAATTTGAGCCCAAGTTGAGGAGATTCCCTTAATGGGTGCTTCGTTGATTACTGTCAGTGGTCCGACTGCTACCAGTCTTCGCCGCTTCTCCTCAGGTTTTCTAAGACTATCACAGGAAGAGTTTGAGAGGCTGTACACGGACAATGATGCTCTGAATGACTGGCTGGAGGGCACAGTCGGAGCCATCTGAAGCTGCGATTTGTTGAGGTGGACTATGCCTTATACGCCGCACTGACTCAGAAGGGAGCACCTTGACATCTGCGTGGATGCTACGCTTAACAGTAACAGCACCGACAGGTGCTCCAAGGGGATTCTGGGAAATAGGCGGCAGTGTTAATGGATGGCTCTGGTCAATGGCTGCAGACGCTTGCTCGAAAGCCAAACCATGATCTCTGGTACCAGGAATCGGAACTGAAGGATTGCCACTGCCACTGCTGCTGGAATCACGAGGTGTTGGAGCTGGTTGCTGTTGAATACTAGAAGATACCGAAGTACTGCAACTGCTCTCCTGGTGCGGTGGTGGCTTCGGGCAAGAGGCATTCTGCAGTGAAGCCTGCCTTCTGATGCCTCCCTTGCAACCTGGTGTAACTGACACGCTCGAAGACGAGAACGACAACGGCATCGGGTAGATGGGGCCTGTACGCGGCTGCTGCTGCAGTCCAGGGATGATGATTACAAGACTCTGGGCCATTTGGTCCAAGCCCTGGTCGGGATCTTGCTGCTTGAGTCGCAAGTCTAACGCCGCCTCGTTGATGTGCCACTGGCGGGCCATCTCCTTGGTGGACAGTACGCCCTTTGTGGCAGGGGTGGCGTCTGCTGGAGTGGGGCTTTTGTTGCGCTGCTCCTCGGCTCTCAGTAAGCGCAGAGCCATGGTGGTTGGGTCCCTGTCCCAAGGGTCGCAATACTGCAGATTGCCCGCGTCGTCGCCGCATGCCTCTGCTTTCGACGCCGCTGCGGATGCAGCTTGCTACCGGGTTTGCTATGGAAGGCGGAGGACGCCGACGTGGATCTGCTCGAACCGGAGGCCTGTGACTGATGCGGTGGTGGCTGAGGGCTCGACTCGCTGCCGCTGTTGCTGAACCGTTGATTCTCGGCCGCGATCTTCGACGACGACGAGCTGCAGCTGATGATCGCTAATGTAAAGGACGTGCAGGCATAAGCAAGCTGGCCGAATGCAGCTATCAGAGCTTTACTTTATTCAAGCCAGGACCCCTGCTTGATGCCTTCGCAGTTGTCCCAAGAGTTGGCGGCACCGCAAAGTTGTTTTGCCGCAACTAGCCATCTTTCTTGATCTGTCCAAGCATGACGATCACCCTAGGCATTGATAGCGTGAGCCCAAAGGATGACGTCATCTTGAAAGCCGCGACGGCGGTATTTGTACGAAAGCGGGCTGCTGCAAATCACAGCGTCTCGTCTGCGCCTGGCGGCTTGTCCAGCTGCCCAAGGAACCACGGCCGCTGCCCACGGACAGTGCGGCGTTGTGGTAGTCGCGGCAGCCGGTTCAACCACCAAAGAATCATCAATATCATACCTTGGTGGCTGAGGAGTCGAAATAGTTCCTACGATGGTATTCTTGCCAAGGGAAGCGTGTACGATGTTCCCAGGCAGGGCCGGTCGAAGACGGGGGGGGGGGGGGGGGGGCGAATCGCTGTCTCAGTGTGAGGTGCAACGGCGGAACAGCCGATGGATGCGAAGGTGTTCGTCTTAAGCTCGAGTTCGTGTCTCAGCTTGCCGATGTCTTGAAAGAGTTCAGCGCTGGAGTCCTGCCCTAGAACCGCCGAGGACGCTTGGACGCCGTCCCCGGCCGGTGCGGTGGGTGCTTACGGCAGAGATAGGGTGGCCGGCTCCATAACCGAGGAAGCGTGGACAGCGTTCTTGGGCAGGATAGACCCGGCACGCCGGAGAACCGCGAGGAGACAATTCTGTAACGCCTTAAGGCAGGTTCGTTGTCGACTGTGCCAGTCGACAGTGCAATGATTGCGGTGAAAACAAGTCGTTGTTCTTTGAAATTTTATCTACGGGCAGAATCTTTAGCTATTTATAAAGGCTTGTCATGCATTCCATTCTAGAGCCTGCACTGATGATTGTACAGGTTCTAGAATGAACCCCGGTATTGGCATCGCGCATGCAATCTGGTTACACAGTTAAGCGATAACATAGACAACACGTAGTATCGGCGAAAACATTCGAGAATGTTCGGAAGCATGCAACTGCGTCTTCCACGAAGCGATGACTTTAACACTTCTTGGGAGCTGAAAATCGTTTTCCGGAAAATGATAAACAATGTACGCTTGCCAATAATAACAGAATTCTTGGAGACAAGAACACAGCAGGCCAGTCATTCCTGTCACGGGAGTCACTGCCACGCTGCAGTCACAGCAGTGTTGTCTTCTTCTGCACTAAGCTTGTGCTAGCTTTCTTTATTGGTGCTCACAGCATTCCATAATGCATTCCTCCGACGTGGAAGTGCTTTCCCGATGCTTTTGTTCAGGGGAAGGCTCGCCGCGATTTAGGCGGCCCACATGAAAGACGTCAAGGAACGTCTGTATCCAGGGAGCATAGCCTGACTTGAAAGTTGAAGGCTTCAATCGATTAATGAATGAATGAATCAATCAATCAATCGGTCAGTCAATCAATCAATCAGCAATCAACCGACGAATCACTTTTGAATACTACAACGGAGGTTATTTAGAGTGTCGAAAACATGCTGACAATGGTCCCATAGTTCAAAACTGCAACGGGACCCGGTGATGATTGTATATAAATATTACAAGGACTTGCAGCAGTGACAGCAATAGAACCAATACAGCTTGCGAAAAGAACGGAACTATTTAAGGTTGTGCAAACTAATGCGCGCCACATGAAGCATTTTAGTGAAGCAGTTTCTTGAACATTGACCATTTTCAGATGAATTTTTGCCTTGACAGATATTGCCTACCGATCCTTCAGAAAAAGGTACTAGGAGTGTACCCCTCACCTATGCAAAGGGAACCAATGTTTCTGGCAGCGACTAGGTGCATTCAGCCAAATGTGCTAATGAAATTCCAAACTGTGGTCAAACAGAATTAAGGACGTGAAGCCTCCTTTTGCATAACCTGAAGCTTGCACCAGTTATGCCCATTTTGCAAGCTTTCCTTATTCCTTAGAGATGAGCTTTTCTGGTTATGAAAAGTGCAGTGAGAAAAGGATGGTTTTCCTTTCTATCAGTCACCAGGTGAAGCCGCACGACAATTTGATCAGACATAAAAGCTGGCAGAGGCAGAGGATGCGAGGTGAGAGGAAGGCAGGCCAGCCTTTCAAGATTTTTCACCCACCACAAAGCACATCCGAGTATGCTGTTTTTGTGCTCTAGTCTACATGCGTAATTGGACGAATTTGCAATGTGGAAGGTCCGCAAGCTTCGCGGCGTAAAATGCCGAAATAGAGGCGATGTCCAGGATTGTTGGAGATTTATTACACATATATGACCAAAACATTTGTACTGATGCTGCAGAAGTATTAAGTATTTGATGAGGACGGGCTTTACAGAAATTTCCTGATGGCCACTGTATATTCACTTAAAAGATGTATCCATATGCCATAGAGAAAGCTCGTATCTATCCTTCTTTCCTTGTGTCCAGTCTTGTGAGGTGGTTAGTATCATATAAATTTTATATGTTGAAGAAGATATGAACACACGTTTTTATATATTGCATCGTCTTCACACACATCCATATAGTATATGTCATACGTACATGCCATTCATGTACATGACACCTGCAAATACATTTTACAGTGGAATCCGGATATATCAAACCCACCTATAACGAATTATTGATTATATCGAACACCTGTAAGATCCCCCTGAAAGTTCAATGCAAATGCATAGGGCTGGTGCACGTGTATATAGAACGCCCGTTTACCAGCACATTCTATATATCGAACGCAGCGCCAAGCCGAAGACCTCAAAGTGCACTTTGTGCTTTCCCGATGCTTTTAAGCTGCCTCAGGGCCTGATATTTTATAAATCTAATTATAGTGGTCACGATATACGACGCCTATAGAACGCCGCCTGTATACGAGCGGCGGGACGCACGTCAGCACACAACGAACGCCGAGATGCAATCTGTATTTATTTCGCGCGTCTTGCGCAACGCTTTGTTGGCAATGCAATCGGGAGCGCGCTTAGGGCGCGCCCCTACAAGGCTCCCCCCCCATGGAAGACAGGTCGGGGGCAGGAGCCGGGGCGAAAAATTCACCGCGCAGGCGAAGGGGAAGTTTGTCAACCCATGAAGTTCGGGCGTAGCGAGTGATTCTCACCTGGACGAAAACCTCCAAGCCGCCGCCAGAGGCACTGGCAAAAGTCACGGACGCCGCGTGCGTTCGGTGCGAACGCGGGCAAAACGCCGACGGCGTCGACAACACTTGCTGGTGCTGCTACATGGGCCCCCGGCTATTGAAGAGGCCCGGTGAAAGTCGGGAGTCCGAACGATACGAATCACGGTGTCATAGCGAGGCCGGTGTCGTACCGTGGCCGGTGTCGTACCGAGGCCGGTGTCGTACCATGGCCGGTGTCGTACTGTGGCCGGTGTCGTACTGTGGCCGGGGTCGCACCGAAGCGGTGTCGCACCGTGGCCGGTGTCGTACCGTGGCCGGCATCGCACCGAGGCCGGCGTCGCACCGAGGCGGTGTCGCATCGTGGCCGGCGTACTCATACCATGGCCGGCGTACTCATACCATGGCCAGCGTACTCGTACCATGGCCGGCGTGTTCCTACCGCGGCCGGCGTGCTCGTACCGTGGCCGGCGTGCTCGTACTGTGGTCTGGTGGGCGCCGTAGCCGGTGAGTGCCGTGGCCGGTGAGCACCGTGGCTTGGTGAGCGCCTTGCCCGGTCAGCGCCGTGGCCGAATCACGTGCGTACGTGCGGGTTCTTCGGCCAAAATGGCGGGAGACACACCTGGACGTTTGAGACTGCTTCCATGTCGATGGCGAGGGAATGGTTCTCGTTGCTCATCGTTGACTGCGGTTGTTGTTGAGTACCGTCGTCCGCCGACGTGGGACTTGTGTTCGTAGCCATCACGTACGTATGTCCGGGTCACCAAGCTATAGTGGTCGCGATATACGACGCCTATAGAACGCCGCCTGTATACGAGCGGCGGAACGCACGTCAGCACACAGCGAACGCAGAGATGCAATCTGTGTTTATTTCGCGCGTCTTGCGCAACGTTTTGTTGGCGCTGCAATCGGGAGCGCGCTTAGGGCGCGCCCCTACACTAATTATCTAACCAATTATCTAACTTGTTTTGTGATCCCCTTCAGATTCGATATATCCGGGTTAAGCTATATATATGCCATTCCAAGGCACTATATAAGATGCAGTGGTGGATTTATGTTCAACGCGATTGTTGTGAAGCATACATTGCTCTTTTTCTGTGTCCGTTCTTCCCCCGAATATTACTGCTATATATAAAGTTTTCACTCGGCTTGGGATGCACCTATTGCATCACCTTTACGAATATTACCGATTCTATAGCAAAACGTTTTGCCTAATGAGATTACGCCTGCGATGCGAATTGTGTAAACAATATTGATTGCACACGGTGAGCACGTGCAATTACTTTGATAAGGGCAGATAAACGAGCATGAGTAGCGGCCGTACGCTTCGCCCGTGAGCAAGGGGCCAGATTCACAAAGCTTTTCTTTCTCAAGTTCAATTTGCCATTGTCTGACCGCCTTCACTAATGATATGTCTGGCATCCGCGTTGGGTAAAATTCTTTCTTACGAAACATTCTAGCATAAGAAGAATTTGTGAATTCGGGCCCAGATTCGAAGGCTGACGCTTGTGTTTCTCGGCTATTGCTGTGAATCGAGTGTGGCTTCGTCCTTGCCAGGCATACGTTTAACGAAGTAGTCGAGTTTTAGCTCACACTTTGGGCAAATCTCGCTTCGGGACCTTCAGCGCAACCATACTCTGGTTGAAGGACTTCTTCTGACTGTATCCGGCAAACCCGGCAAACCACGAGGACAGGCAGACCCAACTGTCAAAAAAAAAAAAAAACTAATGTCGCCATGGACTGGCGAGCTAACCTCAGGCTACAATGTGCGGAGCCGGCGTGCCAGCCCTACCAGAGAAAAAACGTGAGAATGATGATAAAGTCGGCAAGCACGATGTTCCCTTTCCTGTGATCCCTTCGCAATTGTGCTTCGAAAACGCCGGAAGCCCCAAACTTTTCTTGGGCTTCCTCTCCCTTCTCCTTAATCTGTCCGGACATATTTACAATACATATTATTGTTTCAACTACTCAAAATCTGAAGAATAATTGCGCCACGAGTAATTATCCTTGGAATATGCCGCCCGGATTCAGTAGGACAATCCAGAGTTCACCATGCACTCCCCGACACATAAAAAACAAATATGAATGCTGTTTCTCGTGTTTGGGTGTGAGCAAAGACCCCTTTGCCGAATTATTGCGCACCTCACCCAGGGGATCTTGGGATTAATATCAGAAACCACCACTGAAGACGCTGGAAATGATAATGGAGCAATATAACCCCGAGCATCGATGCCTAAACCATACACGACAGCATTCGGGTAATCATGAGAGTCATTGCGCCCGACGAACTGCGCAAATTCTACATTGTATCGCAGCGTCAAGTAGTCATGATTGGCGAACTCACCCATGAAGAGAGCCCATCAGGTATTAGTGGTACCTACACTGAAGGCGCAACAGCCGCTGCCTTGGCCCGAACTGAAGTCCTACGCCATTCACATCCCCCGCTATGCTTCATGAAGGCTACGTTTTCAAAGCAAACGACGAACCAATACAGGGATTTTTTTTCATAGCACTTAGCTGATACATTCTGTATGTACGAATCGCGTGCGACAACTGCTTCGAGCAAGTTTGAATTTGCGCAACAAATTTCATGTTTGCTGAACTCAACAATTCGACTTATTAACCAAAAAGTATTCAAGGAGAAAAAGGGCACCTGCTCAAGAAACCAATTGGGAAATATTGTTTCCATGATTTAAAGAAATAAAAAGTCTCTGAAAGAATCACTCACCCTCTACGACGACCGACATTGAATTTCTTGTTTCCGGGCTTGAAGAGAATATCCAACTATTAGAGCCCAAAACTGTTCTGTAAAACCGAGAAGAGCAGTTTATGCTTCACCAAAGAGATGGTAGTTCTTCTGACTTACTTTTTTCCGTCTTTCATATATAACTCAGTGAGCGTCACGCCATCTTCGGTAAGCTTTTGACGTTCTTCCCGGCTGCATGGCAGGCCGACTTCATCAGTTGTATAGTACTTCCACATAGCACGATTTTGTTTCCAAAGCTGCAAAATTACAAAAATCTGCATTTTTCTCACCAATATATCCTAACCTTAAGTGAAAATATATTTATGTTGTTAAAAAAGTCGCAGTTTCGCCCGAAAGGCGAAGCATCGATTGCGATAGCAAATTAGTAGAGCTATACGACGCAAACATAGTAGTTTAATGGGCCCTGTAAAGGTGTAAATATTCGCTTACTAACTAAATAGACAAGCACGGTGCTACGCACGCACACGTAAACATGAACACATCTCCCTCGATGACCCCGGGAACTAGCTGTGAGAACACCGGAATGAGAAAGCGCACCAGCAGCAGCGGGCAAGCTGACCTTCACGCTGTCTCTCGTCTCGCTTCAACGCGAACTAAACGTCTAAAGCACAGTGCATATGAAGCTACCGGCCCTAGGCGCATGTAATTGGTCCCCATTGCAGATCTCCTTGACGATGAGGTCCGCGCTTGCGCGCACTCCGCTCACAGCGCAGATCGCTTTCAAGATACGGCAGCCGCGCGGCCGCGCTGTGAGCAGCAGCCGACGCAGCAAACGCACCCCCCCCCTCCCCCTCCCTCACCTCGCCCCAGTGCCTTGCGCGCGAAAGACCGCGCGCTTCCAGCCTGCCTTCCTCCCTCGCGTACGCTACGTTGAGCTGCGATTGCCGGCTCACCTTTGTGCACTTTCACTCGCACACACATCGTACGGCGCACAACGATGATTTTATCGCCGTTGGACTTTATACGGAACCTCACGGTGGCGACGACGGCAACGCTGACGGCAGAAATGCGCTTGAAGTCTTCAAATAATTGCTATCGCAATAAAATAAGCATTGTTTCTAATTTAAGCCATCATCACAGTTATTATTTTGATCCTATACGGTGTCAAATCTACTACCGACCACAAGTATTTCCTTATAGTAATAAGGTATTCTCTTTTGCCCAAGGAAGGAAAGGAAGGACGGAAAACAAGAGGTGAAAGGCAGAGAGGTTAACAAGTCAAGTGACCACTCTGCCCAGGGGATGGGGTAAGGGCAGAAAATATAAGAAAACAAGAGAAGATCAAAAATTAATAAAGAAAGGAAGACATCAGTTCGCACATTCTATAGTTTTTTTTTTCAATGAGTCCTGTTTCTTTTGATAAGCATACAAGTGCTTTTAAAGCAGTTCGTGCCGACATTAGCTGGGACCAGGGACCAAGAATTCTGGCTTCCTTAAGGGGACAGTTGTCAATCTTGGTGAGCATGGTGCTGAGGATTTTTTATTGTGCACTAAAACGACGACGATCACAAAGACCACAAAGTCCAGTATCCGTACTAGTGTTCAGCAGATGGTCGATATGCCTAACACCGTCAGATTTCTTAGCAAAGACCGTCCCCCGGAGCAGCCTGCCGTTCGAAGGAGGCCTAGGCAGCTGTGGAACACCATCTAAACCTCACAGAAGCGGGTCAAGACAAGCTATCTGTACAGCAAATGCCGAGTTCCGCTATGCGTTGACTGTTTTATACAATCCAGAAGCAAACATCACCATTGATTTTATAAATACCGTTCACGTTAGGGCAATGGCTTTAATGTTAGGACACTTAAACGAAACATTAGCGTCTCAATAAGAGTTATATATGGTGGAAATGCTGCCCAAATAAACAAAGATGGCTATCATATCGGTTGGTGATATGGTTAAGTTTGTTAATTTTGGCGTAGAATCGAGGTGTTTCGTCGGAAGTGTCCTAGATGCCAATCAGCTTGTTTATTTCGCTGTGACAGATTTCAGTGACAAAAAAATGGAAATTGTGTCGCTGTGCATGCATACGTCCAGCTTACTCGGCGACCAGTATGACATTGCTTAAAGACAAAGAGCCTTTCAAGCTGGCCATAGTGTCAAAAAAGCAAGTATTCGGTGGGAGGAGTGAGGGAGGAGCTGCTCGCAGATACCTTGGCGTTGAGACGGCGTCCAGAATAGGACCAGATATTCAGTAGGATACTCTACTTCGCGGTTCCTGTCATCGTAGTGCTATTTTTGTGAGGCCTGAAACGCACATGGCCTGGTGTGACCAACCTGGCTCGAGAGATTACGTCTTGAGCATATGCAGTTGGTACGGAGAGATCAGCAGGAAGGAGCATCTCGAAGGATAACGCAGGGTTGCGGCCGTACAGGAGAAAGAACGGCGAATGGCCGACGGTGTCATGCCGGGACGAGTTTTAGGCAAAAGTAACGTAGATAGGGTGGCGTCCCAATCGCGGTGATGACTAGAGACGTACAAGGACAGCATATCCGTGAGAGTTCGGTTGGTCCGCTCGGTAAGACCATTGGTTTGTGGATGGTAGGCTGTCGTAAGGCGATGTTCAGTAGAGAAGCTACGAACAATTTCTTCAATGACCTTTGCTACAGCGGTCACGATCCGTAAGAAGCTGCGCAGAGCCCCGTGTCGAAGAATGATGGCATTGAGCAGAAAATCTGCAACGTCTGTAGCGCAGCTGCAGGGCATGGTGCGCGTGATGCCATATCTGGTCGCATAGTCAGTTCCGACGACAATCCATTTTTTTTTGCCGGATACGGACATAAGGAAAGGTCCGAGCAAATCCAAGCCAATGCGAAAGAAGGGCTCCGGTGGAATGTCGAGAGGTTGAAGTAGGCCAGCCTGTGAAAGAGCTGGAAGTTTGCGACGCTCACAGCGCTCGCAGGCAGCAACGTATCGACGCACAGAACGATACAAGCTAGGACAAAAGAAGCGCTGTCGCACGCGGTCGTTGGTGTGTGAAACGCCCAGGTGTCCCGCAGTTGGAGCATCATGTAGATGTTGAAGACTGGTGGTACGCGGCTGTCGGAGAACAACTAGCAAAAAATGTGGCCCGTCAGGTTTCATGTTGCGATGGTATAGAACTGCATTGCGCAGGAATACTGGCTTAGAGAAGGGTCGGAACGTGCAGAAGGGAGTTACTGAATGGTGAGCTTTAGTATTTCATCCCGACGCTGGTCTGTGCCGATGTCGCGTAAATCAGATATGGAACGCACTTAAGTATCATTGTCATGGCTAGCGAGACTAGCAGGGTCCACCGAATGGCGCGAACGAAAATCAGCATCGTGATGTAGCCTGCCAGATTTATAAATAACCTCAAAGCTACATTCTTGTAGTCTTAGCGTCCAGCGGCCAAGGCGACCAGTTGGGTCCTTGAGCGATGACAGTCAACAAAGAGCGTGGCGGTCGGTGAGAACCGAGAATGCGCGGCCGTACAAATACGGGCGAAAATTTGTGACCACCCAAACTAACTCAAGACACTCGCCCTCTGTGATCGAATAGTTCCATTCAGACGTGTAGAGAAGGCAGCTGGCGTATGCACTAACACGTGTTTGGCCGTGCTGGTGCTGAGCGAGGACGGCGCCGATCACATGCCCATTAGCATCTGTGCAAACATCAGTAGGCGCGGACGGATCGAAGTGATGCCCTTCAGCATGTGACCAACGTTGTTCGACTCCGCCATGTCCCTGTCGACTGTACGGCAAAGAGACAAGACGTCCTAAATGCAGGATATATTTGTATGGATCAGTGGACGTCCGAGCGCAGATGAATAGCTCTTTCATATTGGCTGCCTTTTGACCCATGGGTTTCCCAAATAAGGCACTAAGTTTTTCTTTGAAAGTGTCCCAACTTACAATCTCCGCCTAGTGGATCTCGAACCATACCTGTGCCGTTCCTTTGAGATAAGCAGCACGTTCGCCAGCATCAGCGTCGAGTCCCAACGATTGATCCTATTGATGCGTTCAGAATCGGCAATCCGATCATCGACGTCAACTTCATTCGTACCGGAGAACGTCCCTGGGTCTTTAGGATGCGTAAGGACGATCGTTGACGTCGTTGTCGTGACCGTTGCAGGCGTCGTACTGGCCACGACCAGACCCCGACTCGACAACCACAGTGGAGCTCCTTTGTACAGCGCTTCTGGTACCCCGCACCTCCACCAAATTATCACGGGGATTCCCGAGTACACGGGAGAGACGGAATCATATATTACAGTATTTACAGGCTGCTACTACTGCGGAATGGCTGACAGCATCTCACGCGGCATGTCCCGTCTTCTTTCTCTTCGCGTAGCAAAGCGGTCCTTTAACGGCCTGCTCATACGCAATGCCTCGTAACAATATACAAACAGTAACTTGTGTTCATCATTCAGAAGGTAAGTACGCATATTGTGCCCTGATAAGACGAGGCTAGGAACAGTAAATTTAACTGGTCAGTGGATAAAAGCAAATGAGTGTTGTATTGTGAGTCGGCGTACACCTTTTTTTTTTTGTTCGCTGATTGGTATGATAATGTCGTATGTGTCCCATGATTCGCGCTCTTTGTGTTCACAATACGCCGTGTTCGAAATAAGGTCCGCGCATGGGAACCCAAAAGACACTCGCTGCCCTTGGGGTATCTCAAACCCCGGCGAAACGTGAGAACTTGAAAAGTGAAAAACAATCAATCAGACCAAGTTGAGTTTCTTCCAAAAGGTTTCCAAAATGTAGCGATGGTTCGTATTAGCACGGTCGTTTATGTGAGAGTAAATGCATAACTTGGAAGCAAATTGAACGAGTTGCAACGTAAGTTAGCTGCGTGCAGAGTCTCGAAATGAAAACTAGCGGCGCTGTGCGCATGCTCGTCGAAAGCTCCTAATCTGGAACCAGCGCTGTTTGCAGTTACTCCTAAATTTCTCCTGAGCAAGTACACTGACAACTTACCACGATGAAACAGGAAACACCATGTTCTGCTTACGCCTCAAAACTAAAGGACGTTATAAAAATGATTTCTCGCCTGGAGGCATAACATGTGTCACGGTCTACTACATATTTTTCGACCTAGTTATTGGTCACTGCTGCCGACCCTGCGGACAAAAGTACAATACAGAGAATATTCTTTCAGCTTAAGTCATTGTTAAAACTAAGGCTAGGAAGAAAAGTAAACATACCCAAATAAGGCCTAAGCTATATCACTAATATTTAAAGCCCGTGTCTAAAGAAATGTGCACTCTGCGAAGTGAAGCGCCAGCATGATATTTAATATGCGGGGTGGCCATCGTTAAGATTTATGCAATTCTAAAAAATCGCTTTTTGCAGATCCCATGGTTTCAGTCCTTAAGCTAGATTGTTCTGAGAGGTGGTCATTGCTCTCACAAAAAAAACAGAAGTGTATTCAAATAATTGACAAAAAATGTACTAATTACCTTCCTAATGAATTAGTTCACTGTACATATTGCAATTTACGAATAGCCAGCAAGTTTGTCAAGTGTATCCACTTGGAATTGATTTCGCGAGATGACACGAATTTGGAGATACGCATCATCAAAGTCGCCGTAAAAATGCCCTGCTGGTCCTCTTACTTCTTTTAGCCAAACGACGCTGTTTATGCAGTGCAGCACAAAAGGAACTGCGATACCCATGTGTTCCGTCCCGCACTTTGGGAAATATTGTTACAGAGCAGCCATGAGTGGTGCCAAAGTCAGAACACGACGATTGGACGTGTCGAGGTATAATCGGTCTCGACAGCCATCTTGTTTGTATATCGTAGCCTTTCTTGTAAGTAGTGTAAATACATCTTTATATCTAACTTCCACAACGTAATAAATTGGTGAGAGAGAGAGAGAGAGAGAGAAACGTGGTGGCAAAGGCAGGTAGGCTAGCTCGAAAAAATTCTGGTTTGCTACCCTGCACTGGCGGAAGGGGAAATGAAAGGCGGAAAGAATAGGCAAGATAAAGTGGTGCTAGGTACCCACGAGATACAAAAACGGAGCTCCGCAGTGGTCGTCACCTTGGACTGGACAACATGACCGGCGAAACAGGACCCGAAATTGCACGACCCACACCAACGGCTACAACCCCGATGGTTGTCCTGGCTCAACCGTGAGATCCAGGAACGTTCTGCGGGACCGGTCACCTCTATGTGGAAGATTGCGTCGCCAAGTAGGAGCGTGCAAGTGCCCACAACAAATGGGATCCGATGATTGTGTTGGCTAACTTGGTGTTCGGCGTACAAGGCACCGCAAAGGTGTGGTACGATAACCACGAGGAAGAGCTTAACGATTGGGACACGTGCACACAGAAGCTGAGGGACTTGTTCGGCCACCCTGCCGGGCGAAGGAGCGCCTGCAACGAAAGAAATAGTGACCCGCGCCCAAACGTTCACATAATCGTACGTCTCTTACATACTGGACGGGCTGGCTCTGTGCCTCAAGGCCGACAGCGATACTTCCGAATCAGACAAGGTTGGCCATGTACTGAAGGGGATCGCTGACGATGCTTTCACCCTGTTCATGTGCACAAATTGTGAAACAGTACTGCACATCAGAAAAGAATGTCAACGCTATGAGGAGGCCAAGAGCCGCCGCATTGCAACGCCGTTCTCACGTCTGCCGAACACAGCTGCGACTTCCTCTTGTGACGACAGGCTACGAATCCAGCGACCATCATCACCTGGCGACAGAGCGCGTACAGTACCGCGAGAACTTTAAACCATGGCTCCTACAGCTTTTCTTTCCCACCTCATGGAGGCGAACATCATGCCTGCAATACCATTTGTGCACGCAATCGGCCTAGACCAAGTCCGCGAAGAACTCGCTAATCTTTAAGTTTATCTGTATGCGCCGTTGCCGCTTCATAGCTGTCTAGTGCTCCTCGTCCATCGAAAGGTCAGCGGTATTCTGCACGCTACCGAAATCCAGTCGTGTAGCGAACAGCAGACGATCGGCCAATCAGTTTTTCCTGTTGGTCACGTTGCTCACTATTGTGACAACCGTACTGTCTCCTCACCTCAGAGATCGCCAGTCACCAGGTATTACCACCCCGAACAGAGCCCGCGTCGTTACCAGCCTGTATTTGACGTGCAACAGGCAAACAAAGACGCTCGTGCCGCTTCGAACAGTCACTCGTTGTCATTCCGACGTACTAGTCCCATTCGCCAACAGCTCGTCGGCTATCGTCTCTATCACCACAGGTGCGTCGCCCACGGTCCCCGATGCAGGCCCGACGCCCGTCTCTGGAAAACAAAGCGATGCAACTCTCGGTGGTGATGCTGCATAGATGACTCGACCGCAAAACACTCTTATCACTTTGCCGACCAACCAAACCTTGATGGACGTTGTAGTCGATAGCGTCAGTGTCCGAGCACTCATTGACAATGGCACGCACATATCCATGATGAGTGCCCAATTACGTCGACGGCTCAACAAAATCCTGACACCTGTTGAATCACGTATCCTCCGCGTCGCCGAAGGAGGAACGCCTACTGTGTTTGGTATGTACACTGCTCGCATTGGCATCGCGGGGCCCCTAACCACTGTGTTGTTTGCCGTTTTGTAACAATGCCCTTACGGCGAAGAGTGATAACATGGAGTGTGTTGCTGGCGCCGGCAGAACGCGCAAAAGACAACACCGAGGAACATAACAGAAACTTTTAATTCGAAAATTTCGTGTTCTAAAGGACTAGAAACAGGCTTTGCACTCACTCATTTTTCTTGAGTGCGAGTACAAGGCATTCTGCGAGCCTGTAGTTTCTGTTGTGGCGATCTCTGTACGTAGCGTTCCATGCATCGTGTCGGCTGAGGTCAAGTTGTTTTGGAAATGCGCAGTCACCCTTGTATTTGTGCTGTTAAAGTGCAGGAAATAATGCCCGCGAATGGGGAAAGCTTAGAAATAAGATGTCTTATTCTCTCTATTTTATGGTATTGTTTGGGATAAGTCGGGTATTTTCTACGCCATGTAAGTAAAACCGAATTGCTTTTGTTTGTAATGCCGTCCATTCACTACTTCGCACGTTTCGCCTCTACACGCAGTATACTTATGTCTGAATAGCAAAATGACACATGCTTGCAATTTACTTTTTTTCAACAGATGCCATCCGGTGGAGCTTCGTACGGGAACTGCTGCTTACCTGGGACCACAACGGTTGAATTAGGCACACAAAACGCCTGGAAAGAGCATTTATATAGTAGAGGAAAATGAACATTTCCTCATTTCACAGGGTGTCGTGCGTCTACTTCGTGGGGCACAGATTCGATGGCGCTTGAAAAGATCGTATGCAATCATTTTTACCAAATAATAAACCGGTTCCGCACAAAAACCGCACGCGGTAGATCAAAAAGAAAAAAAAAGAAAGATATATGCGCAGCCGGCGTACCGCGTGCCAGCTAGCGTTCAAAATGCGCGCTCCCGAAACCGAAACTGCAAGTGTGGTTCAGGTTTTCACATCAGCTGCTTGGTGCGCTAAAGTCAATTCGGCCGCTGGTCTCTATGGAAGTGTCCGCTCTCGCTGAATTTCTTTGTCTTTGCTTTTACCTTCAGTTTTACCACCCTACTTTGCCCCTTCACGCACCGATTCCTTCCTCGAAGAACACTCCCACGTCAGATTTCCGGCTCCTGGCTCACCGAGTGTTAGACCACGCAGAATATCCGGTACGACAACCGACATGGGGACGTTCAGTTCGCACCTCGCTCTGTTGTCCTCCTACACAATATTACCCTCCCAATAATATTACCTCAAAACTAGTATCATCCTGGAAATTCACTTCAAGTGGATTCGTCTTGCAAATTCTCTGGCTGCAATTCGTAAATTTCAGTAGGTAACGTAATGTAATCAATTAGGAAGTTAATTAGTCAATTTTTGAGGAATGAATATGTGTTTCCATTTCTCGTGCTAGTATTGTCCACCTCGAACAATAATCCGGCTCTACGACAAGAGGTATGCTATCTGCCATGGATGATTCTTAAAATTCCGTAAAAGTTAAATATAGTTACCCTGTACATGAAGAAACCAATGGTCTACTCGTTTGAAAGAGAGAGTCGTCCCGATTGACGTGTTTCGAGCAAACCAACAACAAAGCATCCGTCACTTTTCCCCAATATGCAAGTTCCTTAGCCATGTCCTTCTCCGGTGCTCGATGTCTGCTTCTTTCAGAAAACAATGAAATGAGCAATTTACTTGATTCAACCTCATAACACGTGTAATAGTACACAGCATAAGTGTTGCCACAGCTTTTTTTCTTTTTCTGGCTTGTGCACGGCGGCAGCACGACTATTTGAGAACAAGCAGGCAACTTTTCAGCGGATGCAGTAATAGAACAACCTATAATAGAAGAGCCTGAGCCACGATGGGTTGGTTGTCGGCACGGCCACTATAGCACGAATTATAATGTGGAGTTCGCGAATACTTCAGCGCGCGTTGCTCTGTTGTTGTATACCAGTATACAGCAGACGTCGTTTTTGAGAAAAATGTATGCGCTCTTTAAATGAGCCCTTTGTGCGCAGAGCTTTCTTAACAATAGTTCAACGAGCACACAGTATGCATGACGAAGAGCACACAAAGCTAACAACCAGCTTTCAAAATCACTGGTATAAGCCCCCCGTATCACAGTCCACATTTTCAAAGGGGCCACTGGGGTCTCCGGCGCTCATATCAACTTCCATCAGACAGTGTGATGCGACGCGGCTCATATGAGCAAATCTACGTATATCGCAACATATTCCAAAACATGCAGACTCAAGGAAAGTGTATAAAGCAACGCGCTTTATACACTGTGCTTGAAGCGAACTAGCCAATGTGGCTTGGAGTGCCCGTGCGAACGAATCCGCTTTTGGACAAATCCGTACTCAAAAGCGGGAAGTGCAAGTCGAATATGCCTTGAGCGAATATACGAAAATGTCTTTCTGAGAATCAGTAAAACAAAAACGAATTATAAACGACGGTAGGTGTACATATATTAGCACCAGGATTTTCACGCAAACTGCTTCGAGGTGGAGATATGCACATTGCAGTGTGACAGGGAAATCGTATGCTGCTTGCCAATGACTCCGCTCCCACCGACATGGCCGTCGCTGCAACACAGTTGTAGCGCAAAATCGACATTTTGTAGGTATAGTCTGAGGAGGTCTAAATCCATCTGAACCACTTTAAACCGCCAAAGGAAAGCGACGACACTGGCGTTAATCGCAGATTCCTTCTGTGTAATGATGCCTCTAGCGGCACTTTCTGTTTCTATAGCTAACTTGAGCTGAAGTTTCGTGTCTGGTAAAAAAAGACCCGGGAACGCACAGAAAGACAAACTGTGCGGCTGAGTGTCAGTCGCACATTGAATGACAGTTTATGCTTTTATCACGTGAATAGAACCATCCTGCGTATATTGTGAAAAAATGTGGCATTGCAAGGCAATATAAGATCAGTTCACGGCAGTGAGCGTGCATCATTACCAGGAAATCGGGAGAAATTGTTCACAACTCTGCGTCGTCATAAGCATTTCAATACGCGCCATCAATTGCCTATCCACACTCTTGCGGCGACAGAGCAGTCACTTGTAGTTTGATCTCGCAGCCAGTATTTGCGGCACTAGAGTGCAGCCAAGGCTGAGTTGAAGAGAAAAATTCCGGTACCATCGGCATCAGGATGTTCCGAACCTCAGTAGTTTATACTGTCACGAGCGGCGATCCTGTGGTCGGTGCTTGGACAATGACGACGATGACGGCGTGGCTTTCTGGTGTGCACGCGCACTCCTGAACCATTGCTGTAGCGTTGTGCGCCTTACCTTGTAAATATATCCATTATATACATATTCTCCCCATAAAATTTTGGTGGAGGTGCGGGGTAAGCTCGTTACAACACCGGGAACTGGATCTTCACAGCGGACGGATCGTTGCTGCCACCACAATGAACGAACAAGCGACCCAGGGTGAGCAAGAAATATCCGACGATTACAACACTCCCTAACGCGAAATTTCAGCGAAGCTGCATACGTGTTTTCATTTCGCGATGCATTGAGGCAAAGAATTTGAAACCGAGATCACCGCACCGACTGGCAGTAGGCCAGTGCCGTCGGCGCCTTCGCAGAGTATACGGGAACGCTGGCATGATGAGCGGCATCGGAGCCACGTGTGAAAAAAGACGACGACGAACGCGCGAGCAGTGGCACGAGCGCGTTCGCGCGGTTACGCCGAGGGACGACGAGGCTCAACCCAGGAATGGACGCCCAAGAGCTGCGCTATAACACAAATAAAGCACTCTGTCACGATGTAGTTTTTCTAGGTGCCAATAAGACACACATCTCAAATAGTGTGCGAAAAAGACGAAGATGCCATCGGATGCACATCACTCTTTGTTTGGACATGCAGGCAAAACAACTTTTGAAGTCCTTACATTTGTCTATTCTAATACATACATAAACTCAAAATATATTCCAATATTTTGCATACAAATTTGCATACAATACATTTTGCACAGATAACAGTCCAATACAAATAACGATTGCACCGTTAAGTGACTAACTGTAACTAACATTGCACTCAGGTACGGCTCCAGTCAAGGTGGAGCACATTTTGGCCATTCGGTGTCAGTTGTCCCTCTCCCAGGAAGCAGCTTTATACCGAGGGTAAGTGGCGCAGGGTCTGCAATTCGTATTTTCGTACATGGGAGGCCTACACTGTCATACGCCTCACCAATGCAGACATTTTATTTGCAGATACATTTATTAGCGCAGACATATTAAGTATTAATTTGAAGACACGAGTCTCACAGAGCGTGTAATCTACCGAATACACTTGAACCCTTCCAATATCTAAACCTGTTGTGGAGCTTTCTATTTAATCGTCGCAACAACAGCAGCCATACTAAGGATGAGGGCTCCATAGATGACGCCAAAGGATGACACCTGGAATTCTGTGGTCACGTACAAGACCGTACTAGCCGTTGCGCAAACAAATTAAGCAACATTTACAACAATGCCACAATACATGTTGCTGAAAGATAAGTTTGTCTGGCTCGCGTTGGTTTCGTGCAGTGCTGCTTTGACCTAATATATTTTTTCGGGTATCACAGAAATTCCTTCAGCGACACTCGACGATTAGATTAATAGTTTTAGGGGCGAAGCTCCTTATGGCAGCACCCATTCAGTCCCCGTCGTAGTAGTAGTAGTAGTGTGTAACCAGTCTGAGAAAAATGAGAAAAAAATTCCGAAGTTGTGTCCGTAGCGCGGAATCGAACCAGGGACCCCTCGCTTCCGAGCGCGCGGCGTTAGCCCACTACGCCACGAAGCGGACATGGACAAACGCACCACGATGGCTATAAATACCCAACATTAACGAAAGGCCGCGTTTCTAGCGCGTTTCTAACGCGTTTGTGCTAGCGCGTTACGGCCCGTGTAAGAAGCTGGTGTAAGACGCTGTGGCCTCTCCACCTTACCTTCAACGCGTTTCGAACGCGCTGCCCAAAGCGGTGGCAAGTCAAGTTCAAGTCGAGGAGCGTCTATGAATACGGGGGGTATACTCTCTCAGCAGTCATGTGATGGTGTCGGCAAACGCGGTGCACGTTCCGGCATGTGTAAATGGCTGCGTAAGACGCTGTGGCCGCTCCCCCTTACTAGAGAGTACTGCACGTTTCTAACGCGTTTGTGCTAGCGTCCCCTTAAGCGGGAGATCCGATGATTCCCTCCGGAGCTTCGCCCACTCATCATCATTCACCCCGTGGATATGCTGTGATTTTTTAGTCAATCAAAAGCTTGGACCAGCTAATTACTTAGTGCTCCTAATTGACAAATAATCATTATTATACAAGTATCACTCATATGACAGAAATTTGACTCGCCAGTCTCTATACCGGCCGTTAACACATAGAAAACATAAAGAGAAGACGCATTAGGCATAACAGCATTCTCAGAGCTACATTTAGTAAAACATATTACCGTGTATAAGGCATTTTGCTGCGTTTTTCCAGGGCAAGGAGCGCAAACTGGGCAGACAGGGCAGGCAGGGCATTCGCTGTTATGCGTTGCATTGCATTCGTTTGCTGTAACAATAAAGGCCAACGCGACAACGGCAATTTTCGCCACACCAGCCATGTCTTTTCTTTTAGGCTGCAGACGTTCTGCTTTGAAACATTAGGGCACGGGCTTTATATATATACTCCGCTGTTGCTCTTCAACACTGTGTCTATGAAAGCGTTGCATGACGTTCATAATACATCACATTGGTATTTAATATGAGTGATGCGGTATTTCTTCAACCATCTATGCACGAAAAAAAAAACCCGCTTTTTCTAGGCACTAGCGCTGATTCTCTTTTGCATGATACATATACTCATTACCAAAGTATGCGTTACAAGAAAAAAACATACAAAACTATCACTTCTGGCGTACTAAACGAAATCACAGTTATGTCGGAAGGGCATAGCGTTGAAAGCAGCAGGAGCGTATAAGAGCATTACACAAAGGATGACTGGTAGCTTTAATTGCAGGCAATATTCACAACGTAACAACTTGTATTGGTATAGAAATTAGAAATGAGATTGACATCACATATCGACAATTCGCAAACAATGTTTTGTGCTAGCTATCCCTTTGCAACTGCTCTGTGTCGGGACTCCAAACTTCAGTAAAGCACGTGACCGTCCATTATTCAGTAGGCTTGAAGTGAACGTGTATAAGGTACCTGAATTCTGTCCCTTCATATGGTCGCCCTCGCACAGTCGGCCTGAAATTTGTCGCTCCCCCATTTCTGTACGCCGTAGCATGCAGACGCTTATGGTAGTGGGATAGGGAGAAAGGGGCGGTGCTTTTGCACCTTTTGGTCGCTATCATGGTTTCGCGTGTTCTTTCACCATGACAGATTATATGCGACAGTGACGCCCGGAATGCATCGTTCTGGGTAAAGTGGACGTAAAAGTTCTTTTGCTAGATATGTGCAGATACGTCGTAGAGAAAGGGTCTGAAGGCGAGCTCACCGGTATGCATTCCTGGTGTAAAAAACAGCGCTAAAAACACGGACAGAAGGAAGAACACAGTACGAACACTGACTGTCAATGGTTGCTTTATTGTGCGTGCACAAATATATAGCTGCAAATGCAAGGCTGAAAGGGAGACAAAAAAACAAAGAGGGGGGGGGGGGTAGTGGCTTAGATGCCAGTAGCGCTTGAGTCTGAAAGTAAAACTAACAATCATATAATTTTTAGTCAAGTAGATATCTATAATCCTTGTCGGTGAGAACGAGTGAAGGCGAGCTGACGCATAACGGGCCTATAAATGTGCCACATCGTGACGGTTTCAAAAATACCCCTGCTCGACTTTCCCGATAACGGCGAAGTACTTTAATATCATAAAGCATGCACTGGCCTGCACCCGCACTTGGTGCAGTGAATAGGGAGATTGCTTCCATTCTTGTTTCTTGACGCTAACGCATGTTTCCGCAATCTTTAGTTGCGACAGCGTCCGGTCTGACCGATGTATGTTCTGCCACAAGAGGTGGGAATCTCGTTGACGACTTCCGCCGTGTGTTTCACACATCCGCCGTGTGTTCGCTTCCCGTGAAAGCGCACGTCCCTGACGCGCTTTCACTCGCATATACCGCGTACGGCGCGCGGCGAAGATTTCATTGCTGTTGCACTTAATACGGAACCTCACGGCGACGCGGACGACAGAAATCCGTTTGGAGTGTCCATATAATTGTTATCGCAATAAAAGAGGCTAGTCACAATACTACAGGCATCGCGGGCCTACCCACTTCCAGCAAGATTCCAGCGAATTCTACCGAATATAATGCGCCGGATTGCGCTCTTGTAGAAACTATTCTCTAATTACATTGGCGATCACCATGTCCTGCGCCAAGTTACCAACCTCACCGAAAAACACGGGCATCTCGTCCCCACGACAGCGACGGCTGGCTGCCCAATAGTGAGGTGTGGCTCAAGCCATACCATATGCGTGAATCTTTGCCACGCTCATCCTTCCTCCAGCTTGCCAAGTCCTTAACGAGCACTGAGTATGTGCTCCTGCCGCCGCAGGGTTGTGCGACGGGGCTTTCCGCCATACCCACAAGGACGCGAAATAATTAGGTTGATGAAGGCACGCCTAAGCTCGTCATTGGTTCGCATTATTTGTGGGGCTTTACATGTTCGCTGTAAAATAAATTTGATTTGTTTCCTTCGTGCTTGCAATATCGTTGGGGACATCACTTTGTCATATTATAAATACTATATATGCTTTACCGCGACCAACGGTGTAACTGTGATGGAGCTACCACACAAACAGGTATTCGTTCAGCTCGCAACAATGTTAAACTGGATGCACTCAGAAATTCGTAAACAGCAAATGTTATTGTCCTTTCCTGAGCGCAGAGAAAATTTATGGGCCCCATATTGTTGTTCATTATGGTGGCCTTAAAGCACCTAGAATAGTAAACACTGCGTGCCATGTTTTTCTCTAGAACACATTTGAACAATAAATTTCATACGCCAGATACATTTTAAATAGTGCTATCATAAATGCATAAAGCAATATTTAGGATAATTAGGTAAACTCGCCCAATACGCATAATAACCCGTTACTCTCTTATATTCAGCTGTATTAAACTTGCAACCATGCTTCCATATTGCTTTCCTCGAGCCTCGAACACTTTTTCCAACTATATAATTTACACACGCATGGGAGATTCTCTACATATACTGTGGTTGTAAAAAAATTGCAAAAAAAAAAATACAACGCGTTGTGAAGTGGGATCGCTTACAAGCAAGCCAACCACGTACGCTCCCAAAACGTTCAGATGCTATAAAGGTCAATAGCAACATTCCACAAACGGCGGCAACTGCCAGTGAGCACAAATTTTACTTGATATATTGCAGGCTAATTTGAAATTCACAAGTGATAATCTCGACACGTACTTAACCACTATGTGACGTACGTGATTCCAGAAAGCATATTGCACTAAAATACGCGTGGTGCATATAACAGCTGTGATTAGTGTTCGCCTAGGCAATCAATATTAGATGGCCCTTAATATGTGAGCACTACCCACAGCATCACAAGAGGAAAGAAGCAGTGGGAGGGTATTGAAGTAACCTCTAGTGTAGCGACGAATCCCTGACAATGACAACATATGCTAATGATGGTCAAATTGACGCCATAAGCCTTCGAACTAAACTATTCTAGTTGAATAAAACGAAACGGATTTCTCTTTGTGCACAATTATCCTAAATGATTTATTAGAAACGTGAATCACAGCCAGAAAAATTAAAATACTATATAACAATTTTTATTTATTTGTTTGCGACCAGATTATTTACAAACCATTTCCACCGCCAAAGGCCTTAGGCCAAGCCATTATGCGAGCACTATTTACTGCAGCTTGTATATAAAGTTTAGCTTTGAATGGAGACGCGCAAATAAATTGTTTGTTTAATAAGTAAAAGTACCAAATATACCAATAAGTATGCAACGAAAACGTTAGTGACGTTTCACCTCGTAAACGCGGGTGACGCGCAGGCGTATGAGTGCTATAGCGCACACGAAGCTATCGACCCTCGGTGCGCCTAGGTGCTTAGACTCTCCGCATCGCAAATCACTTTCGGTCGCGACATATGCAGCTGCCGCCTGTGGGAATACGGGGCGTTTGCTCCCCACTTTCCTCCCTTGCGCGCGCGAGATTGAGCCGCCATCGTCGGCCCAACGTCGTCCATTTTCACTCTTACATACAGCACACAGCACAACGTAGCAACTAAAGGAAGAGGTCAACTCATCGCGCCTGAGCCTACCCTCCTCCTACGAGACGTTTCCGCTCTTTGCTCCTTCCCCGCATCGCTCAACGACACCTATACTTTCAACTAGGTGGCTTTGATTTTCCGTGCGTTCTCCGCGTTCTTTCGTACTTTCCCCGGCGTGCAATTCTCTTCTCCACCTCGGGGCGCCTTCGTCCTCCGGCGCTTGCTTTCTTCGCGGCTTCAAACATCCCATCGCCGATTGCACTAGCGGATCATTTACGGTTACGCGTAAAACAACACAAAGAAAATATTATTTTGAGCAATCCTTTTCAAGATATACGCGGGCAACACCAGGCAGGAAACTGAAATCGAACTTTCATCTCATGCCAACTGCGCACTCGTAGGAGAGTTGCAGGGACAGTTCGTATCGGATGTGAAACATATGTACACATCGCATTTTTTCTACTACAACTGAGGGCTTCAACCTGAGATCTGTCATCACCCCTTATCATATAAAGGTGTGTGCAAAAAAAAATCAGGCCTGGTGTAAGTTATTTCTTGCCCACTTTCTCTTCGAGAATCCTATAAAGAGTAACTCTCATTGCATGTTATTCATTCATGGCTAAACCCATTTTGTTAAAACTCCGTCAATGTGAACCGAAATACAGCAAGCAAAGCGATTTTACTCGGGAACAGTACGGATTTTACGGGAACAGTACCCAGGCCACCTGCCTGCGGAAATCCCCTGCCTTTTCCTTGATGGTCGCCACCACACACTCGGCTGCACCGTTTGAAGCAAAGTGTCATGGTGAGACCATCAGCCGGCGGATTACGCTCTTCGTCGGCCAGGCCAGGTACTCTGCGCTGGCGAAAGCGGGGCCATTGTCGGACACGATGACGTCAGGCAACCCCTGGGCGGCGAAGACCAGCCACAGCGCCGCAATGGTCGCGCCTGCTGATTGAGTGGTGACAGGTAGGACCTCGACCCATTTCGAAAACCCGTCCACCACCACCAGGAAGTAGTGGTCCTTGAAGCTTCCCCCAAAATCCACATGGAGGTGAGACCAGGGTTTCTGTGGAAACAGCCAGGGGGTTATCTCCACATGACGTGAGGCTCGCCGATGCTCTTGGCTGACTTGGCAGCTCTGCACCACGTGATCGATGTCCAGATCCAGGCCTAGGCCACCAAACGTGGGACCGGGCCACCATCTTTGTCTTTTCTACGCCAGGATTACGCGTGGGCAGCAACTACAGGACCCTGGATCGGATACTTTGTGGGATCACCACCGTGTAACCCACAGTACCCAGCCCTGCTGCAGACTCGGCTCGGCGGCCCTGTGGCTGAAGGCCCACTGCACCAACGCGTTCGTCGGGACATAGCCTTGATCACCTGTGACAGGACTGGGTCCCAGATGGTCGTCTGCGACACCGCAGGCCTGGGGTGGTATTCTGTATATTCTGTAAGAGTCCAATTAGTGGACTGTCCATTTCGGCTGTCTCTGATTGGCTGCTGCTTCACGTACAGGAAGGTGCCAGCCAGTCTCCTTCCTGCACGTGAAGCAGCAGCCAATCAGCGACAGCCCAAATGGACAGTCCAGTAATTGCGCTCTTACAGAATACCGCCTCTGGAGAGTTTCACTGGGTATGCGTGCTCCATTATGAAATCCCATCGCCTAACTTTCCAAGCACTAGTACGTCCAATGCTTTATAGGACAGGGAAGTGTTAAACAATATGAAGGCAAGCCTGGTGCTAGCGCCTGCCCCTCAAAATATGGCAGGATCTCCGCCCGCCAAGCGCAGAAGCTCCGACGGGGAGGAAATCCTCTTAGACGCAGACGCCAATATAGATCTGAACGACAGAATCACAGTTCTTGAAACCGAAACTGACGAGATATTTCTTGCCCTAGAAACGCGCATTACACACCTGGAGATTTGCATGACCAATATTGAGAGCAAAATTGAAGAAATGAAAAACATGTTTGCTACGATCGTCCCCCTAATTCGAACACAGACTAATGTTCAAAACAAATAAAAGCAAAGATTTAATTATTTGGCAATGGAACTGCCTGGGGTGCAACAAGAAAAAAAGGTAATTTCCAACACCATGTAGCCAATAGCCCAACCACACCGGTGGTAATAGTATTACAAGGAGTGCACTGTGCAGTTAAACTACGGGGATATAATACTCACCAGTCGCAACGCTCCGCTGCAGGGTCGTACTTGACATTCCTTACACAAAGACACCTCACAGTAACGCACACCAAATTTGCCGGCGGTGACATTGAACGCGACTTTATTATAATTGTTCCACAATCTCACAAAACTCCTACCATATCGATTTTCAATATTTACAGCAAACCGAAAGACAAAAGACACCAATTTGACACTCTCTTTGTTTCTGCCCACAAGGAAGCTGGCCATCGCCCGTTAAATATTGTGGGTGACTTCAATGCCCCGCATCAGGCCTGGGGGTACACAAACCAGAACTCCCAAGGCTAGGGAAGTATGGGAACTCATTCAAGACTCACACCTTACCGTACATAATAACATAGATACACCAAGGAGACTCGGTAATAGTGTCGCCATGGATACGGCACTTGCCTTTACGCTCTCCCGTCGTGCCAAAAGCGTAGATTGGCTCCGATTAGACGAGAACCTACGTAGCGATCATTATAAGGTTCAAACCTCCCTTAGCTTTCAACACAAACCATTTCGTAGCGATCAACTCAGGATCCCAAATTGGTATAAATTCCGTGAATACAGGGGAGGGCAGATGTCACACGATATTCTTAACATAGAACAATGGGTTGAGCTGTTAAAAGACGATGCTCTCAGATATACCACTACACTGCCTGAGGAGGCACAGATGCAAGGAATCGACGCAAAACTTTTCCATATGTGCACGGCTTAGAGCTCGTTCTTCCGAAGGTGGAGAGGACAACACTATAA
The DNA here is from genome assembly GCF_013339745.2 of Dermacentor silvarum. Taxonomy (NCBI): domain Eukaryota; kingdom Metazoa; phylum Arthropoda; class Arachnida; order Ixodida; family Ixodidae; genus Dermacentor; species Dermacentor silvarum. The sequence continues at coordinate 83,764,456 of NC_051160.1, forward strand.
TAGAAGCTCAGACGCCGGATAGCGAAGCTGGACTTGGAAGTTTAGGTCTATGCTGAGCAGCTGGCTCAACAACAACGGGGTCAAAAGTGGACCACTGAGCAATAAGCGGACGTGGCAACTATTGAGGCAACTTCTTAACCCTACTGAAACGAAAACTGTAATTGGTCGTCAGATCAATAAAATACTGCACGAACGGAAAGACGCTCTTGCAACCTTTTTCCAAGAGATACGTGATAAACACCTCCCCTCAAAGACAAAAGCTCCCCACGTAAATTACACAAGATCTCGCAACCCAGAACTGTATGCCCTGATCACGGAGGCTCAGGTTGCACACGCTATGGCCAACATAAAAACAACGTCGGCACCAGAGCCATATCAGGTCTCTAGTAAAATGCTTCGTAAACTCGAGAGGCAAGCCGTTGCTGCACTCACAAAATAGTTTAATGAATGCTTGGAGACGGATCCAATCACAAGCAATGGCGATACGCCGGTAATCTTTATTCCAAAACCACACAAACCCATCAACCCCAATAATTTACGCCCCATCTCCCTTACGTCATGACTAGGCAAATTGCTAGAACACGTTTTCCTCTACCAACTAACGGCACACGTGGAGGAGGTAGGGATCTTTCCAACCGACATGATTGGCTTTCGTAAGCACTTATCTACTCCGGATGTCATGGTCCAACTTCAGAAGGATATAATTCAGCAGAGTCCAGGTCTCGACACCAAAGCTGTGCTCGGACTTGACCTTCGAGGGTCTTAATTAACGTTAGCTACGCGACCATGTTGAGGGAAGTTAATGGACTAGAAATTTGAGAGTGCACTTATAAGTACCTCTCCAACTTTCTCGCAGATAGAACAGCCACCATTCACATGGGTACAGAGCTCTCTCCGAAATTCAACCTGGGAAGCCTTGGAACACCGCAAGGTTCAGCGCTATACTCCTTCCTTTTTAACGTCGCGATGCTAAACATCGCGCGTGGACTTGTGGCAATCCCAGGGATTTCCTTTTCCCTCTATGCGGACGACATCACCATATGAACCAGGGGCGGCGGTTCGGATATGGAGCTGCAGGAACTCCTGCAGAAAGTCACGGACCGGCTGAACGAATGCTCGCGGCAGCTCAACCTGACATCCGCTCCAACCAAATCAGAGCTCGTGCTTCTCCCCTCACACAAACGAGCCGAAAAACATATAACTCCAATTCATATCATCCTAGATGGCACTAGGGTGATAAGACCCTAGACAGATCTCCCTCCCACGCTCAACCCTCCCTCGTTCACGAACCCGGGGCGGATCGTGACACTAGCGACGAGGGAAGCCCACGGTCGGCCAAAGCCACCCACAGCCGCGAAATACGCCCGTTCCTGGCGCCTGCCGCTATACGGGAGGCTCGAGCCGTTCGTGGGTGATGGGTCTGCCTGGCCAGTCTACAACGATCAAGGGAACGTGTTCTTCCGGGCAAACGACACACCCTAGGCGAAACAGCAGCACATTTTACTGGCCAGCTGCGGGACCCGCGTCTTCAATTTCCTGGTCGACCTCCTCAAGCCGGCCAACCGCATGTCAAGACGCTGAGTAAGCTGCTCGCCATTCAGCGCTCGCATTTCAGCGCGGCACCGTCCATATTATTGGAGCGTTTCCGCTTCAATTACCGCAGCCGCCGGGAAGGAGAGTCCATCAGGCAGCTCGTCGCTGCGCTGCGAGGGTTAGCGAGTGCGTGCACCATCGGGGACCAGCTTCACTCGCTGCTCCGGTACCGTTTCGACTGCTGCATAAACGACCCCACCATGCAGACACCACTCCAAGAGCTTCCCGACCGTACGCTGGACGACATCGTGACGGCAGCACTAGTGATGGAGGCTGCGGCCAAGGACGATGGCGAGATTGCACGCGCGGGGCCGGCTTCTGCTGGGTGCCGACCTGGCCCCTGTTCCCCGCAAAGTTGAGCTGGGCTCAAGGTGCCTAAGCCCCAGAACAAGGAGCTCCACAGCTACCTCGGCCTCATCAACTTCTACAGGAGTTCCCTGCCGAACCTGTTGGCGCATCTACAGCCGCTCTATCTTCTGCTTCGAGATGGTCAGCAGTGGGCCTGGAAGAAGGAGAAGGACGTGGCCTTCCAGAACAGCATGGAGCTAATCACCAAGGCTGGTACACTTCGATCCGGACAAGCCTGTCGTCCTTACCGTGGATGGGTTGCCGTACAGTGTGGCAGCCGTCCTGGCGCACCGGGACATGGATATCCACGTCGTTTGCTTCCCGTCGGCTTCATGCTGCAGAGCCACGTTACAGCCAGCTGGACAAGAAAGGCGTGGCCCTAATGTTCGGGGTCGAGCGCTTTCACCACTACCTGTGGGGTCGGAAATTTGAGACCGTTATGGGCCGCAAGCTGCTGCTGGGGCTGCTGCGGCCTGACAAGGTTGTTTCTGTTGTAATGACGAAGTTAGCACAAGCGTCGCTGTGGTCGCATGGCTGCTGAAGTGAGGAAGAGAAAGACGAACGGATCGGTGTCGCTGGTTTTGCCTCGCGCTGGCGTTTTGGCTGGAACTGCTCGGGTGCTCTTTGAGCTGGACCTAACGCCAATAAACCCCATATCATTTGGTGGAAGTGCTGGGTATACTAACTATCCTACCAACTCGCCCTGGAACTCCGCAGCCGCACTCTGCCCTCCGCTACCCCCACGACCATGCCAGACGACGCCGGTGAGCGACCCACTTCGTCAACTGTGCAAGTCACCTGTGGTGCCGTTCGTGAACGAGACCCGGCTGTGTTCAGTGGCACCGCTGATACCGACGTCGACGACTGGCTTTCGTCGTACGAACGGGTGAGCAACAACAACAAATGGGACGATCGGACAAAGCTCACCAAGGTTATTTTTTATCTTGCGGGTGTCGCCCACCTCTGGTTCCGCAACCATGAAGCAACCATTGCGACATGGAATGACTTTAAGACTGCATTCGCGGAAGTATTTGGCCGTCCTGCGGTGCGAAAGCTTCGCGCTGAACAGCGCCTTCGCCACCGAGCGCAACAGCCGGGCGAGACTTTCACTAGTTACATCGAGGACGTCATAGATCTCTGCAACCGCGTGAGCCGAACGATGACTGAGGAAGATAAGATTAAAGAACTCCTCAAGGGCATTGAAGACGATGCTTTTCAGATGCTCATGGCCAAGAATCCTACCACCGTTGCAGCCGTAGTCACATATTGCCAAAGCTTCGATGAATTACGCCGGCAACGAGCGCTCGCCCGCCAAACTGTTCCTCAAGTGGCCTCCCTTTCCAGTTTGGTGACTGCTCACGGACAGGCTGATGACGGGTCTCTCCTGCCTCAGATCAAAGCCTTCATTCGTGAAGAGGTGGCCCGCCAGCTCTCGCTGCTCCCTCTCACCCAGGAGCCTGTCCAACCTTTGTCCTCGGCCGTGCAGCAGGCCATCCGCGAGCAGGTTGCAGAGGCCCTTCCACCAGTCCAACAGATTGCTGCACCAGCTCAGATTGCTGCACCTTTGACGTACGCTGAAGTTGTGTCGCGTCCTAGACCAACGACACTCCCCTACTCGGCGCCGCCACCGCGCCCAGCGCTTCTCCCTGTCCCTCAAATGCCCCCTCAGTACTTCCGGCCACAAGATCCCTGGCGCACGCGGGACAATCGGCCGATATGCTTCTCGTGCGGTATCGCGGGACATGTGGCGCGCTTTTGTCGCCGTCGCCTGCCGCGTCAGGACGTCGTCGTTGAGCCACAGGTACCTGCATCCCACCAGCATGCTGATTCGAACCCATCGCCGAACTTCTGGACCGGTCGTCAGAACTTCAGCCCCCGTCGTTCACCATCACCGCGTCGCCGTTCGATATCGCCGATGCGTCGTCGCCCGCCTTCCAACGAGGGAAACTAAATGCTGCAGCTTCGGAGGCAAGAGCTGCACGCTTGTCGAAATGCCCAAGACCTCCGCTATCGCCGCAAAACATTATAGAAATACAGGTTGAAGGAGCCGCTACATTCGCACTCATCGACACGGGCGCTGCGGTTTCCGTCATACGTGAGACTCTTTGCCGTAAGATTAGGAAGGTCACCACATCACTTTCTGGCCTTGTACTTCGTACTGCCACCACGGAGCCCATCGAACCTTCAGCCGCATGCACCGCTAGGATCGTTATTCAGGACGTAGTTTACACAATTGAGTTCCTTGTTCTGCCTTCCTGCTCCCATGATGTCATCCTGGGATGGGACTTTCTGTCGCGCCACCGTGCCGTCATTGACTGTGCCCGTGCCGAAGTTGCTCTGTCTGTCGTTAACACCACTCTGCCTGCCGCCTCTCCCGCCCCCTTAAAGATTATTGTCGCCGCCGATACTGATCTGCCACCAAGCACTTCAACACCAGTCGCTTTGTTGTGTCCATCGGCGCCCGACGCCTCGGTACTGTTCACGCCTTCATCTGTTTTTCTTCACCGCAAATCTCTACCACTTCCATTCGCCGTTCTTGACGTAGCCGCTGGTACAACAATTATGCTAGTGGACAACCCGTTCCAATACCCGCTGACTCTGCTTCGCGACGAGTGCCTCGGCTGTGTCGAACCTATTGACATGTCGGAGTGTTTGGACGTGCCTGGCTCCTCTTCTGGCCTTTCGCTCGACGCCATGACACCATTTCCGAAAAGCTCCCGATTGGCTACCGAAGTCTTTGATTCATGCGTTGACGCCAACCTTTCCCTCGAGCACCGCGAGCAACTCCTGTCTCTCCTAGATACTTTCCGTTCTTCGTTCGACTGTACGGAACACGCCTTGGGTCGTACGAACAGTGTTTCCCACCACATCGACACCGGGTCCCACTCTCCCCTCAGACAACGCCCCTATCGCGTTTCAGCGGCGGAGCGTCGTATAATCAGCGACCAAGTGAATGACATGCTCGAGCGTGGCGTCGTTCAACCATCCCAGAGTCCGTGGTCTTCTCCAGTTGTGCTAGTGCGAAAAAAAGATGGTTCTATTCGTTTCTGTGTCGATTACCGCCGCCTCAACAAAGTCACACGGAAGGACGTCTACCCTTTACCCCGCATTGACGATGCACTCGATTGTTTACAAGGCGCTGAGTACTTCTCGTCATTGGACCTACGATCTGGCTACTGGCAGGTTCCCATGGCCGAATGCGATCGACCGAAGACAGCGTTTGTCACCCCTGATGGGCTATATGAATTTACCGTCATGCCATTCGGGCTCTGTAATGCGCCCGCAACTTTCGAGCGCATGATGGACAACATACTTCGTGGTCTCAAATGGAACATTTGCCTATGCTACCTGGATGACATCGTCGTGTTTTCTTCAGACTTCTCGACGCACCTCTCACGTCTCCACCAAGTTTTGACATGTCTTAAGAACGCTGGTCTTCAGCTGAATATCAAAAAGTGTCGCTTTGCAGCTCGCACCTTGACTATCTTGGGCCACGTTGTGTCCAAAGACGGCGTCCTCCCTGATCCTGCGAAACTTCGAGCTGTCGCCGACTTCCCTAAGCCGACGTCACTGAAGACCCTCCGGAGCTTCATCGGCCTTTGTTCTTATTTTCGTCGCTTTGTGCGCAATTTCGCGACCGTTATCGCACCTTTGACGCGACTTCTCACCGTTGGCACCGACATGTCTCACTGGTCTCGTGAATGTGATGACGCATTTCAGACGCTACGCCAGCTGCTCACAGCTCCTCCGATTCTCCGGCACTACGATCCCCGGGCGCCTACGGAGGTGCACACTGATGCAAGCGGCGTGGGCCTTGGTGCGGTGCTCGCGCAACGGAAGCCTGGCTATCACGAGTATGTTGTCGCCTACGCGAGCCGAACCCTCACAAAGGCCGAGGCCAACTATTCAACCACTGAGAAAGAGTGCCTGGCTATAGTCTGGGCTCTTGCCAAGTTCCGACCCTACCTTTATGGCCACCCGTTTTATGTCGTCACGGACCACCACGCTCTTTGCTGGTTGTCGACTTTGAAAGATCCCTCGGGCCGCCTCGGTCGGTGGGCCCTGCGGCTTCAAGAGTATGATATCCAAGTGGTCTACAGGTCTGGCCGCAAGCATTCTGACGCGGACGCCCTTTCTCGCTCTCCTCTACCCCCCGATACAGCGTCTCTCTCGGCACAGTACACCGCTATCTCAGCGCTCAACGTCGAGTCCATGCATTCGGAGCAACGGAAGGATCCGTGGATTGTTGCCCTTCTCGACCTTCTGTCGGATTCCACCGCCAATCAGCCCTCCCGCGCGCTCCGCCGTCAAGCCTCTCATTTTACCGTGCGAGACAACCTGCTCTACCGCCGCAACTATATACCGGGTGGTCGCAAGTGGCTTCTCGTAATACCTCGTCACATGCGCTCTGACATCTGCGCTGCTTTTCATGCCGACCCACAGAGTGCTCACGCAGGCGTGCTGAAAACTTACGCAAGGTTGCGCCAACGCTTCTACTGGCGCGGTATGTACAGCTTTGTCCTAAAGTATATCCGTGCTTGCGAAGCATGCCAACAACGCAAGATTCCTCCGCAACGCTCGACCGGCGCTCTTCAGCCTTTACCTTGCCCTGCGCGGCCTTTCGATAGGGTCGGCATCGACCTTTACGGCCCACTCCCATGCTCTACGTCTGGAAGCCGGTGGATAATCGTTGGTGTTGACCATCTCACCCGGTATGCTGAGACTGCCGCCCTTCCTGCCGCTACAGCACGTGAGGTTGCTTTCTTCATCCTGCGCAATTTCGTGCTTCGACATGGCGCTCCTCGAGAACTTCTCAGTGACAGAGGACGTGTCTTTCTTTCCCAAGTGGTCGAAGCTCTGCTTGCCGAGTGCCACGTCGTCCACCGTACATCAACCGCGTACCATCCGCAAACCAATGGATTAACTGAGCGCTTCAATCGCACTCTTGGCGACATGCTCACTGCATACGTCGCGTCGGACCACTCCAATTGGGACATGATTCTCCCTTTTGTCACCTACGCTTACAATACCGCGACTCAAGCAACCTCAGGCTTTTCACCATTCTTTTTATTGTATGGACGAGAACCCTCGTGCACGCTCGATACAGTATTGCCATACCACCCTGACGCCTCTGAATATCGACCCATATCAGAAGTAGCCAGGTACGCTGAAGAATGCCGCCAACTTGCCCGTACCTTCATGACGGAAGGTCAAGCCCACCAGCGGAATCGACATGACACCGACCTGAGCCCTACCACTCTCTGTGTGGGCTCCCTCGTCTGGTTGTGGATTCCACCTCACGTTCCCGGTCTTTCGTCGAAGCTGCTGGCTCAATACCACGGACCCTACCGGATCGTCGCCTGTACATCTCCTGTAAACTATGTGGTCGAACCTCTCACGCTGTCTGACGATCTGCGGCGTCGTGGTCGCGAGACTGTGCACGTCAGCCGGCTTAAACCGTATTACGATCCCTCTATCGTGTCGTCACCGTGAGTCGCCAGGATGGCTAGTCTTCTCTCGTGGGGCCATTGTAATGACGAAGTTAGCACAAGCGTCGCTGTGGTCGCATGGCTGCTGAAGTGAGGAAGAGAAAGACGAACGGATCGGTGTCGCTGGTTTTGCCTCGCGCTGGCGTTTTGGCTGGAACTGCTCGGGTGCTCTTTGAGCTGGACCTAACGCCAATAAACCCCATATCACTGTGCAGGCATCATCTCAAGTTATACCCTGGGCCTTATGGCTGGCGGCCCACAGATACCAGCTGGTCTACCGCCCGGGAAAGGACCTGGGGCCTGCTGATGCCCTGAGCCTGCTGATTCTGCGAGCGAGCGCTGGAGGAGGGAGGCACCTGGAGAAGAGGATCGCGTGCCGGGGAAACTACGACAAAGTGCCGAGAGAGCGCGGAAAATCAAAGCCACCTGGATGAAAGTATAGGGGGCGTTGAGCGATTATTAGTATATTTTGCATTTTTACTTATTCAACAAACATTACATTTGGGTATGTACGTGTCTCCAAGGAAATGGTAAAATTTCTATGCGAGCTGCTGTAAATAGTGGTGGCATATTGCCTTGGCTTATTTCCTTTGGCGGTGACAATTTTTTGCAAATAAATCTAGTGACAAATAATCAAATAAAAAGCGTTTCCTATTATTTAATGTTTTGTGGTTGTAATTCACGTTTAAAATAAATATTTCGGTTTAAGCGTGCACACAGAGAAATCCGTTTCGTATTATTATTCTAGGATAGTTCAGTTCGAAGGCTTAGGGTGTCAAGTTGACCATCATTAACTTTTTTTTTTCATTGTCAGGCGTTCGTCTCGAAAGTAAAGGTTACTTCAATACCCTCCCCTCCTTTCTTCTTGTGAGTGATTCTGCGGGCAATAATATTGGTTTCCTAGCGAACACTAACCAAAGCTGTTATATGCGCCGCGGGTAGTTTAGTGCGGTATGCTTGAGGAATCACGTACGTCACCTAGTGGTTAAGTAGGTGTCGAGATTATCACTTGTGAATTTCAAATTAGCCTGCAATATGTCAAGTAAAATTTGTGCTCACTGGCAGCTGCCGCCGTTTGTGGAATGTTGCTATTGACCTTTATAGTATCTGAACGTTTTGGGAGCGTACGTGGTTGGCTTGCTTGTAAGCGATCCCACTTCACAACGCTTTGTATTTTTTTTTGCAATTTTTTACAACCACAGTAGATGTAGAGAATCTCTCATGCGAGTGTAAATTATAGAGTTGGGAAAAGTATCACACTATTTAAAATGTATCGGGAGTATGAAAATTATTATTCTTCAAATGTGTCCTAGAGAAAGATATGGCACGCAGTGTTTAATAGTGCAAGCGTTTTTAGGGCCACCATAAGAAACAGCCATATGGTGCCCATAAATTTTCTCTATGCTCAGTGATGGAGAATACTATTTTCTGTTTACGAACTTCTGCGTGCATCCAGTGTAACATTGTTGTGAGCTGAACGAATAGCTGTTTTTGTGGTAGCTCCATCACAGTTACACTGTTGGTCGCGGTAAAACACATATAATTATAATATGGCAAAGTGATGTCATCAACGTTATTGCAAGGAGGAAGGAAAGAAATGAGATTTCCTTACAGCGAACATATAAAGACCCACACCTAATGCAAACCAATCACTAGCTTAGGCGCGCCTTCATCAACTTATTTATCTCGCGTCCTTGTGGGTGTAGCGGACAGCCTCGTCGCACAACCCTCCGGCTGCAGGAGCACAGATTCATTGCTGGTTAAGGACTAGACAAGCGGGAGGAAGGATGAGCGTGGCAAACATTCACGCACATGGTATGGTGTGAGCCGCACAACGAGGACAACCTCACTATATGGGTAGCCAGCCGGCGCCGTCGTGAGGAAGAGATGCCAGAGTTTCTCGGTGAGGTCGGTGACTTGGCGCAGGACCCGGTGAGCGCCAGTGTAAATCCAGAATAGCTTCTCCAATAGTGCAATCTGGCGCATTTTGTCCGGAGGAAGACGCGGGAACCTAGCCGAAGACGGGTAGGCCGGCGTTGCCTGTTCTGTTGCGACGAGCTTCTTTTTACAGTGTGGTGGGCTTCGAGACTCAGCAAAATGCATGTGTGAAACATTTTTCATTCGGTCTTCATTTTTAGCGTGAAGCCTGCACATTAAGCTTGGAGCACAATACAATGCCCCGCGTTCGCTGTGCCCACAAAAAACACGTCGCTCTGAAACCTTAATGCGCCACCCGGTAGTATTGCTGTTCTTTGAAACGAATAATTAATCAGCATTCAAGCAACTAAAAGTGAACTGTGGTTGCGCGTTTTGTGTGGCATTCTCCGTTTTGGTTTCCAAACCAAAATTCTGCAAGTGAGGTCGCTCACGGACGTCTTGTGAAAGCCAACATGATCGGCAAGTTGAATGTCAGTAGTCGGTTCCGCGCGCTGCTTCTCTCGTTCATTGCGGCAGATATGAAGCTGTGGTAGAATAACGCGTTGTACGTTCTTGCTTTCGAAAGCCTTCTGTGCACTGCAAATTTCTTGCGCTGCTTTTGTTTATAAAAATAGCAGACTTGATTGCTCACAGACGCTCTGGCTGCAAGCACTGCACAAGGACATATAAAAGCCGGCAAGCGCGGGATTAGGGCCACTAGAGTGGTGTTTTATTGCCAGAGCCAAAAGCGAAGAAAGATTAAAAGATGCCATGTCAGGAGAGAGCGCAGTAAATGAACGCCCATACGACTGGACAGAGCAATGCATGTGGAAGCAGCGACAGCTAGCTTAGGTATAGTGCACACAGGTCTTGTCTATCTCTATTAGTATTTTGACAAAATTTTTATTTTTAGTAATATCGGAAATTTGAGCGCTTGTGAGAAAAAAAAATTCGGCAAGAATAACTAATCCCCGACCATCAATTTGGCTTGCGTTAGAAACACTGCAATTTCTTACTACAATGAAACCAGTACGACTAAATCGCCTTGCTCAGTTCCAGTAAAACCGGGTTCTGAAAATACGTAAATATAAACGGCTTGTTTAGGGCTTACCATGTTGCCTTAACGCATCAATTTTGTTCTGCAGTCACATGAAATATGTTGACTATATCTAGGACTAAATATATGAGGGTGCAGTAAACACATTTTCCCCTGAAGGGTGATATTTACTTACAACTACACTCATACTGCCAGCAGTATGATACTAAAACTCGGCTACAATATGGCAAGAGATATGATGTTATGGAATGCTCATGGAAAAAAATATCAAAATAAGTGACCAAGGACCATAATTCGATAATACTTATCTCCACCATATGTAAGACGCGCAAGATCGCAAAGCAAGCAATAAACAAAAACCTACACAAAGCAGAATTTTAGTAAATTTAATCAAACCTTTCATTAGCGCATAGGTTCAATTTTCGTAACATGCGCCACAGGATAAAAAATGAAAAAAACAACACAAGATGCACAAAAAAACACGCGAACACAATCTCATGTGCTCGCTTGTTTGTTGATGTATTCCTCCATGTATGCGCCTCTTTTGTGTATGCGTGTATTTGTGTGTGTTTGGCGTCAATATCGAAAATATACCGGCTGCTTCAGCAAGCACTTTCAAAAAATTTCAAAGGTTGCCTGTGGCAGATTACACAATTCTTGTTGATGATGTGGTCTACTCGAAAAGGCGGACATTACTTGCACAAGAGTTGAAATGCATAATCGACAAATAAAAAATATTCTATTACATTAATAACTAATTACCTTATGGCCCCTATTGCAATTTACAAATTCAAGCCCTGAAGTTCGCAAGGCGAATTCACTTGGAACGACTCCTCAGAGAGACAGCAGTTTCGCGATATTTATTCTCGAACGTTGCAGAAAAATGCGCTAGCGCTCCAGTAACTTTCTGCTTCAATGCAAAAAAGCGACGATTTGTTAAGAAATTAACTGGAACGCCAACGAATTTCTCCACAAAGTTCGGGAATTAATATCTCGAAACTGGTGTCATCCTGAAAATTCTTTCCAAGTGGGTCCGCTTTGCCAACTCCGCGGCTAGCTCTTTCGCCACAGTTGCCCTTGGGCTATAAAAGTCTACTGCTAGAACTTGTAAATTGCAGTATGGGGCATAAGGTAATTAGTAAAAAATAAATTAGTGACTTTTTGGTATTTTTCGAATATGCATTTCAATTTCTTGCGCAAGTAATGTCCATCTCTTCGAGTAGACCAGCTCATGAACTAGAATTGTGCTACCTGCCACAGGCAACCTTTAAAACGTTTTGAAAATTCGCGAAAACACCCTGTATAGCTTCCTCACAGGCTAGTACGCTGTAAAACAAAATGCAAATGCACAAGTTATGACGTACATTGTTGTAATTTAGCTGAAGCAAAGCCAGATGGCTTAAGAAAATTTAAGCGCAAAGAAGTCCTCTTAACTATCATATATAAGCGAAAGTTCAATAACATCAAACGCACGTCATAGGCGACGTCCGCATATTTTTGCACGGGAATGTTGGTGCTACTAAGAGTGCTACAACTTTTCCTTATGCTACATTTTTTCCCAGGACAAATATCAGTTGTTCCGACTTGAACTTTCGATGAAATGTACGGCATGCCAGGAATCCTGTGTGGAAACTATAAAGTGTGTTGATTTAAGAAATCTATATGAAAGCCCCAAAATTAACAGTCATTTCTCCTTCTATATATGGCTTATACGAAGCGCTTATGATGAAGCCCTTGCAACACTTATACTACAGGTCATGGTGCAGTATTTTATATGGATCAATAAACGGTGCTGGTTATGTGGTGATAGCGCCTCTCGCGTGTCATGTGTCCACGTTATCTGGTGCTGTCGCCCAGAAGTGTGAAACGTTGTTTGTACGTGACGTCACTTGTCACATGTGTGTTCTCTTTGTATGTATGCTGCTGGCATGAAATAAAGGCCTGGCGTCTCACGTCCGCCATCGGAGTGAAGCCTCAGTTATTTCCTGCGGGCAGCCCGGCTGCGTTCGGTAATACGACAGCTTATTCCGGCCTCTTGTTACCCCGCTAAAGTAAAAAAACAAAAAAAAATCTGTTGTATGGTGGCTTAAAATACGAGGTGTTTATGTGACGAGCGTCTATAATAAAAAAAAGAAATGTAAGCTTGAAATCACAAAATGGCTGCTGCTGGGCATTTTTTGCAATATGGTGGACAGAGGGAAGTTTTTGTTGTATCATGAAGCGTCTATGGTAGGCAGAATTATTTTTTAGTCTGACCGCCAATACCACACACTTAAAAATCAGGGAGTTATCGTGGGATTAGTGCAGCCGCTACTTTAAAGGAAACACATCTACTTTCTTGCTTAGTTTTGTGATAGTGGAGTAAGAAATGACAGAACGTTGTGGCATCGAATTGTGAATTCTGTGACTTCGGATGTCTCTTCATGGGTTTTCGATTGGCGAAAGCCACGAAGATATGATATGATGATTGCGACGTACCTGAAAAATTGTGTGCGCTTGAAATTTGTTTCGTAAATAGCACCTTGGAGGTTTCAAGGAACCATTATTGGAGAGCGTAATTTTTTAACCCATTAGCGCCCACTGTACCAGAACTAGTTTACTTGGTTTCTCATCCATTTCTCTTGAAAAGCTTAATGTTTCCTTTAGGCTATTTCCGGTTCTTGTACCCAGAGGACACCCACATACACTCTAGTACCTGGCACAATCTACTTTTTGATTCATATCTAAAACTTTCGCGCCAATTACCGCAATACGGCGGACACGGGACGAATTCGGATGAGTACGTGTTTTTCATCTATTGCTGCTCGCCTGCTTTACCTATTTGCGTTTTGCATTTTACGGTGATTAGTACTTATGTGGATTGTGTTAGAAATAAACAGTTGAATCGGTGACCTTATTTCGAAGAACGGAGCACGCATCGAAAGTTTGTGTCCTTGATATAGTACAATGGGCGTTGGCAGTTACAAATCGGCGCTTTCTGGTCTCAGTGGTGTTCCAGCATGCACACATAATTTTTGTTTGGAAGGAAGCTGTTCTGTCGCTTGCGCGATGCTCTGGATAGAATAGAAGAGGTCATTGATATTCTGGTTGTGCCACCAGAACCAGCTGAAGATAACGAAGAGGAGGAAGGCGATGACGAGAACACCGACGCTTTTGCCGTGAATGACGTCTGCGGTTAATGTAGGTTAGCAATGCCTGCAACAATATTTAGTTGCATTTCAATAGAATTAGTGAGGACACCTTAGCCGCACTCGCGATGTCGTGTTGCCGTTGCTGTGCTTGTCGGGTGTCACTATATCTCCGTTTAGGCGCTCATGGCGGATGATCATGGTCACTACCCCGAAAAAAATCGAACAGTGGCAAAGCCGGTTTTGTCACGTCCTAGCATCATGGAGATATGAGAAGTGCGCGGCCACTTTGTGCCTGAAAACGGGTGATTCAAAAAATTCATACTAGGAGGTAGGAGCGCACTTACAAGTGCTTTGGCAGTTGAAACCCCGTGTACCCAGTGTACTAGATGTAAACCGTTGTAATTCAGACCCAATAAATATTTCTTGATAATTTTCTGAAGATATGATATTTGTGTTGTCCATTGATTATGCTCAAGGTTTGATGAAAATCGATCGGACAACATTATTATAGGTCGTAATGGGTTTAAGAAAAAAATATGGGTTTTCGCGCGAGAAACAGGCTCTGATTATGAGGCACGGCTTAGTGGGGGACTCCCGGCCAGGCTCGGATCCGGGGGGATGTCCGGATGTCCTGACTCCCCCATTCTGATTTCTGCACCACCGCTCGCTGACAGGGTGAGAGCCCTCGCAAAAAAGTGTGGCTACCAACATTCTTTAAAAAGTGTTTTTCGCAAGTACCAGTGGTAGCAGCCATGTAGAAGTAAAGCTAGCTCGCTCATAAGCTTAGATGTTTTTCGTAGGGGTGTGGTGTCACGAAGTTTCCTTAGTTATTTTTTCTCATGAACACGTTTGACCTCCTGGCGCCCAGCCGCGCCTTACGCGTCCCGGCGGCGGCGGTGAGCGAACGAGGGGCCATCCCCTTTGTCAAGCACGCCCATGTCCGTGCGAACGCCTTCGCGCCCGATCAGCTTGCTTCGCTACTATCCGAAGTGCGGCAGCGCATGGTTGCAGACGACGAAAGAACACCGCCCACAGCGCTCACTGCGCCTGCGCGAAACGCGTTGTATCCGCCGGCCGGCGGTGGCGCCGAGAAGAGGTCACGCGTAAAATCCCTATATAAGAAAAGTACCGCCATCTACTCTTTCCTCCGCCGCCTCCTCTCCTAAAGCGCTTGCTTTTTTCTTGCTTTTTGCTTGGGAAAGCCAAGTCGACGGTGGCGCACCTAGAAAGTCCACGTTGAAGCTTTCAGGCCGGGCGCGCGCCGCTGCTAGCCGCTGCCGCCGTCGGCGACTGCGGCTGCGCAGAGGACTTTCAACATGGCTCGGAGGCGGAAAAAAAGAAAATATAAAGAATTGAAAAGTGCGCGCTATCATCGTCCAATCGGAGATGCAGGAGAGAGAGAGAAACGGCGTTTATCAAAGGATGGCGGTACTTTTCTTATATAGGGATTTTAGTCACGCGCTCCGGTTTTCCTTTTAACAGTGGACCGCTCTGTACATAAACCCTCGCAGCGTCGGCGTCGAGTGCACACGCGCCTAGTGTAAGGGAACAAGCGGAAAGGGAAAGTGTGGTTCTTTCGCAGCGTTGGTGTGATGCAGCGTGGCTGTGCCCTTACCACACATGGGACCGAAAAAGACCAATCACCAGCCTGTCGAGAAAACGGAGGTAAGTGAAGCTTGTCCTCCGATTCTATCGTGAGGACTTCCAAAGCCCAGGTGAAACGTCAGCGAAGAGCTGCCAACTCTTAGTTTAGGACAACCGAAGCGCAACGCCTGCGACAGCGTCGTCTTGCCACAAGCTTCGCTTACCCCCAATTTTGCGACAGGGGTAGAGAGAGAGAGAGAGAAATAAACGTTTATTCTTGAAACAGTGTCCCGAGCGAGGCCCGGTATCACCCTGAGGTGGGAAGGTTCCTTAGTCGAGGAATTCTCTGGCTTCGGCTGCCCTCTTGGCCCTGGCGACGAGTTGTCGTTGGTCTTCAAGGTTCCCGAGGGCGAGCTTGGCCTCCCACGTTTCGAATAGGTGGTCTTGGTTTGCTTGTGGTGCTCGGTTAGCGTCCATTTCCGGCTGCATTTCGCTGTCTTCATGCCACGGGCATTCCATGAGCAAGTGTGCCAGGGTGTCGGAAACGTTGCAGAGTGGGCAGAGGTAGCCGTGGAGCGTCGGGTAGAAGCGGTGCATTATAGTTCCGTGAGTGTAAGTATTGCTTTGCAGGCGTCTGAGGACCGTGCTTTTTTCTTTGCCGAGGCTTGGGTGCGGTGGAGGGTACACGCGGCGCTCGAACCTGTAGTGTCGCAATAGATAGTTTTCATGTGACGTCACGGAAGCCGCTCCCACCGTTCTAGTACCTAAAGATGGCGGCTACGATGACGTCAGTGCAACGTCTTATCACACGCACTCAGTTCTACTTTTTGACGGCTACTGTTCTTCACGGGTTTATCGCTGTTATCGTTTTGACGTTGGCTGTTTTCACAGGTTTATCACTGTTATCTCTTTGACGTTCGACGCAAGACGCGCCTCTCGTGCTGTCATGCTGTCATGTTTCTTGATTACGCCGCTTCTCGACCTGCTGGTACCTAAAGATGGCGTCCGCAATGAAGTATGTGCAAACTATCTATATCGCCGAATATTTGTTGGGTACAGCTTCCACCTCTTCTGCCGCGGGTCGGAGGGCGTGTGGGGCGACGGGAGCCCGGCTGACGTGCTCGCGGGCAGCGGTGTGGGCCGCTTCGTTCCCCTCTAGTCACTCGTGTCCGGGTACCCACGCTACGCAGGTGTATGGGAGCGGAGTGCTACGTCGTTGTAATACCGTTAGTGCATCAGCCGAGATGCGGCCCCTCGAGAAATTTCTACAGGCGACAGGGGAAGGACTGGGGATTTTTTATCTGGGATTTTTTATACATATCCTTAATCTCTCCCTCCCCCCCTTAAAATAGACTGTATCACGGCCTATAACAGCAAGAGATCCGGTCGCATCAATTTCTTCTCTGCTTTTTTCCACCTGTACTCTAAACGTCTCTTGCTTATGTCGACTGCTGACCGGTTGATGGTTCCGTCCAAAACGCAAGCGCTTCTGGAAGGTGTACGTTACCTACGGTTCTCATTGGGTGAATCCCTACGCATTCCATTAGGATGTGCTGAGTGGTGTCCGGATTTTGGCTTGAACATCGGCAAGCCTAATCCTGTTCCGAATATTTGCTCCGGTATGTTTTTGTCCTTAGGCAACCGGCTCGAGCCTCAAATAGCAAGGCACTGCTCTTTTTGTTATTATAGATTTTCTCTTCTAATTTCTTACCACTTGTACTCTAAATGTTTCTTGCTTATCTCGACTGCTGACAGGTTGACGGTTCCGTCCAAAACCCAAGCGCTTCTATAAGGTGCACGTTACCTACGGTTGTCATTGGGTGAATCCCTACGCATTCCATCAGGATTTGCGTAGTGGTCTCCGGATTTTTGCTGGAGCATCGAGATGCCTAATCCTGTTCCGAGTATTGGCTCCGGTATGTTTTTGTCTTTAGACAACCGGCTCGAGCCTCAAATAGCAAGGCACTGCCATTTTTGTTATTATACATTTTCTTTTCTAATTTCTTTCTTCTCCAATTAATCGCTGCCCCGGAAAACTCGTGCGAGGGAGTTATTCGCGACATTGATCCAACCATCGAGCGGGAGGAGCTCAAACGCCTCATCATTCAACCCAAGAATCCAAGCGCCCTCGAGGTGAGAAGAATCAAGAACACAAACACGGTAGTCATCCTGTTTGATGGACTCAAAGTCCCGACTATGTAAAATGCGGTGCCAGTTTGGTAAAATGCTCACTGTTTCGCAGACAAACTGACGTTTGCTATGCATGTGGAAGGCTCGGTCACAGAGCCGACGTTTGCCCAACCCCTGAAAATGCAATCTGCCGCTGCTGTGGTGCAAGAAACCCGGACGATAAACACGAATGTACACTGAAGTGCACCCTCTGCGGAGGCCCTCATCCCTTGGCTGACAGAACCTGCCAGCAAAGGCATCAAATACCGTTCGTCGTTAGACAACGGAGAAGAGAACGGCGCAACCGTGACCTATAGATCCAAGCTATCAACTAGGTCGCCAACCCCTCTCAAGCCGGCCCTAAACAGCTCGCACAGATCCAGGAGTCGGTCCTGAGACTCCGGCGGCGACCATGGCGGCTGCAAGGACCGTGCCTCTTCTAGAGGACGCTCCATGGAACGCTCGTCTTCCAGGGCCAGCAAGGCTTCCAGGACCCGCTCCCGCTCAAGGGGCCGCTCCCGTTCCAGGGGACCAGGAGTCAAGATCCAGAAGCCTGCTGATCGTGGTACCAGATGGGCTGATCGGGTCAAGGAATCGCCGAACAGGTAACGGGGGGTCAATCGCCAGAGCATAGTAGGATAGCACAGTTGGAAAAAGAAAACGCTTCGTTAAAATGCGCCATGGAGCAGCTTAGAGCAGAAATTGCAGAACTGAAAAAGGCTAGCAAACGAGAGACGGTTCAGGCCACTCATGCCCCTGCGGCAGAAACTCACATGGAGATCTCAGTAGCGGAAGAAACGCCCATGGAGATCCCAGTAGCGGAACCGACTGCAAATGGTCTACCCAAGAAGAGGGCGTTGGCGGTTCATGCCTTAGACAAGAGCGCCAGTGTTCGCAAATTAGGAAAAGACGATAGATAACGAATCCCTCGAAAAAGTTCAAATTGTAATCAACAAACTCGCGGAGGCTGTCAGAGCACTAGGGGTCAGATGCGATAATCTGGAGCGCCAGGTTTCGGCAATGGCTCCAATTACGTCGACGGACAAACTGAATACTACCGACACTGAAAGCTTGGCAGCGGCTTCACTCCGCAGCACTTTATAAGACAAGCAAACTACTACGTACCACCATGGCGGCACATCACAGGGGAATTAATGTCTGGCAGTGGAACTGCAGGGGACTCCATCGTAAAAATAACGTCTTCCAGCAGTTCATTCGCTCTCACCCGGAAAAGCCACACGTCATCTTATTACAAGAAACGCTCATGGATACGGTCACCCAACCAGGCTATAAATCGCATACATGGTATGGAGATGGGAAAAGGGGCATCAGCACGCTAGTCACCAACAAATGTACGTTCTTAGTCCACGATCTCAATCTTGAATCCAATAAGGTTGAACACTCGCTCGTGGAAATCATCCCCAGCGGACAGTTCAAGACAAGTGTATTTATACTTAACATATACAGTACACCCAAATACCCCAGGCAAAGATTCGCAGCAATCATCAACAGGGCCGTTAGCAAAGCCAAGACATTCCCACTCCTGGTGGCCGGAGACTTCAACGCTCCGCATCAAGCATGGGGGTACACACAAGCTAACCGCAAGGGTGTTGACCTATGGCAAGCCACCGTCAATAATAATCGAACACTTATAACAGATCCGGCTTTTCCAACCAGGATCACACACTTCTGCTCTAGGGATACCACGCCTGATCTCTTTTTCATAGGAATGTAGAGTCCGCATCTTGGTCCAACCTGCACGTGGACCTGGGCAGCGATCACAATATCCTGGCCACCGGAGTCAACGTGAGAAGCGGGAACCTCAAAGAGTTCACTATTACAGACTGGGACTCCTTTCGCAAGATTAGGGAGGGGCGAGCACAAACACAGGACTCAGCACTTAGTCTAGAGCAGTGGACTGAACAGTTAAAAGACGTTATCTGGGCGGCTACAAAGAAAGTCCAGAGTGAACTGGAGGTGGACAGGATGTATAGCCGCCTCACTCATCTTCTAGAAGCTAAAAAGTCCCTGTTAAACAGATGGAAAGGGCAGAAACTCAACGGAAGGCTCCGAAAAATAATCGCGGAGCTCAACAAAACTATAGAACATCACTGCCAAACCCTGAGCAGACAACAGTGGGATGAGGTCTGCAATTCAGTAGATGGTCAGATGAGAGTTGGAGCTAAATGGAACCTACTCAAGCGTTTACTCGATGACACAAATACCAAGTCCAACCAAAGACAACTGATAGCGAAGGTTCTCCACGAGGCATCACAATCAGAGACGGTAGTGACCGTACTTGAAAGACTCGCTCGCAAGTACTTGCCACTGGGCAGCTCGAGTGAAGAAGGCTATCCGCCCTACAAAGGCTCATATTGCCCCGAACTAGATGTTCCTTTCAAGTAATGCGAAGTAAGGGAAGCCCTCCAGAAACTAAACGGCAGGTCAGTCCCTGGTCCTGATGACATCCCCAACCGGGCCCTCAGAAACCTGGACGATGGTTCCATAGAACGCTTGACAGAAGAGATCAATGGAACATGGGAACGAGTGGTTGTCCCGCAGTCCTGGAAAATGGCCTCGGTCATCCTCATCACAAAGCCTGGAAGACCCCCGAGTCTCACAAACGTCAGATCCATTTCACTTACGTCCTGCGTGGGAACGGTGGCGGAACATGTCATAAACAACCGCATCTCCAAGCACATCGAGCAACAAGGATTGTTTCCCTACCACATGATCCGCTTTCGTCCGGCCTTGTCAGCGCAGGACGTGATCAAGCTTATCAAGCGTCAAATCACTGACAATACCACAAGAGATATAAGAGGCATCTTAGGCCTAGACCTGGAGAAGGCGTTTGACAATGTCTCCCATACGAACATTCTGAACTCCATCTCAGAGCTCAATTTGGCAGAAGCCTTCCACAGATACATAAGCTCATTCCTCAGGGATCGCAAGGCCACGCTCAAAATTGATGACCTCCAGTCTGACAATTTCAGTTTGGGCCCCTGAGGCACGCCACAATGAGCGGTAGTCTCACCACTACTTTTTAACATTGCCATGAAGAAACTATCGGAAAGGCTGTCCAACATAGAAGGGATCAATTACACGCTCTACGCCGATGACATAACAATCTGGTGCACCAGAGGAAGCGAAGTAGATATTGAATTAGGCTTACAGGAGGTTGTAGATCAAACAGAGATGTACCTGGAAAGTACGGGGCTTAGATGCTCCCCGAGCAAGTCTGAGCTCCTCCTCTACAGGCCAGTCAGGAGAGGTCCCAAACCTAGAGGCTGGAAACCGTTGTCTGAAATAGACATAAAACTCTAAAAGCGGCTGTACCATCCCCAGAGTAGACGCCATTCGGGTTCTGGGCATGTTCATCGAATCCAATGGCAGTAACAATACGACGCTCAACAAGCTCACAGCCAAAACCGAGAACATGATCAGTCTCATCAACAGTCCCGAATAGACGTGGAGGCCTTCAAGAAGAAAATCTCAGATTATTCCACGCCTTCCTCATGAGTCACATAGTTTATGTAGCAGCCATGCACAATTGGTATAACTCCGAAAAGAAAAAAAAACTTAACACGCCCATCAGAAAGAGTATCTAGGCATTCCGTTACGGGCGAGCACGGACCTCCTTATGCAACTATGAGTGCATAACACTTTAGACGAGATAATTGAGACCCAGGAGTCGGCCCAACTGGCCCGTCTATCCTGCACCCCGGCTGGAAAGAAGATCCTGGCGGTTCTTGGGATCAACCCTATGCTCATGGAAGAACAGAAATATCAGATCTCAGAAGATCAAAGGAATAATATACGAGTCGCACCGTTTCCCCGTAATGTTCATCCTCAACACAACGTAGGCAGACGCAGGGCAAGAGCCCTCGCTCTCCTCAACAGTGTCAAAGACGATCCCCACTCGGCATGTTTTGTCGACGCAGCCCAATATGGAGAGTCGTCTAATTTCGCCACTGTCATCGTTGATCACAACGGACAGGTAGTGAATGTAGCTTCCCTGAAGTGCTCAACTCCATCCAGAGCGGAGCAGGTCGCAATTGCTATGGCACTCCTAGACAGCAGCAAAACACAAATCTTCACTGATTCGAGATCGGCAGTCAGGGCTTTCGCTTCAGGGTCCATTGCTGAGGAGGCTCACAAGATTCTCAAGAACAAGATCATCTCTACGGACACCATCACGTGGTTTGCGGCACACCTCGGCCCCCAGCTTGACTCCTTGCCCAATCTCAATGACATCGCCCATTCCCAAGCGCGCGCACTAACCCACCGCGCGGGAGCAGGGGCGAGCTCAGAGGTCGGGGTTCTCGAGTTTTGGGACACTCTCATTACTTTCAACAAAATCACTAAGCACTATCACCTAGGTGGGAGGACTTATTATAATTGAACATGTACAGAAACGAAAGCGTACAAAACGCTTATTTATTAGCCTAGATCAGTAACAATGAATTTTCAAGAACATCATCGCAAATATACAAGTCCGGAAAATACTGGGTTTCGCACTGTGCAAGGTGAATACGTGCGAGGGAGCACGAGATAGATATAGTTGACTTGTTTAACTCCCAATATCGGCACAAAACTGCACACTCCCATTCTTTGCATGGGTATGGTAGACAGGTCCGGATCATGGACTGATGTACGTTGCGACAACGTTAGTGGCATAAATTTCACCTATTTCATTCGCAATGATAAGTGTTTCTCGTACCGCTTGTCGTTACAACGGATACAATACTATCACATAGTTGTCCATAGAAATATTGTGGCCGAGGAAACTACTTCCGGGATGCTGTGCAGAACTCTCCACTCAATTTGGGTCACTTCTAAATTGTCGAACATATGTTTGTTTTGGCGAAGCTCACCTCGGCCGACCTGAGTATATCAAGGGCTCTGGGTTAAGCGGTGGAGACTCCACCACCGTCATTGATCGGGTAAACTTCGCCAGAGTGGATGTAGGCGGAACCCAGAAGGAGATACCCGAATAATCTAGAATGCAGAAACCACGCCTCTTGAAGCGCAGCTCACACATAAAAAAATAACGTAAAAGCACAAAGGATAGCACTTCCAAGGCTGTGGGTAAGCTTTCCTGTTTGCTTTTGCGTTTCCTTCTAAGTGCTTAGTGGTGTTTTTAAAGGTATGTTCATAACGAAGTTAAGCCTACCCGCCCGGCCTGACGCGTTTTTTTTTTTAGTTAACATTTTAGAAAACGTGACTTAGCCCATGGCGACTGTAAAAATCTGTTGTGGCGTGAAAGCAGCGCCGCTCTCCAAGCTTGTAAATCAACCACAGTCGTGAACACCGCTTTGCTGCCTACATGGATAAATGGAGGCGGGAAGCCTTGGAACCGTGAACTGAAATTGAATGACTTGGCATATAATACAATCTTACACACACGTCCTAAACGCATCATGGCAACCAGATAAGGATTAAGAAAATGCGGTCTCTGGCCCCCTACCCTTTGTACAGGACCACAATATATGCACTTATTTCCCAAACGAGTTACCAAAAATATTGCTCATGATTTCTTCCTAATGTTTGTTCACAATTTCACTCAAGCTGTTTCTTCCAGTACGCTAAAGCTTCATCTGTCATTTCGAACAGCGACGTTCAAAAGACATATAGAGGCCACAATACACTTCATTGTCACATTTTCGCGCTGAGACAGGGTGGTCTGCGCTGTTTACAACGGCAGTGGTCCGTGAGTTTCGCGGCGTGGGTTTTGCGGCGCCTCGAGAGATGGCGCCACCTTGCTTGACCAAGCCAGCAGCGTGCGGCGCGTAGCCAACACCAACCTAAGGCCGCATATTTGCTGCCGACCACTTCGACGCAACCGGAAGAATAAGTAGCGACAGACCCTGAGCGCGCTGCACTCTTGGAAGAAGAAAAGCGCTTGGAGACGGCGGCATCACAGGGAGCAAAAGACGCTATTCGGTACCCATTTCATGCTTACATCTACTCTTAATTACTGGAAAACCAGCATTTTCTAAATTTCTTGTTGCTGGTTTAGGCATCTCCATAACGTATTCTAGTGCGCTTTACTTACATTCTACTCTAAACACTAGTCCTATAACCTATTTACCGCATAAAGCCGCTTCTAAACGCCCTTTCGTTGGAATAGCGAGCCCTCGGCCACGCTTGCACCGATTTCCATCGAAGTGCGCTACGACATGTACTGTTTCATCTTGTTTGCGCAGGTTCCTAGCTCGCACATGTGATCACCGTGACGTATGTGTGTATGACAAGCAGCTCTGTACGTATTTTAACCAGTGTATTCTTAAGGCAGTGCGAAGCTTCGCGGAATGAGGTTGCAGAAGGCGTTCTTCTTATGGATGCGCCATTCCGTCATATTGTAAGGCCACAAACTGGATTGTACGCGCACACGTCCGACCTAGCTATAAACACTTCGTTGCATTTCTCCTCACAAAGATAATACTTTCTAAGTTTTAACTTTGAAGTTGTTAATCCCTTTTCATTACCTGATTAATTCCATTACACGATTCATGGCCAGTTCCCCACTGTGGGTGTTCTCCCCAAGCGCTTGAGTCAAGGCAATTACTACTTAGGTGGGAACAATTAGGTGATATGATGTGCCGCTGCATTGCTTCAACGCTATAGGAACCGTAATAACAGCAACTATCATCGTGACATCAGTTCTGCTGTAATTTTTCTGCTCTCCATGGCTACTATCTGACAGGCTTTTGTAGAAGAACTTTATAGACGTCTTTTTTATACCTTTTTATTTGCACAGAAGGAGAACAACTATTATTCTAAGCAATAAGAAATCATTGGCGCATCATCATTTTTAATGGGAATTCTTGCAATCATCTGAATACAGCTTTGTTCGCTTCTCTGGATCTGGTACACATTTGTTATATTCTGTTTCACAATCTTTCGCAGCGCTGTCAGGGTCATCATTTCCCGCGAGCAAAATGTATGACGTCCAATCTGAAAGAAGTAATAAACGTTCAGGCTCACGTAAAATAAATGTTATGTTAACTCTATCACATAAATATCACCAGAAGCGGCATGTGAGGTGGAATCAGTAACCTCAGCTACACCATACTGAACAATCATCACAAGGTTGTAAACCTGACAAAAAATTTAAAATAAATGCGGTAGACCATCGCCTTATGTGGGCTGCTAATACGGGCAACTCGCAACTGAGCTGGTTCGCTACCCTTTTGAATTGCCTGCGTCTTTGGTTTCTTTAGATTATTAGGTTCTTCCAGCGTGCGCTGTATTTGTAATGCTTTTTTTTGCGAAGCTCACCTGCCGGCGAGAAACTTTTGCTAGTTGTGTTAACAGGTTGTTGCTGTTGTTGCCTCAAAACATGGCTCGTATGTTAACGGGTGATGATGGATCGGCGCAAGTTTTTGTCGTCGTCTTCTACAGCTGGATGCGTTGCCGCTCATCATTCCAGCGTACAATTTCACTTCTCTTCTGCCGTCGTAATGGGGAGGCCGAGTTTACGGGGTTTTGAGCCATTATTTAAATAAGTATGAGCCAATTAGCGGTGCTTTACTGCATGCTTCGCACCTCCCCAGGTTTCACGTTAGTGGAACTGCATTTTGCTCAATGGGTCATTTCACACTTATGCATAAAATTTAATTCCCCGATCAAACCGAGCCTCTTTTCCTCTTAATGTCAATTGCAATATCGGCTATCCTCATTTGCTTTCTGATTCATACCGCTCTCTTCGTGTCTCTTAACGTTAGGCCTAACATGTTTCGTTCTATCCCTCTTTGTGCGATCCTTAAATTGTTCTCGAGATTCTTTGTTAACCTCCAAGTTTTTGCTCCATGTGTAAGCACCGGAATTATTGTGCACTTTTATTTTCAGAGACAGTAGTGAGCTCTCAGTCAGGATTTGGCGATGCCTGCCGTATGCACTCCAAACCAATTATTATGCATATTTCCTTCTCATAATTATGATCATGGTATTTATTTAGCTTGATCAATAACACTGAATTTCCAAGAACATCATCGCAAAGCTACAAGTCAGGAGAAAATTGGGTTTATAGCAAGGTAAATATGTGCAAGGCAGCACGAGACACGTAGAGTGTACTTGTTTAACTCACAATATCGGCAGAAAACGTGCACACTGTCATTCTTTGTATGGGGAAGGTAGACAGGAGCGGACCATGGACTTATGTACGGTTTGACAACGTTAGGGGCAAGCATTTCAGCCATTTGTTTCGCAATAGTCAGAGTATCTCGCGCAGCGTGTCGTTACAGCAGTTCGAATGCTATCACATAGTTGCCCTTGCAATTGTTGTGTTCTAGGAAACTACTTTTGGAAGCTGTGCAGAACTTCCCGCAAAAAAGGAACATGGTTCTATCTAGAACTGCTGAGTGGATCTTTCGCGTGGCGAGCTCACTTTGGGAGACCTGAGTAGAGGAAGTACTCGAGGTAACGCAGTATAGCATGACTGCATAACTGTCAATTGTTAGCTGAACGTCTCGAGAGGGGATGTAGGCGGGTCCCAGAGGGAAATACCTGGGTCACTATACGAGATTACAGAAACCGGACATCTCGAAATGCACAAGTGCAACCATAAGAAAAAAATAACGAAAAAGCAGACACGGCAGCACTTCCAACGCTGCGGGTTCGCTTTCCTGTCTGCTTTTTTGTTTCCTTTTATGTGCTTGCTGGGGAGCTCCAAAGCCTGTTCATTATTAAGTTAAACCGAAGAGCCTGCCTTGATATTTCGTTGAATTAAACATTTTAGAAAACGTGGCTTAGCCCAAGGCTACTGCAATAATGTGCGGCGTTAATAACATTATCAATAACTGCATTCTCATTGCCAATGCCATTGTGTATTAGATGCTGCAAACGAATTATTGAACGCTACGCACTGTCAAGACAAGTAAAATGTGTATTTTTCATAAAAGAATATATTCGTATGTCCCAAAAATGTGGCAGAAATAACTGATATCAACGCTTCGATGTTTTGTCACTCTTTAATAAGTAAAGAAAATATCACTTGAACTTCAGAACTATATCAGTTCGAAACCAGCAAAGCAGTGCATGCAGCTTATATGAAAAGCAGAAAGGCCACAAAATGAATCAGGTTGAGGACAAATATTTTATGAATCTTTGTCATTCAAGAACCTTGTTTACATTTTTGTACATATGCAACGGCCATAGAAAAAACCTCAGTTACGCTGTCCTTCGTTTCGATGTATTGCGCAGGAGCAGCTGTTAGCCGTTGTCTATTGTGAGTAATCGCACCGAAATCATAGTCGCAACAGAAAGTACATATAAAAAGCAGGAGTTCTGCAAAATATACAAAAAAACTGCGAAAATGCAATATACAAATGCAAAGATACAGCTTGGTGGTTTGCGGATGGTACAATTACAGAAAAGTACCTTGATGTCACTGTCAGCTGTCCTTTGAAAAGTCAATGTCGGCTGCCAGCTGACAGCCAGCAGGATGTCTGTGGTTTTCGAACCGTTGGTGTAACTGTGCTAATACGTGGTCCATGAATGGAATGAACCCTGTTTTACGAAAATATTCCTCAGAATTTTTTGATGCAACGCTCCCACCATCCTGCTGTAGAAGACCAGTTCGTCGGCTGGTGATTTCCACATCCAGTTTCTTTGCCAGTTCCAGTACTTGTGTAAAGATTTTTGAGAGTGAAGTAGCCGCGTTTTTACGGTAATTTTTTGTGCGGCTGGATATTTATTGTGAACGGCAGCTTGTACACCATTCGTTTTACCAGCCATCGAGCTGGCACCATCATGACCTTGGCCGCCAAGAAGATGCATGTTAATTCCAAGGTTTAGCAGAAATTTTATAATGGCGTCGGCGAGGACCCAGCCACTTTGGTTCCGAATTGGCACAAAATCTAAAAACACTTCTTCGATGTCGTTGGCACCCTTGCTTATTATTGTTATTATTTGATTTGTAAATATATACATAGGAAACATAAATCGAGGAGCGAGGCTGGCAACTGCCACCGGAAGGGGCACAACGCCTGCCTACTCTACAAACATAGAAATAAAAGATAGGAAGGAGGGGAGGAAAGAGGCTACCTTGCACAAACAGTCAGCTGTTCGATACCAGCAATATCCGTCGTTTCGTCAGCCAGCAAGTATGGAGAACCAGCCTGCAGCGTTTACTTTTAAAACTAGGCTTTCTTTGATAATTTCGCCACAAATTTTTATAATTTGGATTCGTACATCTGGGCTTAAATGCGAGGCACTACTGGGACAACTTTTGAAATGGTTCTTCAGATCTGTATCTCCACAATCAGCTTGCAAGTGAAGAAGCGCTCTGAAAATAACAGTATCGATCTTCAGTGGGAGCTTTGCTTAAGTCCATAGAACCATTGTCCCTATGGCGACGGAGAGCCAGACCCTTGACGCCCGAGAAAAAGATCTGTTTCAATAATAGGCCGTTAACTGTCTTCTGTTTTCTCTTATTTTATTTTGCCTACCCTGGTCCAGCTGATTGATCACATTGGGCGCGCTTCCGGAAAGTGTTTGGAGAAAATTATCAGCTGCCAGCTGACAGTCATGGTGATATTTAGTATTTTCGCGCGTGTGGAAGATTTCGAACGTGTGCTTCCATTTCTGAAACGGCTTGAACTCGAGGGCTCCAGTGCGCACATGTTTATAAGAACATGAAAGCCATAAAGTTCCGGAATTCAAAATCTAAAGCACGCCTTTGGAAATGCCAGTGCGCCTTTCGCGTCAAAAGTTTATAACTTTATACCGACAAAGTTTCAGAACTGCAATCAATGCACTCCGTTGATTCTGCCGCCGCCACGAAATGCCGCGACGCGCCCGATCGCTAATCGAAAAGCCCTAGAAACTTCGTTTCAGATGGGGCTCCTTGCGTTATGTGACTCCAGGTGCACAGGCGTTGCCACAAAATCCAGCCCGAGTTCGCAATGTTCGCGCCGAAATGTCTTTTCGAGCATGAAAAAGACATTGTAGACGAAATCCAGAATTATTCCCTGTGCCGGTGGTTGTTTTGGTGGGCCGTGCACGACAGCACTTTTGGGGTGGGCAGAAGCCCCATCAGCTTCCCCCCTCCCCGCCCCTGGTCACAGGCATTAACCCCTCAACGCTGTCGACACGAGCCATTGCGCGCACGCAGCGATGGAAACGCCAACAGGAATTCGATGAATTCGCTTATGATACAATCTTACACCCATGTCCGAAACACCCGCACTCAAATAATCCCGGCGAGATCGTAGCCGGCTCGAGTGCAGTCATTCCCACAGGCCGACAAGTGGTGTCCCCAAACTCCCCTACCCGCTGAACGAAAGCAGATAGATCAGCTTGCGCTAGCTGCGCAGAGAGTATGGCCGTGTGCCTTGAAATATAGATGCCATGTAAAAATATTTTATTGCGATGGCAATTATATGGACACTTTAAGCGTATTTCTGCCGTCGGCATCGCGTCGTGGTCGCCTTGAGGTTCCGTATAAATTCCAAAGGCGATTACATAATCGCCGCACACCGTATGTTGTATGTGCGAGTGAAAGCACGCGGCCCTCGCGCGCTTTCACGGAGAGCGAACGCACGGCGGAGGGCAAACGCGACCGTCGCGCGAAAGGCCGTGGGGGAATGGAAGGGAGGGAGGGAGCTTTGTATGCGCTGCGCTTTCGCCGCTCAGTTTCTGTTGAAGCGATAGGCCCCACGAACCTTCGCTCGCTGCTGCGCTTGCTCAGCGCCAGCGTTTTCACAGCGGTTGTCTGTGGTCAGTCGAGTGAGATTGTCGAGTGTTTGCTTGTGCGCGCCTACACCATGCTCGTTAATTCAGTTAGTAAGCGAATGTGTCCAGGCTTATGCAGCCGATAACAGCTACTCTCCTTACTCCGTATTGCTCTCTACTAATTTGCTATCGCAATTGATGCTTCGCCTTGCGGGCGAAACTGCGACTTTTATTTTTCATGCCGTCGGCAAGCTTCGTGTAACCGTAACTTTTCAAACTGGTAGGTGCCATTGCTTTCGCTCACTGCTTGCTGGAACGATCAAAACTCGATGACGCGAGCCGCATAGGCGTTTCAGAGTGCTAAAGACGCGTATATTATCGTCCTGTTACATGTATCTATAAACGAGAATAAAGCCAACAGGCAATCAAGCGAAGGAAAGCATCGGGGAAATTAGGTGTGCTTGAGATTAGAATTTCAACCACACCTAATTGAAATTTAAACCACACTTACTTTCCCCGATGCTTATATTGGCTTCAATGTCTGTTGGCTTTATGTGTCCATGTAGCTATGTATCACATATGCTCCCTTGAAAGTTATGTCATGTTTGAGCTGATCCTTGGGGGCGTCTTTTGCTGATGGACTTTCTTCAAAATATCTGCCGATAAGCTGGCGGACGATTAGATCGTCCACACTGGAGACACGGATGGCATGACCGATGGAGCTACAAAAGCCTCGCAAAATATAGGCTGCTAGTTAGAAATAACACTTGAACTTTAGTATATTGAGGTTATTTGAAGTCTCGCTGTTCGATGACTGCCACATTGTAGAACAGTCAAGACGGAGCACGACTGTCTTACAGTCTGGCAGATCCGTTATGCCTGGCAATGCAAGTGCCTTAACTTTTTTATTTAATTTCTCGGGCCCATGCAGGAGTGGATACTTAGAATACAAATAAGAGAAGTAAATTTAAATGAATTACTTGATATAATTGCAAAAATATAATACAACAGTGGACAAACATTGCAATACACTGGACATAAATGACATAAATGAATGCTCGAACATGGGAATATCATCAACTCAGAGGGCACTCCACTATTGACTCGAATTTCAACAAAAGTTGATATTACTAATACATTGCAGCAAATCATTCCAACGAGACTGAGTTCACTGCCTCCGCAGATAACGTATTCCAATAATAAATTGCGCGAGGAAATAAAGAGAACTTGTGAACATAATGTGGCTGACTGGTTGTCTAATAGTTTTACATGTGATGCGCTTCTCTCTGACCTGTTTGAAAGGATCCTCAAGATATCGTTCCCGTGATAGCCTAAAGTTCTCGTGATAAAGTTGGTAAAAAATGTTAATCTAGACATGATATCTGTTATTATAGACTGAGCGCTGCTCAGGTTTTTCTAGGTTGGCCCTGTTACGTAAGTTGCTGAGACTAGAGTGACGGGAGTAAACAGAATAAATAAAACACAAAGCTAAATTCAGTACAATAATCAAGTATTGTTGGCAAGGAGTCCAAAAAATTTATTCATACTCCGATTTTGGTCGTACTAATGCTTTGTATGCATTTAGTTTTACTGCAGGAGGGGTATTGCGCAGTTTCCTTTTCAGAAACGATAGTTTCTGTAGTGCACCCCGACAGATATTTTCAACGTGCGGTTCCCAATTGAAGTTACTGGTAAGTGTGATGCCTAAATATTTAACATTGTCAGTTCTCGTGATGGTAACGTTACCTAAAAAGTAAGTAAAGTCAAGGGGCTTTATTTTCTTGCTAAACGTAATGAAACCTGTTTTAGAAGTGTTGATTCTGAAGTCCCACCTTGCACACCGTGCATCAATGGAATGTACAGAATTGTTCTATTTAATTTGGTCGTCTCGGTCATTTATGGCTGTGCATACAACACAGTCGCCTGCAAATAGTTTAATCTGGATTGGTGGCTCGACGCAAAGATGAATATCACTAATATACACCAAGAAAAGGAGAGGCGAGGA
>NC_051160.1:83795524-83816154 GCF_013339745.2 Dermacentor silvarum
TGTCCTCTCCACCTTCGGAAGAACGAGCTCTAAGCCGTGCACATATGGAAAAGTTTCGCGTCGATTCTTGCATCTGTGCCTCCTCAGGCAGTGTAGTGGTATATCTGAGAGCATCGTCCTTTAACAGCTCAACCCATTGTTCTATGTTAAGAATATCGTGTGACATCTGCCTACCCTGTATTCACGGAATTTATACCAATTTGGGATCCTGACTTGATCGCTACGAAATGGTTTGTGTTGAAAGCTAAGGGAGGTTTGAACATTATAATGATCGCTACGTAGGTTCTCGTCTAATCGGAGCCAATCTACGCTTTTGGCATGACGGGAGAGCGTAAAGGCAGGTGTCGTATCCATGGCGACACTATTACCGAGTCTCCTTGGTGTATCTATGTTATTATGTACGGTAAGGTGTGAGTCTTGATGAGTTCCCATACTTCCCTAGCCTTGGGAGTTCTGGTTTGTGTACCCCAGGCCTGATGCGCGGCATTGAATCACCCACAATATTTAACGGGCGATGGCCAGCTTCCTTGTGGGCAGAAACAAAGAGAGTGTCAAATTGGTGTCTTTTGTCTTTCGGTTTGCTGTAAATATTGAAAATCGATATGGTAGGAGTTTTGTGAGATTGTGGAAAAATTATAATAAAGTCGCGTTCAATGTCACCGCCGGCAAATTTGGTGTGCGTTACTGTGAGGTGTCTTTGTGTAAGGAATGTCAAGTACGACCCTGCAGCGGAGCGTTGCGACTGGTGAGTATTAATCCCCATAGTTTAACTGCACAGTGCACTCCTTGTAATACTATTACCACCGTTGTGGTTGGGCTATTGGCTACATGGTGTTGGAGATTAGCTTTTTTTCTTGTTGCACCCCAGGCAGTTCCATTGCCAAATAATTAAATCTTTGCTTTTATTTGTTTTGAACATTAGTCTGTGTTGGGATTAGGGGGACGATCGTAGCAAACATGTTTTTCAGTTCTTCAATTTTGCTCTCAATATTGGTCATGCAAGTCTCCAGGTGTGTAATGCGCGTCTCTAGGGCAAGAAATATCTGGTCAGTTTTGGTTTCAAGAACTGTGATTCTGGCGTTCAGATCTATATTGGCGTCTGTGTCTAAGAGGATTTCCGCCCCGTCGGAGCTTCTGCGCTTGGCGGGCGGAGAGCCTGCCATATCTTGAGGGGCAGGCGCTAGCACCAGGCTTGCCTTCATATTGTTTGACACTTCCCTGTCCGATGAAGCATTGGACGTACTAGTGCTAGGAAAGTTAGGCGATGGGATTTCATGATGGAGCACGCATACCCAGTGGAACTCTCCAGAGGCGGTATTCTGTAAGAGTCCAATTACTGGACTGTCCATTTGGGCTGTCGCTGATTGGCTGCTGCTTCACGTGCAGGAAGGAGACTGGCTGGCACCTTCCTGCACGTGAAGCAGCAGCCAATCAGCGACAGCCGAAATGGACAGCCCACTAATTGGACTCTTACAGAATATACAGAATACCACCCCGTGCCTGCGGTGTCGCAGGCGACCATCTGGGACCCCGTCCTGTCACAGGTGATCAAGGCTATGTCCCGACGAACGCGTTGGAGCAGTGGGCCTTCAGCCACAGGGCCGCTGAGCCGAGTCTGCAGCAGGGCTGGGTACTGTGGGTTACAGGGTGGTGATCCCACAAAGTATCCGATCCAGGGTCCTGTAGTTGCTGCCCGCGCGTAATTCTGGCATAGAAAAGACAAAGATGGTGGCCCGGACCCACGTTTGGTGGCCTGGCCTGGATGTGGACATCGATCACGTGGTGCAGAGCTACCAAGTCAGCCAAGAGCATCAGCGAGCCTCACGTCATGTGGAGATAACCCCCTGGCTGTTTCCACAGAAACGCTGGTCTCACCTCCAAGTGGATTTTGGGGGAAGCTTCAGGGATCACTACTTCCTGGTGGTGGTGGACGTGTTTTCGAAATGGGTCGAGGTCCTACCTGTCACCACTCAATCAACAGGCGCGACCATTGCGGCGCTGTGGCTGGTCTTCGCCGCCTAGGAGTTGCCGGACGTTATCGTGTCCGACAACGGCCTCGCTTTCGCCAGCGCAGAGTACCTGGCCTGGTCGACGAAGAGCGGAATCCGACTGCTGATGGGCTCACCATGACACTTTGCTTCAAACGGTGCAGCCGAGTGTGTGGTGGCGACCATCAAGGACAAGGCAGGGGATTTCCGCCGGCAGGTGGCCTGGGTACTGTTCCCGTACCCGCGGGCAGCACACGAGTAAAATCGTTTTGCTTGCTGTATTTCGGTTCCCATTGAAGGAGATTTAACAAAATGGGTTTAGCCATGGATGAATACCATGCAATGAGCGTCACTCTTTAGAGGATTCTCGAAGAGAAAGTGGGCAAGAAAGAACTTGCACCAGGTCAGCTTTTTTTTTTTTTGCACACACAATTATATGATAAGGGGTGATGAAAGATCTCAGGCTGAAGCACGCAGTTGTAGCAGAAAAAATGCAATGTGCACATGTGTTTCACACCCGATACGAACTGTCACTGCAACTTTCCTATGAGTCCACAGTTGGCTTGAGATGAAAGTTTGATTTCAGTTTCCTGCCTGGTGTTGCGCACGTATATCTCGAAATGGATTGCGCAAAATAATATTTGTTTTGTGTTGTTTTACGCGTAACCGTATATGGTCCGCCTATGCAATCGGCGATGGGATGTTTGAAGCCACGAAGAAAGCAAGCGTCGGAGGACGAAGGCGTCCTGAGTTGCAGAAGAGAATTGCACGCCGGGGAAAGTACGAAAGAACGCGGAGAGCGCGCGGAAAATTAAAGCCACCTAGATGAAAGTATAGGTGGCGTTGAGTGATGCGGGGAAGTAGGGAGCCTACATGCATTGCCGTTTGTTGCATGTAGGCTCCTTACGGGGAAGGAGAAAAGAGCGGAAACGTCTCGTAGGAGGAGGGTAGTCTAAGGCGCGATGAGTTGATCTCTTCCTTCAGTTGCTACGTTGTGCTGTGTGCTGTATGTAAGAGTGAAAATGGACGACGGTGAGCCGACGATGGCTGCTCAATCTCGCGCGCGCAAGGGAGGAAAGTGGGGAGCAAACGCCCCGTATTTCCACCGGCGGCAGCTGCATATGTCGCGACCGAAAGTGATTTGTGATGCGGAGAGTCTAAGCACCTAGGCGCACCGATGGTCTATAGCTTCGCGTGCGCTATAGCACCCCGACGCTTGCGCGTCACCCGCGTTTACTAAGTGAAACGTTCTAACGTTTTCGTTGCATGCTTATTGGAATATTTGGTACATTTACTTATTAAACAAACATTTTATTTGTGTGTTTGCGTGTCTCCATTAAAGGCTGAAATTTATATACAAGCTGCAGTAAAGAGTGCTTGTATAATGGCTTGGCCTGTGACCTTTGGCGGTGGAATTTTTTTGTAAATAATCTAGTCGCAAACAAATAAACAAATATCGCTAACTAGCATTTTAATTTTTCTGGCTGTGATTCTCGTTTCAAATAAATAATTTAGGATAAGTGTGCACAAAGACAAATTCGTTTCGTTTTATTCATCTAGGATAGTTCAGTTCGAAGGCTTATGCCATCAAGTTGACCATCATTAGCATATGTTGTCATTGTCAGGCATTCGTCGCTACACTAGAAGTTACTTCAATACCCTCCCACTGCTTCTTTCCTCTTGTGATGCTGTGGGCAATGGTCACATAATAAGGGCCATCTAATATTGATTTCCTACCCGAACACTAACCACAGCTGTTATATGCACCGCGCGTATTTTAGTGCAGTATGCTTTCAGGAATCACGTACGTCACCTAGTGGTTAAGTCGGTGTCGAGATTATCACTTGTGAATACCAAATTAGCCTGCAAAATGTCAAGTAAAATTTTTGCTCAGCGGCAGCTGCCGCCGCTCTTTGTGGCGTGTTGCTATTGACCTTTATAGCATCTGAACGTTCTCGGAGCGTACGTGGTTGGCTTGCTCGTAAGCGATCCCACTTCACAACGCTTGGTCTTTCTTTGCGATTTCTTTACAACCACAGTAGATGTAGAGAATATCCCATGCGAGTGTAAATTATAGTGTTGGGAAAAGTGTTCGAGGCTCGAGGAAAGCAATACGGAGGCATGGTTGCAAGTTTAATATAGGCGAATATGAGAGAGTTACGGGTTATTATGCGTATTGGGGGAGTTAACCTAATTATCTTAAATATTACTTTATGTATTTATGATAGCACTATTTAGAATGTATCTGGCGTATGAAAATTATTGTTCAAATGTGTTCTAGAGAAAAACTGGGCACGCAGTGTTTACTGTTGCAGGCGCTTTATGGCCACCATAATGAACAACAATATGGTGCCCATAAATTTTCTCTACGCTCAGTAAAGGACAATAACATTTGCAGTTTACGAACTTCTGAGTGCATCCAGTTTAACATTGTTGTGAGCTGAACGAAACCTGTTTGTGCGGTAGCTCCATCCCAGTTACACTGTTGGTCGCGGTAAAGCATATATATTTATAATATGACAAAGTGATGTCCCCAACGATATTGCAAGCAGGAAGGAAACAAATGATATGTATTTTACAGCGAACATATAAAGCCCCACACATAATGCGAACCCATCACAAGCTTAGGCGCACCTTTACCAACCTAATTATCTCGCGTCCTTGTGGGTATAGCGGAAAGCCTCGTCGCACAACCCTCCGGCGGCAGGAGCACATACTCAGTGCTCGTTAAGGACTAGACAAGCGGGAGGAAGGATGAGGGTGGCAAAGATTCACGCATATGGTATGGTTTGAGCCGCACAAGGAGGACAACCTCACTATATTAGCAGCGAGCCGTCGCTGTCGTGGGGACGAGATGCCCGTGTTTTTCGGTGAGGTTGGTGACTTGGCGCAGGACATGGTGAGCGCCAATTTAATTAGAGAATAGCTTCTGCAAGAGCGCAATCCGGCGCATTATATCCGGAAGAATTCGCTGGAATCTAGCTGGAAGCGGTTAGGCCGGCGATGCCTGTCGTATTGTGACTAGCCTCTTTTTATTCGCTTGTTATTGACGCGCCGTGTGTCTTATTGTGACGAGCCTCTTTTATTGCGATAACAATTATATGGGCACTCCAAACTGATTTCTGTCGTCGGCGTCACCGTGAGGTTCGGTATTAAGTCCAACAGCAATGAAATTGTCGCTGCGCGCCGTATGCGGTATGTGCGAGTGAAAGCGCGTCAGGGACGTGCGCTTTCACGGGAAGCGAACACACGGCGGATGGCAAACGCGACTTCCGTCGCGCGAAAGGCCGTGGAGGTACGAAAGGGAGGGAGGGAGGGGAGGCAACGTTAAGCTGCGGTACCGAATGCGTATTTATATAAAAATGTCCGAGTTTCATCGAAAGGCGAAGCATAAATTGCGATAGCAAATTAGTAGAGAGCTATACGGAGTAAGCATAGTAGCTTTATCAGCTGTACAAACTTCGACATCTAGCATCACCAGCAACGCGCAGAACTGTTGTCCACGCCGTCAGCGTTTTTCCCGCGTTCGCACCGAACGTGGGCGGCGTTGGTGACTGTTGCCGGTGGCTGTGGCGGTGGCTCGGAGGTTTTCGACGAGATCAGAACGGGGCACTCGTTGAGCAGCGTCGGAAGTCTTTACCACCTTCTCGCCTCACAACGTTTTAACCACGAAGCTGCTTAAGCCAGCCGTAATTTTTGGTGCGTAGCAAGGACACTACCAAGAAAGAATGAAAATAAACTTTTTTGCCGAGGCGGGATTCGAGCTCACGTTCCTAGGGCCCAAAGCGAGTGTCGCAACCACTACGCTATATAGCCTGCAGAGCAAGCATTTATGCGAACCATATGATTGCGTTCGAGCGTCGTCGTCTTCATACACAGCTGGCGCATTCGTACGCTAGTGCTCTGCGAGGTGAAGAGGTTTTGCGCGCCGTGAAAGCGAGAGAGATATGCATTCACGTAGTGGGTCTCCTTAAACCCGGTGTTGGCATTGGACCGCGGTGTCGATGTTGCAAGCTGTGCTATGCAACGCGCAGGGACAGCCACGAGTCCGGGACGCGCAAAAAGAAATTATCACCATCATGAGTAATAAAATGAAAACTTCGCGCGTACTTCCAGAAAATGCTGGTATACGATCGCCCAGCTTCACTGTTCCAAGCATTACGTGGCCGAGTGCAAGGTTATTTTTATATAAATATGCATGGTGCCGCAGCTAAACGTCGTCTCCCCTTCCTCCCTCCCGTCCCCCATGGCCTTTCGCGTGACGGAAGAAGTCGCGCTTGCTCTCAGCCGTGCGTTCGCTCACCGTGAAAGCGCACGTCTCTCACGCGCTTTCACTCGCACATACAGTATACTGCGCGCGGCGACGATTTCATCGCCGTTGGACATTATACGGAACCTCACGGCGACGGCGACGCCGGTGGCAGAAATCCGCTTGGTGTGTCCATATAACTGTTATCGCAATAAAATGTTGCGAGGCGAGAAGGTGGTAAAAATTTCCGACGCTGCTCGGCGAGTGTCCCGTTCTGATCTCGTCGAAAACATCCGAGCCGCTGCCAGACACACCGGAAACAGCCACCAACGCCGCGCGCGTTTGCCGCGAACGCGGGCAAAACGCCGACGGCGTCGACAACAGTTCTGCGCGTTGCTGGTGCTGCTAATTTGAGAGTAGTGATTTTATTGAACAAGAAAATGACGCTTGTTTTCTTCTTCAATAAAATCGCTACTCTCAAATTAGCAGCACCAGCAACGTCCATGTTAATACATCTGATAAAACTAATATCCTTACTCCGTATAGCTCTCTGATAATTTGCCATCGCAATTGATGCTTCGTATTTCGCGCTAAACCATAGAGAAATATACTAACGTAAACAGCGGAAACCTTAACCCCTTCGCGGCCGAGCAAGTTAGGGTCTGACCACCCGCCAGTTGGCGTAGCAATGTATCATTCCACTTCACCTCAAAGGTAGACAGGTTATCATACATCCACCACGTTGCATCCACGCGTCCCATCATAGCCTCCTATATAATCTATAGGAGGCTATGGTCCCATCTATGCACGTCCTACATGTTTCCATATAGACGTTGATGCTGCAGGGGTGATGTGCCGCTGGATTCACCCGCCCAACCGCGCTTTTCAACGCGTCGCCTCGCTATTGCGGTAGGTTGTTTCGTTTTGTCTGCAGAAATAATTTTGCTGTTTGTTACGCTAAGAACATTGTTAGAAAGTCGTTTGTTATGCTCGGTGAACTTACAGCGAAGCTGTACGTGGCTAGCCGATGCGTCCGTCCGTCCGTTTGTAGCCTCTACGCCAAAAACTCCTCCCGGTCAAGCGAGCGCGTTGAGACACGTGGCGCGTTCGCTTTGGCTTTACCGAGGCGCAGTGAGAACGCGTGCGAAAGCTTGCGTAAACAAGGAACGTGTTGATAACGCAGGCTCCTGAGAGCCAGAGCAAGGGTGACAGCGCCGCGGCGATACTTTAATAAACTATCAGGGTTGACCCAGTGATAAAACCGGGGCCGCACGTTTCAGCTTTACGGGTTACCCATCTGCGCAGAGTGCTTGGGTCGTGAACTTAGAGCGACTCCTTTTGTGTGGCTCTCACGGGTAATGTTTTAGAGGGAAAACAAGCAGCACGTATGCGTATTTTTTTCTATTGTTCGTGACACGTTGCCATGCGCATCATTGTAATATGATACATTTTATCAAGTATCAAGTTATGTGCAATTCACAATGTAAAACATTAAAAAAATAACTTTTTTGTATGAAACCACTGCCTCCTTTTGTGTGCAACTGAGAAATAACGCATGAATTACCTCATCTGCATGAGCTAATTGAGCCTTGCTTAGGTACTTCGACAAGCTTGGCGGTTTTTCCAGCAAAAAGATTGTGTGTATATACGGCACGCTTAGAAATGAAACAATAAACTGTTTGCGTTCCACTATAGACAATGTAGTTGAACATTTTAACTGCCAAAGGTAAACAAGAATCGACAGCATGGCTATCGAAACCGAAACAGAGCTAAACCATGTGTCTAAAATTTCGGAAGACAAAATTGCGGTCTCACCAGCTGCTGGGGGCGCTGGCGGCAGTGCAGTAGCTCGGCCGCAGGGCCCTACGGGAGTGTCCGCGTTTTACGTCAGTATGTTTCTCTAGGGTAAAACTGCGACATTTCTTTTACAGTGAAGTGTACTTCGAGACGGGCCTAAATGCCTGTGTGAAACATTTTTGAGCGATAGCTCTATTACTCCAGGTACAAACCCAGAAAACGCCTGGTTCCGTAAAACAGACCTTTAAGCTCATCCAAGGTCAAGCTGGGACCTAACCTGCATAATGCGTTGTGGAGTAAAAGTTGGCCGCATATCTGCTTGCTTCGCTGCAAATGACATCGAAAGACGATAGTCTTCTGCCACCCCTGATAAGTAACACCCTCTCTTGTCCACCCTCCCTCCACTCACGCTCTTCCCCTCCCCTCTCACTCCTCCCATGATGGATGCAATGGAGATTTTGCTCAATTCAATTCAAACTTACCGCGTTCGCCCTGCTCTCGCGCCATCTGTTGGGACCTTTTATTACCCTTGACTTAAAGCCGGCTGCAGAGCCGCGGCTTCAGTCGGCTTCTTTTAACGCGTAGCGTTTCCTACACCATTTCTAACGCATTCGACGCCATTTCTAACGCATTGATTTTTCATTTACTAACGCAAGAACCAGTACAATATGTATTCCTAATTAAATGAACGCTACGGATTACGGTTATGTGCCTCAAAACTCTGTACTGCTAAATTAGCCATCCTATACTCCGTTTGATACATCAGCCAGGTGCAACGCTGTAAAAGCTGCGCAAGAAGTACGGCCATTAAAATGTATTACTCCGCGCGTTCCGTCTATGCAGCGGTCTATGCTTCGCTGCGCGCCAGCGGCGTTTGCTCGCGCGAGCTTGCACGTGAGGCTGCAGCGACGGGCTGCAAATAAAACGCGCATAGCATGGCATTTTCGGCGCAGCTTAAGAAACTAGGGTCTTTAGAGTTACGTATCTATGTATTTTCTATTAAAGGAACACACCTCCTAATACTTACCTAGTGATGTTGCGCCTCAGATATGCGTAATATTTACTTTGTGATCGATTACGTTCACAAGTATGAACAGCCGTACCAGTTTAAGTAGTGTGGGCGGTAAGCAAGTGGTCCAATTTTGGCCGGGTGGCTGAATCGGGTGACAGACAGACCAAATTTTCAGCGTTTAAGTTCCCCAAGAAAGACTATCGTCTTTAATAATAAGAGCAGTGAGCCAAGGTCAGATCATTAGTTCTGCAACCACAAGAGGCACTGGCTGGATCCAAGTTACCGCGCGTTCGCGCAGAGAGCACCGACGGCGCAGAGCAGTGTCTGTATCTTGCATACGTCTTGTGGTGCCATTGTAGATGCGGTAGTTGCTGCTATAAAAGTTAAATATGTGCAAACCAGTAGTCTCGTCCTTTACGAAAGCAAGCAAAACCGAGCTATAGCTCGACAAAATTGGTTTCACAGCGTTGAACAATGACATCTCAGCTACCAGGCCGCTAGCAGATGGTAGGACGAAGTCGAAACTTTTCATTCGTTCTCAGTCTTTAGTGTATATATAAAACTTGGTTCCCAGTCTTAGATGATCCTCTACTCGTCTAGGAAGGACAACATCCCCGAGTTCTGTGACAGGCTGACCTGGTACATGATCGGGAGGTTTCTTGGGTATCCTGGGGAGCAGGTGCATCCACAGCGAATCTGTGATCTCTGAAACCACAATTAGCTCCTGGCGGAACTGATGAGCCAGTCGTCCTGGATCGGTAGTAGTGAGCAGCTGAGCAGAAGAACATCCTTCAGCAACCCTATTTGCCTCCATGTGTCAGTCCTCAGCAGGCGGCACATACGGAGGGCTTGTCCTTGGTAGGGAAGGAAGGGCCCGTCTATTTGGGCTACTAGTGGGGGAAGAATGGTGCGTCTGATGACGTATGTATACAAGCGGGCGTTGCAGAAGACGAGTACGTTTAACAGGGCGGAGACAACAGGTGGATCCAGGAGAACATTTAAGGGCAGGGGGACCGCAGAGGAAGCGTTGCAGCGCTAAAGCAGTGCTAAAAAGAGTCCTAAAACAGCGCTGTTTTTTACACCATGAATGCATACCAATGATCTCGCATTCAGACCTTTTCACGTTACCTTGCTTCCTCTGCAAGCCTCCTGTCCTTCAATGATCTCCTGGATACAACTGTTGTCCCAGCCCTTTTAGCACGCACCTTCTGCAACGCCCGTTTGTATACATACGTCATCAGACGCAGCACTCTTCCCCCACTAGTAGCTGGACGGCTGGCTCATCAGTTCCGCCAGGAGCCAAAAAGTGGTTACTCAGATCGCATATTCGCTGTGGATGCACCTGCTCCATAGGATACCGAAGAAACCTCCCCCTCCAGTACCAGGTAAGGCTGTCACAAAACTCGGGGCTGTTGTCCTTCCTAGACGAGTAGAGGATCTTCTGAGGCTGCGGCCCAAGTTTAGCGTTGCCTCAAAGTTGGTCAGAACAGAGACCTTATCTCTCGTTAGAACAGCAGCCAGCAAGACGACACAGCCCGATAGCGACCGAATGGTTTTAGAATGCGTTAAAGCGCTTCCTTTGAAAACCACAGGCTCATGTCCATTGAACCTGCCCAGTGCGGTCTCGTTCCTACGCGACAATGACTTGAAATTGATTCAAGCAGATAAGTAAGGTGCTTTTAGTGGCCAATTCCGGGACGTACCGACAGTTGGCGCAAAGGGCCTTCCACAACAATTTGAATTCACCCGAGAATTTCCACTCAAAAAAGGTCAAGAAGCTCGCCATCAAAAGTTGCGAAAAAAGCAGGACTCACGAAGTCAGCAGCCATGCTCAAGAACTCAAAAGAGCTTTGCCTTCCAGCTTTTTTCACGGCGAAAACCCACAAGGAGGTCACCCCCTTTAGGGTCATTGTTTCCGAGGCTGGAACTTGGCAAAGGTGTCTGGGGTCTTACCTGCTAAACTGCTTGTCGTTGTTAGAAGTCAAAGACCTGTTTTTGTTCCGCAGACCGCCAGAGGTTTATCTGTACTTGGCCAAGTCCTGCCCTCCCTGAATGTTCGCTTTCTCAGTGGAGGGAATATGTTTTATTCCTTCGCCCAAGATGACCTGGCCCAAGATGACAGGAGGGCATTGATGAGCATGGCGTCTTGCGCTTCCAGAATACCATTGGCACCAGTGTTGTCAATTTTTAAAAATTTGCTACGCCTTTACGTATGCTCCGCAGTGGTTAGGCACAATGAGCAGTTGTTTGTGAAAAAAGAATGGAGTCTGCATTCGCTCCCCTATCACCCCCATTTTGAGCAACCTTCTCCTAGCACACTACCATAGGCTCCTGCAGGATCACCTGGAACACGTTGGACCACTAAAATTGTTACGCTACGTCGATCACTTCTTTGTTTTAATCAGTGCCAAACCAGAAAAAAGCGCCTGTCCGAGTAGATAAAATTTTCAGTGCTTTCCAGTCCAGTTTCCAAGGCCTGGCCTTCACCAAGGAACGGCCGCAGAAGGCGTATTCCGCTTTCTTGACCTGGAGCTCCACCTGAGCCCCAGCCACATATGCTGGGCATATGCCCCTCGCTCCAAGAAGCACCTACCTATACTTCCCTACACGTCGGGTCACTCTAAAATTGTCAAGCGTGCCGCGGCAGATGAGGTGGAAGCCGTACCCAACAACTATTCGGCGATATTGCAACACTACAGGCTCGAGCGCCGCGTGTACCCTCCACCGCACCCAAACCTCGGCAAAGAAGAAAGCGTGGTCCTCAGACGCCTACAAAGTAA
The DNA here is from genome assembly GCF_013339745.2 of Dermacentor silvarum. Classification (NCBI taxonomy): domain Eukaryota; kingdom Metazoa; phylum Arthropoda; class Arachnida; order Ixodida; family Ixodidae; genus Dermacentor; species Dermacentor silvarum. The sequence continues at coordinate 83,807,351 of NC_051160.1, forward strand.
TACCTACACACACGGCACTATAATGCACCGCCTCTACCCGACATTCCACAGCTACCTCTGCCCACTCTGCAACGTTCCCGACACCCTGGCACACTTGCTCTTGGAATGCCCGTGGCATGAAGACAGCGAAATGCAGCCGGAAGTGGACGCTAACCGAGCACCACAAGCAAACGAAGACCACCTGTTTGAAACGTGGGAGGCCAAGCTCGCCCTCGGGGACCTGGAAGACCAACGACAACTCGTCGCCAGGGCCAAGAGGGCAGCCGAAGCCAGAGGGTTCCTGGACTAAGGAACCTTCCCACCTCAGGGTGATACCGGGCCTCGCTCGGGACACTGTTTCAATAATAAACGTTTCTCTCTCTCTCTCTCTGCCATTGCAATTGGAGCCCTCAAAAATGCCCTCTATCACTCCTGCCATCATGAAATTCAACGACGCTACAACAGCCGAATCCAGCGCCTGAGGGCAAGTGGCTTCCCGGAAGGCCTACTTTGTTCCTTGTCTGAAGTTCTCGCCAAAGAGATCAGAACTCCCAGGTATAAGACAAGGCCTGAACTCGACAAAACAATATTAGCAGTTATCTCATACGTGCACGACGTTTTCCACAGAATCAAACAAAGCAGCAGGGCGAGCCGGTGTTCGTATTGTTTTCTCGGCCCCCAACAAACTCGGCCCATTATGCAGGAAAGTGAACGCCAGCCACCCCTAAAAGAGTTCCTGTAGCAAGAATCTCACCTCCCGCCCAGTGCAGTGCAGCAAGGAAGTCGTCTACGAGATTCTCACCTCTTGTGGCGGAACATACATCGGTCAGACCGAACGCTGTCGCAACGAAAGATTGTGGGAAGATGCGTATAGCGTCAAAAAATGAACGGAAGCAATCTCCGTATTCATTGCACCAAGTGCGGGTGCAGGCCAGTGCTTTATGATACTAAAGTACTTCGCCGTTATCGAGACAGTAGAGCAGGGGTATTTTTTGAAACCGTCACGATGTGGCACATATATAGGCCCGTTATGCGTTAGCTCGCCTTCACTCGTTCTCACCGACAAGGAATATAGATATCTATTTGACTAATCATTATATGATCGTTAGTTTTACTTTCAGACCAAAGCACGACTGGCATCTAAACCACTCCCCTCCCCCCTCTTTTGTTTTTTGTCTCCCCTTCACTCTACCATTGCAAGCTTTATATTTGTGCACGCACAATAAAGCAACCGTTGACAGTCAGCGTTGGTACTGTGGTCATCCTTCTGTCCGTGTTTTTAGCGCTGTTTTTTACACCAGGAATGCATACCGGTGAGCTTGCCTTCAGACCCTTTCTTTACGATCTATCTGCACATATCTAGCAAAAGAACTTTTACGTCCAGTTTACCCAGAACGATGCATTCCGGGCGTCATGTCGCATATAATCTGTCATGGTGAAAGAACACGCGAAGCCATGATAGCGACCGAAAGGTGCAATAGAACCGCCCCTTTCTCCCTATCCCACTACCATAAGCATATTCATGCTACGGCGACAAATTTCAGCGACAAATTTCAGGCCGACTGTGCGAGGGCGACCATATGAGGGACAGAACTCAGGTACCTTATACGCGTTCACTTCAAGCCTACTGAGAATGGGTGGTCACGTGCTTTACTGAAGTTTGGAGTCCCGGCACAGAGCAGTTGCAAAGGGATAGCTAGCAAAAACATTGTTTGCGAATTGTTTATATGTGACGTCAATCTCATTTCTAATTTCTATACCAATACAAGTTGTTACATTGTGAATATTGCCTGCAATTAAAGTTACCAGTCATCCTTGGTGTAATGCACAAGTACGCTCCTGCTGCTTTCAACGCAATGCCCTTCCGACATAACTGTGATTTTTCGTTTAGTACGCCAGGAGTGATAGTTTTGTATGTTTTTTTCTTGTAACGCATACTTTGGTAATGAGTATATGTATCATGCAAAAAAGAATCAGCGCTCGTGCCTAGAAAAAGCGGGTTTTTTTCGTGCATAGATGGTTGAAGAAATACCGCATCACTCATATAAAATACCAATGTGATGTATTATGAACGTCATGCAACGCTTTCATAGACACAGTGTTGAAGAGCCACTGCGGAGTATATATATATATAAACCCGTGCCTTAATGTTTCACAGCAGAACGTCTGTAGCCTATAAGAAAAGACATGGCTGGTGTGGCGAAAATTGCCGTTGTCGCGTTGGCCTTTATAGGTACAGCAAACGAATGCAACGCAACGCGTAACAGCGAATGCCCTGCCTGCCCTGTCTGCCCAGTTTGCGCTGCTTGCCCTGGAAAAACGCAGCAAAATGCCTTATACACGGTAATATGTTTTACTAAATGTAGCTCTGAGAATGCTGTTATGCCTAATGCGTCTTCTCTATGTTTTCTATGTGTTAACGGCCAGTATAGAGACTTGCGAGTCAAATTTCTGTCATATGAGTGACACTTGTATAATAATGATTATTTGCCAATTAGGAGCACTAAGTATTTAGCTGGTCCAAGCTTTTGATTGACTAAAAACTATTCATCTAATCGTCGAGTGTCGCTAAAGGAATTTCTGTGATACCCGAAAAAATATATTAGGTCAAAGCAGTACTGCACGGAACCAACGCGAGCCAGACAAACTTATCTAGTCAGCAACATGTATTGTGGCATTGTTGTAAATGTTGCTCATTTTGTTTACGCAACGGCTATTACGGTCTTGTACGCGACCACAGATTCCAGGTGTCATCCTTTGACGTCATCTATGGAGCCCTACCTCATCCTTAGTATGGCTGCTGCTGTTGCGACGATTAAATAGAAAGCTCCACAACAGGTTTAGATATTGGAAGGGTACAAGTGTATTCGGTAGATTACACGCTCAGTGAGACTCGTGTATTCAAATTAATACTTAATATGTCTGCGCAAATAAATGTATCTGCAAATAAAATGTCTGCATTGGTGAGGCGTACGAAAGTGTAGGCCTCCCATGTACTAAAATACGAATTGCAGACCCTGCGCCACTTACCCTCGGTATAAAGCTGCTCCCTGGGAGAGGGACAACTCACACCGAATGGCCAAAATGTGCTCCAACTTGACTGGAGCCGTACCTGAGTGCAAGGTTAGTTACAGTTAGTCACTTAACGGCGCAATATTTATTTGTATTGCACCGTTATGTGTGCAAAATGTATTGTATGCAAATTTGTATGCAAAATATTGCAATATATTTGGAGTTTAGGTAAGTATTGGAATAGACAAATGCAATGACTTCGAAAGTTGTTTTGCCTGCATGTCCAAACAAAGAGTGACGTGCATCCGATGGCATCTTCGTCTTTTTCGCACACAATTTGAGATGTGTGTCATATTGGCACGTAGAAAAACTACATCGTGACACAGTGCTTTATTTGTGTTATAGCGCAGCTCTTGGGCGTCCGTTCGTGGGTTGAGCCTCGTCGTCTCTCGGCGTAACCACGCGAACGCGCTCGTGCCACTGCTCGCGCGTTCACGCGTTCGCGAACCACTGCTCGCGCGTTCGTCCTCATCTTTTTCCACAGGTGGCTCCGATGCCGCTCATGATGCCAGCGTTCCCGTGTACTCTGCGAAGGCGCCGACGGCACTGGCCTACTGCCAGTCGGTGCGGTGATTTCGGTCTCAAATTCTTCGCCTCAATGCATCGCAAAATGAAAACACGTATGCAGCTTCGCTCAAATTTCGCATTAGGGAGTGTTGTAATCGTCGGATATTTCTTGCTCACACTGGGTCGCTTAGTCGTTCTTTGTGGTGGCAGCAACGCGCCGTCCGCATTGAAGATCCAGTTCCCGGTGTTGTAGCGAGCTTACCTCGCACCTGCACCAAAGATTTTACGGGGAGAATATATAGACAATGGATATATTTACAAGGTAAGGCGCACAACGCTACAGCAATGGTTCAGGAGAGCGCGTGCACACCAGAAAGTCACGCCGTCGTCGTCGTCATCGTCCAAGCACCGACCACAGGATCGCCGCTCGTGACAGTATAAATAAACTACTCAGGTTCGGAACATCCTGATGCCAATGGTACCGCAATTTTTCTATTCAACTCAGCCTTGGCTGCACTCTAGTGCCGCAAATACTGACTCCGAGATCAAACTACAAGTGACTGCTCTGTCGCCGCAAAAGTGTGGATAGGCAATCGATGGCGCTTATTGAAATGCTTATGACGACGCACAGTTGTGAACAATTTGGCCCGATTTCCTGGTAATGATGCACGCTCACTGCCGTGAACTGATCTCGTATTGCCTTGCAATGCCACATTATTTCACAATATACGCAGAATGGTTCTATTTACGTGATAAAAGCATAAACTTTCATTCTATGGGCGACTGACATTCAGCCGCACAGTTTGCCATTCGGTGCGTTCCCGGGTATTTTTTCACAAGGAGACGAAACTTCAGGTCAAGTTAGCTGAGTTAGGCATCATTACACCGAAGGAATCTGCGATTATCGTCGGTGTCGTCGCTTTCTTTTTGCGGTTTAAAATGGTTTAGATGGATTTAGACCTCCTGAGACTACGCCGAAAACGAATTGTAGACAGTGAGTTTGCAAGAGGAATCCACTTGGAGTGAATTTCAAGGATTCAACCAGTTCATTATTATTCAACCTACTCAACCTATTGTTACGTTGCGGAAATAACAGATAAAGGTGTATTTACACAATCTACTTTACAAGAAAGGCAACGATACTAACAAGATGGATGTCGAGACCAATTACGCCTGGACGCGTCAAATCGTCTCCTTCGGACTTTGGCGCCACTCTTGGTTGCGCCGTAAGATAACCCCCGCCTGTAAAGGCGCCGTCTCAGCGCCAACTATAATGGAGGTGAACTTGCGGAAACTCAAGGCTTCTGCCGAGACACATGCACAATATCAGTGGGGCCATGCGAGTCCAGCGGAGCGATCTGGTAGTTAACATCACCAAGCTGCCGCACTATCGTGCGGGGCCCTGTGTAGCGCGGCACCAGCTTTTAAAAAAAGCCGATGCGGTGACATGGCGCCTATAGGAGGACAACCGAGCCAGGCGCAAACTGAACGTCCCGATGTCGGCAGTCGTAGCGGATCTTCTGCGCGGTCTAAAACTCACTGAGCCAGGAGCCTGAAATCTGACGTGAGAGTGTTGGTCGAGGAAGGAACCAGTGTGTGAAAGGGCAAAGTAGGGTGGCCGCTGAACTTAAGGTAAAAGCATAGACAAAGAAATTGGACGAGAGCGGACACTTCCATAGAGCCCAGCGGTCGGATTGGCTCTAGCGCACTAAGCAGTGGATGCGAAAACTTTAACCACACTTCCGGTTTCGGTTTCGGGCGCGCGCATTCTGAACGCAAGCTGGCAGCCGGCTGCGCCCATCTTTCATTTTTTTTGCTCTACCGCGCGCGGTTTTTGTGCGGAATCGATTTATTATTTTGTAAAAATGACTGCGAACGATCTTTTCAAGCGTCATCGAATCTGTGCCACACGAAGTAGACGCACGACACCTTGTGAAATGAGGGAATGTTTATTTTGCTCTACTGTAGAAATGCTCGTTCCGGGCTTTTTGTGCACTCATCCAGCGGTTGTGGCCCCAGGTAAGCAACAGTTCCCGTACGAAACTCCACCGGACGGCATCAGTTGAAAAAAAGTAAATTGCAAGCATGTGTCATTTTGGCACTCAGACATAGGTATACTGAGTGCAGAGGCGAAACGTGCGAAAGTAGTGAATGAGCGGCATTACACACAAAAGCAATTCGCTTTTGCATACATAGCATAGAAAATACCCGAATCATCCCAAACAATACCATAAAATAGGAAGAAGACAGATTATTTACAAGCATTCCCCATTCGCGGGCATTATTTCTTGCACTTTAACAGCACCAATACAAGTGTGACTGCTCACTTCCAAAACAACTTGACCTTAGCGGACACGATGGTACGCTACGTAGAGTGATGGCCACAACAGGGGCTACCAGCCAGACCATGCTAGACGCTCGCAGAATGCCTTGTACGCGCACTCAAGACAAATGCGTGGGTGCAAAGCCTGCTTCCAGTCCTTAAGAACACGGAATTTACACCAGTATACACATCAGCGGCAGCTATCGGATGATGTGTATACTAGCGTGACGTATTTCCTGTTGCCAGTTTTCGCCGAGTGTCCCCTTTTGTTGAATTTCTGCCTCTATGGTAAAAGAGTGAAAGCCAGTGGTCTCGTGACGGGACAAATTGTAAGCGAAAGTCACGAAGGGCAACGCGTTGTCCAGGTCAGTGTGGTAGTCAGAAACGTACTTACCTACATAGATAGCGTTTCTGTCATGTTGCGATTGAGCCGCTTCGTTAGTCGTTTGTCTGCGGGTGGCAGGCGGTGGAAAGCTTGTGCTCGGCAGAACGGGAGCGAAGTAAGTGTTCAACGACGCGGGACAAGGTGCGGCCGCGATCAGTGAGGGGCTGCTGTGGTGCGCCGTGATGAAGGATGACGTCATGTAAAAGAAAATTCGCCACCTCAGTTGCACAGCTTGTGGGCAAAGCTCGCGAGATTGCGTAACGGGTCGCGTATTCAGTCGCCACAACGACCCACTTATTGCCACATTCGACGTCGGACAAGGCCCGAGAAGATCGAGACCTACGCGAAAGAAAGGTTCTGAGGGCAGATCGATGGGATGAAGGCGTCCAGCGGGCACCACAGCAGTTTTTTCCGGCGCTGACAGAGCGCACAGGCTGGAACGTAGCGGCGCACGGAGTGGTACAGGCCTGGTCAGCAGAAGCGGCACCGTACGTGGTGGTAAGTTCGAGAAACTACGAGGTGGCCTGCAGTAGGTGCGCTACGCAACTGCTCAAGAACTGTGTCCGGAGATGGCGTGGCACAGCGAGTAAAAATTCGGATCCTTGGGGGCGTAAGCTGCGACGGTAGGGAACGTTTCCGCGCAGTACGAACATGCGCACAGTGGGATCCGAATGTCCAGAATTGAGACAATCAATGAGAACACGTACGCATTCATCACAACGTTGCTAAGTGCGGATGTCACGGAGATCAGAAATGACCAGGACGCAAGCGTCGGTGTCATGCACATCATATTCAGAGTGGTCGACAGGATTACGGGATAGGCAGCCGGGCCCCATGTGCAAGCAGGCCTGACTTGTACAAGACAGCAAGTGAATATTCCTGGAGCCGTAGCACCCATCTAAACCAATGTCCGTTGGGGTCTTCATGTGACGACCACAAGCACAAAACATGGTGATCGGTAACCACGGAAAATGTGCGGCCGTACAAGTAAGGGCAGAATTTAGCTACTGCCCAAACTAACGCCAGGCACACGTGTTCTGCAATTGAAAAAGTTATCTCGGCGGGTGACAGGAGGCAGCTGGTGTATGCAATTACGCGCTCTTCGTTACGCTGCAATTTAATGAGTGCAGCCCCAATGTGTGGAGTTTAGTGGCGGCAGATGATTCATAATGAGCCAGCAATGGGGGAGCCATTAGCAAGCGTACGAGGGCGGAGAAGGCTTTGGTTTGAACAGGGCCCCACGTTAGTAGTAGTACTAGTGGTTTTATTGAAGAAAAGTGACACTTAGTTCTGCTCCCCAATAGGGAGCACGGCGCAGCGTATGGGGAAGGGCAACAGGGAGATAAAGATGTTGAACTGAAGAGAAGAACACAGCAAGAGTGTCATCCGATCATGGAGGAAGCTGGTGATGGAGGCGGTGACCTGGTGGGGGCGAGCCTCTGCCAGTGTTGCAGCGACGGGTGAATGCTTTGGGAGCCCCAGGATGCTCCTAATAGCACCTCTGTGCAGACCCTCCAGCTGTTCTGTCTTGGCCGGCGTGAGGTTGACCAATGGAAGGGCATACAAGAGCACGGGCATTGCTGCGGCCTGGTTCAGCCGCAGCGCCCACTTTGTGGAGCAGCTACCGCCATCCCGCTGCAGCTTGCTGACAGCTCCCTGCACCCGGCGCACCTTGGTAGTGGGGGCCTTGGCTGCAGGAATCCACGTGAGCCAGTGGTCAATGGCGAGCCCCAGGCAAGTCACCATTTGCTTCCAAGGTAAGACACCGTCAGCAATCTTCAGCTGCTTTGTGTAGCGTCAAGCTGAGGCCAGTGGATAACCAGCATGGCCTTGGCCTTGGCTGTGGAGACGGTGAGGCCTATGCTACTAAGGAATGCGGCCACCGCATCTAGTTCCCGTTGTAGCGAGCACCGAATGGATGGCATGGACTTCCTCGGCCCCTGGTTTCAGAGTGCCACGTCATCGGCGTAAATGGAGCAGCGATCAGGGAACCGTGGGTCCACCGGGAGAGATGCGCGAAGGCCCGCGAGAGTCATGTTGAAAAGGAAAGAGCTGAGAACCGATCCTTGTGGGACGCCAGTCGTGATATCCCTGGGCTGTTTAAGTTCCTGTCCAACGCGCACCCGGAATGTTTTGCCGGTCATGAAAGCGGAAATGAAGCCCCTGAGGCAGCCGATCAGGCGGAGGTGGTCTAAGCAGGCGTCGATGACCGCGTGTGGAAGTCCGTCAAAGGCACTCTTGACGTCCAGAAGCACCAACATTGCCACGTCCCTCATGGCTTTGGCATCCTCCAGGGTGGCCACCACATCAGAGATGGAGTCTGTCGTGCAGCGTTGGCGCCTGAAGCCTGTCTGCTGCTCCGGGAAGTACTGGAGTTGGGCCGCAATCTACTCTATATATAGGCGTGCCGGTGCCACCCTTTCCATAGCATTGCACACGGCGGAGGTGAGCGACACCGGCCTGTATGAGGATAGGGCTAAGGCAGACTTCCGGGATTTTAAGATTGGTGTCACCACTGCAACCAGCCACGTCTCTGGG
>NC_051160.1:83816254-83855694 GCF_013339745.2 Dermacentor silvarum
TGGCCATTCTACATTATACGCAGTTTCAGTTTCGCACGGACTTGGCTCCCACAGACATGGTAGATGCGCTATCGCCCCTCAAATATGACTTACACCTCTATCAGAAAGAAGAGGTTGTTGTCCGTGTTAAATAGTATGCCTGGAAGTGCTGTAACACTGATGTGCGTTTGCGATTGGTATTTTAACTTCTAAACAAGTTTTAAGTGAACCGCTAACCCCGGAACTGTCGGGCTGTTACTGCAGATTTTGACAGCCGTTCCTTGTTCTTCGCACAAGGGAAATGCATCGTTTCCTTAGTTTGACAATGCGGTTCAATCCACACATCTGTGTAGTCACATATCTCTCTCAGAGAAGCGTCGGTTAGTGCGGCTGGCAGTCTTCAGCGACAGCACATATAGGTATGTTTATAACGCGTCCCATCGGCGCTCACGCTTCTTGCGCTGACACTGTAGACATGAAAAAAAAAAATAATGGTCTGTTTACAAACACCGATGGCAAAGCTGAAATGTTAAGTGATTTGCCCTTGTTAGACTTGTTGATTCCGCAGCCCAGATGGGCCGATAAATTCTACTCCTAATTATATTCTAAAAGACAGGCCGATGCATTATACTAGCGCTAACATGTGGGTCAGAAACTTGGAGCTTAATGAAGAAGCTCGAGAACAAGTTAAGGACCCCTCAAAGAGCGATGGAACAAAAATGTTAGGCCTAACGTTACGAGACAGGAAGAGAGGGGTGTGGGTCAGAGAACCAACGGTGATAGCCGATGTTCTAGTAGACATTAAGCAGCAAAAATGGAGCTGGGCAGGCCATGTAATGCATAGGATAGATAACCGGTGGTCCGTTAGAGTTTCAGAATGGACACGAAGAGAAGGGAAGCGCACTCGAGGACGGCAGAAAACTAGGTGGTAGTGCTTAGCCTAGCCCAAATACGCGGCCAATACCTTGCGATAGCCAATCGATAGTCAATCAATAGCTAATCGATAATCGACAAATAATCAATAAATTCTGAGAAATGCAGGGGATGACTTGGTACTGCTTAACGTAGCCCAAATACGTGGCCAATACCTTGCGATAGCCAATCGATAGCCAGTGAATAGGTTATCGATAATCGATCAACACCGATATCGATAGATCATCGATAAAAAAAGCAACGCCGTATAATGTCGCACCGCGTTTCTTTCTTTTATTCCCTGACGTCGACGTTTTACGCTGGCGCTGTTAGGTTTATTAGGCAACTACCTAGTGGTGTGTACCCAGTGGTACATATCATGTGCGCCATACCCTGTAAACCTAAGGGCGCATGTCCTGGGGCTATACCAAGTGACCCACCCTGGGAGCAGTTATTTCACGCTACACTATATTGTGGATTGGCCAATGAATGATGATAGAACGAGTTTGACAGCAGACATATGCGATTAGGAAAAACACTCGTAATTAGCCAAGGAAACATTTTCTTTCAAATAGTGCAACTGCAAATGAACAATTGAATTACGTCACGCCCTGCCGCGGATATATATATACCAACTCTATGCTGAAGTAATTGTAATGTGGGCGACGCTAAGAAGCGAAATGCAGAAAAGAGAAGATAAAGAACAATCCATGTTTCTACTTGTTCGTAACCTGGCTGCACCTCCGCCACATACGAAGACATGTGAAATAGTGAAAATAGAATAATGCTTTCTGCTTCCTTTTTGCAGATTGTTTGGCGGCGTCTCTGAGCGTTTACACCAACTTATGCCAAGAAAACAGTAGACGGGTTGCGGCTTAATATTTAGCGTATTCTTTAAGAAAAACAACAAAAGATTATATTATATCAATACATAACTATTGCTTTGTTGTGAAGGACTGTTACTTCCCCATTTGGATGATTCATTCTTTATGAATACGTTTTCATTACTGGATGTTTATAAAAACATGAAGGAACAATATTACGTAAGGATGTGTCAGCATGACCTCAGTAGATACTATAAAATTGCGTGCAGGTAATGTGATTTTAATTTTCGCTGTCGGGGCTCATATTTAGTCATACATTTTATAGTCTCTAACAAACAATGTCTACATGTCAGCGAAAATGGATTGAAAATAATAAATATTAAATTTTCGTGGCACAGTAGCTAAACAATGTATATTCAATCCTCTTTGCATTACAGGAGGCGACTCTCACGTCACCTTTAGGCATCAGCTGCTGTACAAAAATCAAGGATCCTCTTGTGCTGTGGTTAAGGAGCTGTACATTCTTTCCTACAGTGAGCAGTTTTTAATTTTTGTTGTTGTGTTGGACGAAAGAATATCAACTATAATTGGCGACCACCTACAAATTCAACATGCGCTTAGCCCACAAAACTTGACAACACGCGCTAGCTGCTATCTGTGCCCTCGCGCTAGAAAGCCGAGTTAAAAATATGTGAGTACGCAGTCATTTATTCTTCAGCTTCGTTGTGGCGTCAAAATGATGGGCGAACTTAGTAACCTGGCGCAGACATAAAATTTCTAAAACAACTATGTAATTACCATTCCAGGCTATGGCTGTCGCCTATTACAGTGCACCTAATTGTATATGTTATATTTGCTTTATTTTCTCATTATTATGTAATGTTGTACTATGATTGGTGTTGAGCACGAAACAAGGATTAGAACATTGTATTAGCAGAACCACTTTTAAATACTAATGCTATTTATGAGTAAGTACTAGAGACCATAAGCCTGAACCATCCAGTAGTAATCATATATTAGTTGAAAATTGTCAGCTTACCCATTTCAGTATCTTCAAACGTGCTGTTAATTTAAGATGTCGGTTTCTTCTTACCACTTTGTTATGACCATCTTATTCATATTTTCGAAAGTTATTCATATTCCCACTCCTCATGTAATATATGTAGTACGACCTTTAAGGCATAGTGCACACTAAAGAAGGATAGGGAGAATGTTGTATTTCTTAGTGAATAAATGCTACCAAATTCATCAGTTTTTGGGCACATACAGGCTAAAATTCATCTCATACCATCTGGTGCACATCTTAGGACAACTATAGACATTCTATACTGTACTCTGAGCAGCACATGATTATCGCAGAATTTTCTAGATATTTATCACCAATTCGAGGGCTCACAGAACACGGCCACTGGTGCATTATTTGCACAGTCGACTCGACAAATTTTTTTCCACATGCCTAAATTCACTTTTTTTTCGATGCATAATATTGCCTCGTGCTCATTATTTGTTACATTCAGATTGCGTATAATTTAAGCATGGAAGCCTCAGACGAATGTTTGAGTTTGGACATATTCTTTCAAATTGTACTTGACAGGAAAAGCAGTTTCGCCTATTCAGGTGCAGTTTAATAAGACGCAGAAATTGCCTGCATAAAAAGTTGTAGTGTCCGTGATAATAATTGAAATATTGACGGCCTTTATCATCATAACTGTTCTCTTAGGACACGTATCATAGACGAGATAGACGCGAAGCAGTAGTGAGACCGAGCTTACTCTGTAGCAGCCGTAAAACTAGCCCTACATTTGAAGCGTTGACGTTCAAATTAAATTTGCTCGATAACACAGGAAAGCAGATACGCCAGCACCTCTCCTCCTCCTCCTCCCCGGCGCGCGCTCCGATTGGTCGGCTCCTCTCCTTCCGGCGAGCTGTTCACTTGAACTCTCCGGCTCTGCTCCTGCGTGACGCTCAAGAAGAACAGCTCCGCTGTTAAAATAAAGGAAGGAAGGAAGAAATAGCAAGTGCGGGGAAAGCTGCGCCAGCGCCGCATAACGTGATGCACTCGACCAATCAGGGTCGTTTGGTGTGTCGCGGGGAGGGAAAGCGAACGAAAGGGGGTTAGCACGCGCTCCGCCGGGCTTCCCTCGCCTCATATCAGTTTCGGCGACGTGGATGGGAAGGCAGCGCGTTGTGCGTTCCGGCGATGAGCACGCTGCGTTTGAGCAATGGCGCTGCGAACTCGCTAGGGAGAGGGCTCGTCGTCGACGTTCCGATTCTAGCGTGATGGCTTCCGAAGCCCAGGCGAAACGTCAACGTCGTTTTGCCCTCCAGGAACCCGAGAACGGTGGTACACGCCCGCCACCACAACGCTAGCGACAACTTTCCCGTTGCGATGACGAGGTTTCAAAGCGAGTTTCTCAACTGGAACTTCGGAGCCAGCAACAGTGCCTGTGACCGGTTGTGTTTCGAGTACAACGTGGTACTCGTCAGTGCAATTCTTTCCGAGGAACACCAAATAAACACATGACACGCTTCGCTTACTCCCATTTCCTCGACATGGGAGGGGCTGCTGTTTTTAGAGTTGGACAAATAAAGTTTATTCCTATCCTCCTGCAATGAGATAAAAGCTGAATTTTGCGGGTGAAGCTGAAGTACGTCGAATGTGCACGAATGGTGCAAAATATCTGATTCAGGAAGCAATTAGGTACGATACCTCACAATTTCCAAATATGTGGTTAGTGCAATGTGCATAGCACTGGGGTAACATATGCAACTTGGGAGGGCAAGTGATTTATATGAAGTAAAAAAAAAGGTCTACGTATAGACTCTTGGAGAAAGCCGAGCTTAATAGGCCTGATTTTTAGACTGGAAATCTCCAAATTAAAGAATGTGTTGGCGATCTTCTGAGTAAGTGCAAAATATCCTCAAACGTATTTCAGTAATGCTGTAATTAAGTAGTTTGTCTTTTAGTACAAAATGAATTGGCGCAAGGTCTATGAAGAATCGCTGGTATAGATATTTAGCTGCCTGTTGCTCTTCTTTTTTCGTCTCAAATGTTCAGAAGGCCGTTCTGTTATTTTTCCCAGTAGCCATTAGGCGCTCCACAAGTGTGTTTCGGATATTTTGATGACTAATGGTAGCAGTCAAATTAAACGGTAGTTTTCAATCGTCTGACTTGATAAGTCGTAATCCTATGGCAATTTGCATCCATGATCGATGGGCACCCATGGCAGAAATGCTATTGACGATACTCATGAGAATTTATGACACAATACCTATTACAAGTTTAACAACGTGCTCAGCAAGGCACCTTTTCACATACCATGCCGGTGGTGACGGTGAAAGGTTGATGAAATGCAGCGCCATGATAATGACGTGATTGTGATGTTATTGGTGCAGGATCACTCCAGAAAAAGATAGAAGCAGCACGCAAAAGCACAAACACACATCAGACTTATATTGAGACCCACGTAATACATTGAAACAGCACATACGCAACAGTTCCCCAAAATACGTTCTAGGAGATATGCACCTAATATATGTTAGTCATATGTAGTCGGCCTACAGAAGAAACAGGTGTCGCCATGTCGGAGACGTCGGGGAACCGGTGTCGGACAGCAATGTCGGACAACAGGGTTGGACAGCTGGATTAGACAGCAGGGTCGAACTACAGGGTCGGATCGCCTCGTGGAGCTCAGGTGGCCCTGCGCCACAGTCGATGTACCGGAGCCTCCGCGTGCCCGGTTATACCCGATGGCGGGGGTTGCGCCCCGGAGAACACTGCGGGAGCCCACCGGGTCACGTCAACAGCTGGCGAGGTAGCCCTGTGGCCGCTCACCCGAACGCTCGATCAGCCCGGCTCAGGACCGCCAGCCCTCCTGGACCAGTTGCCCAGCGGAAGAACTGGACGAGGTGGCCTCTCAGCTGGTGACAGCTTTGATTGGGGTGCAGACGTAGTGACGCGGGCGGCGATAGCTCCTATGGGCCGGACGCCCAGCGAGGAAGCTCCGTCATCGAACGCCGAACCTCGCGCACTGCTCACTTCCACGGGCCACGCTCTCTCGAGCCACACTTTTCGAGGCGCCACTGTCGACGCTCACCAATCGGTGTCGATGACGATGATGACGACCTTAAAGTACATACCCACTCGTGGGTATTGGCCAAGAGTCAGTGTCCTCTTCGCCACCACACGACAGGCTGTCTTCATATGTTTATGTTTGCCACTACCGCGTGCAATATATATCACAATACCCCCTTTTCGAGAAAGTTGACAACTATTCTAACACAAGGACGCGGGATGAAAGAAAAAAATGTGGTTGATCCCTCTTATATAGGAATCGGTATAGAACACGAAAGTGAAACGTGTCTTCACAGAAGTAGTGTAATGTTTATTGCACATTGATATATAATGTCTATTGGTGTTTTGTGGCTAAAGCGCCCTTAGACGTTGATGCACCCACGCTGACGCCTGGTGGCACGTCTCCTCCATCACGACTACCAACGTCGATGACCATGAGCAACCGTCGTGCATATGGAAGCTGCACTACGCTGCACACGCTAGCACAACGCGAAAGACGAAGCACGTAACTGACACACTAATACAACGCGCAAGACAAAGCACGTAACTGAATCGTCACCGAGTCAAATCAGCGCGTACAGCGCGTCGTAATTGCAGCCTCCGCGATCAACTTCAGAAACATTTTCAGAGCTAATTGTGGAGGCCACGCTCCGCTGTGCTGAGTATGGTGAACGCCACCTACCAACGCGTTGGTAGTGCTTCTTGATGCCAGCGTCCCTTCGAATGCTGGCATCGAGGCGTCGAAGTGCTGAGACCACCGAAGCGTTCACTGTCGGTGCGCGTTAGTGTCATAATGCAGTACTTCTCTTTTCTGCTCGTAGGCGGCGGCACCGCCCCGAGCAAGAGCGCGGGTACACGGAGGAGTGTTAGATATATAAGGCGCGTCTGTGTAGCTCTCTGCAAATGCGTTTGTGGCGCAATGGGTTAAACGCTCGGCGATCTATCGTCGCGGACCGAGAGGTCGTGGGTTCGATTTCCAAATTTTGCATGTTTGTGAACTTTTTCTTCTGGTTTCTTTCTTTGTATTATGTTCGTGTATGTTCGTGTGACGTATTTCCGTGACGGAAATACGTCAGTGAAGTCTTGGTGGACCCCGGCATAAAACACTTTCGTGTTAAAAAAAGGATAATGTCCTGTACGTTTGCCCGATTACTCATATGAGCACAAGGCATAAATTGTTCACAGGGCATTGCGCACAGTTAAAGCGAGAATTAAAACACCAAGTGCAGTTCCGTTACCAAAGCGTCTCACAGGGGAGTATGATTGGTTTGCACAGATCACTATCAATGGGACGCTGGCTCCGTCGCTGCAGCAGCTCGGCGAGAAATGGTCAGGCTCTGGAACGATGTTGCTTCGGTGTCAGTTAAAGAAGGTAGACGCGGGGCTTGAGGTCACGCGAAGCCTTACGCTCCGACACGTGGCTCTCACCAGGTAGCTTAACACTCGGGCCTAGATCCGACCATGTTGCTGACTCCCACGATCCTTCCTGGTTTCCTTGGAGGACGACGCTGAGTTTGGAGACCACGGGAAGCCTAGCACCTCGACTCGTGGCTCTGCTCAGGCAGGCGAGCATTCGGTTGTGTAGGTTCCCACTTTTCGCAGTTCTCTAGCATATTTACATGAAATATTTTGTTCTTTCCAGAGACTTCAATAACGTAATCAACGCCATTTTTTTTCGATGATTTAGAAAGGCCCTTTCCATTGCATTAGAAGTTTGAGTCAGTTGGCAACAAAGTGATTTACTAGGGCGACATTTCCTGTCATAGTCGGTTTTTCGTTTGCCACGAGCTTTCTCCAGCTGTGCATGTGCGATGTTGCATGTCTCCTCCAGGCGATTGCGCAAATCAAAGACATAAGTGTCTATCGTTCGCGTTTCTCTATCTAGCTCCTCGTTCATTCATAGTTCCCTGATACCGCCAACGGTCCTCAGACGTGCCAGCCGTAAAGGAGCTGAAAGGGAGAGAACCCGAGGCTTGCCTGTGGAACTTCTCTATACGCAGAAAGCAAAGGGGCAAGGTATCTGTCCCAAGATCGTGGTCTCTCTCGGCACATTCTCTTTAACATCATCTTTAGGGTGCCGTTAAACTTATCGACGAGACCATTTGCCATCGCATGGTAGGGCGTCGTCTTGAGTAGCTTCACTGAGAGCAGTCGATTAACCTCTTTCATCAATTCTGAAGTAAAGCTTGCGCCTTAGTCAGTGGCTATTTCTTTTGGCAAACCGACGCGAGAGAAGAGAAAATCTCGATCAGTGCTTCTGCAACATGAACTGCGTCGATTGCCGGGAGTGCCACAGCATCCGGATAGCGAGTGGCAAAGTCGATTAACGTAAGAACATATCGGTTCCCACGGTCCGACTTTGGTGAAAGGGGCCCGATTAAATCAACAGCCACCCTTTCAAAAGTAGTACGGATCAAAGGCATGTTACCCAGCGGGGCGACTCCTACTTTCCCTTTAGGGGTTGTCATGTGGCACTTTTCGCACGACTTCACGAAGCGTTTTACGTCTCCGTGTACATCTGGCCAATAAAATTATTGTAGGACACGATCGGTTGTGCTCCTTATACCTTGATGTCCGGCCATGATGCTTTCATGTGCCACCTCTAATATGCCATGTCTAAATGCTTTCGGGATGATCACCTGCTTAAATGTTCTGCCAGTAACTAGGCGGTAAAGGCTATACAGCAAACCTTTTGCTTCGATGAATTCGTAGCTGTGACCCTTTCCGGAGTTAAACAACTTGCTCACTTTGGCAAATATATGTTTCAGCGTCTGGTCTTTCCGCTGTTCTTCAATGAGTTGCCCTTTAGTTACGTCAGGAAAGACAATTGTCGGAACGCACAAGGGACGAATCTTGCCTTGTTCTGGCTCTTCAGTTTTGGCTTTAGCCATTCTCGACACACTGCCTTCAGATGTTTATGTTTGCCACTACCGCGCGCAATATATTATCAGAGTGATAGACACTGTTTCCTGCGTCGACTTTTCTTATAACAAGCCCTGAAATGTGAAATACTTGTTCGCATATCTATAGACGACACTGTTGATTAAAAATTTTTCGATGAGTTACAAATTACGTAGTTACTCTTACGGCCTAAAATGAATCAATAAAAAGTTACTTGTGGGAACCTCGTCAGTGCACACATAACTGCGCAAGTTACTTTTAATGTAGAGAGTGTCCACCTGCACACCTAAATGTTGAAGAACACGTTAGCTTGGTTATTATTGTGCTAATTTAAAAAAGCTTGTGCGCTTAAGAAAAAAATGGCTGCGCCTTAGCTCGGCTAGGCCCGGTTATGCAAGCGAAAACTTGTTATACTTGGTTATGCTGTGTTGCACACACGTTACACACAAATGCAAACGGGTTAAAAGTTAGTCTCGAACACCCTCGTAGTCGAAGCACAGTTTGCCAACCGAACGATATTGCTAGTCGAACATTTCGTACTGCGAGCACTCACTACCGTCGTTTCATCAGTTTCCGAAGCCGTCGCTGAAGTCGAAGGCCGCCTGTAAAGTAGTCGGCGTGTAAAGTTGTCCAGTGCCGCCTGTAAACGTCGTCGCTGCCGTCTTTCTGAATGCTTCTCTCGACGCTTAGCTCACCGAACTTTCTGTTCTTTACATGTTTCAGCCTGCCGTTTTGCGCGCTCGTACTCACGTTTCCGCTATCATTAGCAAGCCGAGCGACATCTGCAGGATTGTCCGACGCAGCTTGTCGCTTTCGCCACTGGGACCGCGCAGACAACTTCGGCACAGATGGACCAGCGTCCTTGCTCCCCCCTTCCATCTCACAACGGCTGAACTGAAGTACTGGCCCGGCTATTAACCCTTATCGCGGCGATCCCGTGGGCGCTCCCATGTTTGATCACGTGGTGACGTGTCCATTGCTTGCCTCAACTGCCTCCGTTGCCTCCTTGTTTACAATGGAAGTGTATGACGCCGGGGCGGCTTAGAAAACCTCTGTTTTCGGAGATATCGTAGACGGTGACTAGATGGACGACGCGAAGCTTTGATCACAGCTTCTTAGAAACATGCAAAAGCGCTTTCGGAGCTGATTAAGCTATGTCCAAACGGCGCAAGCAGCGTATATGGTGCTTGTTCTAAAAGCGGGACTAGATATGTATTCCAAGCTATCCAAGCTTTGCGATTATGAATTCATTCAGGATTAGTGTGTTTTGCTCTTTGTTCTTTATTCGGCAAATATTTTTAAACAGTGGCTTGTCAGTTTCTGAATCAGTGAAGTTCCTCTGTGCGGCCACTGTATGATTATTTTCTGCCTAATCGCTTGCCGGTGTGCTCACTTCCGATATATTTGTTCTTGTTGCGCACAAGGCTTGAAACGTATCTGTTTTGTACATTGGGTACCGTGTAGCAAATATATGTTACAGCTAGTAACTCGCTTACTCTTGTGGACCGTCACGAAACATTCAGCTTCGAACATTCGTGCACCATAGGTGTAGTCCGTCATTTATTCTGCGTATACAGTGTGCATATATTCAAGTGTGCTCCCATTCACTTATTCTTGATACGTAGGCGATAGAGTGGGCGTAAGTTTTCCTACCATTTGGGACAGATGTGTATAGATAACATGCGCAAAACCTACTATGACAGGAAGCGGCGCTACTCCCTTTGTCATTGTTTAACGAGTGGTACTGTCTCTTGCCGACGTTCTGGGGATGAAGCACTTTCTTTGAATGCTAGCGATACAAGGCTGGCGGATGAGCAAATTTCTGTATCCTCGAGGAAAGCCGTACATTACGAAGTGCCGGTAATACGTTCGGACAGTTGCAGCAGTGGTTCTAGAACTTGGCCACACAGATTCATTCTATTCCTGAACATGCCAGTCACTATTTTTGCAGCCAACTACTGCACACGTCTTTAGTCCACATGATTCAATCTAGCATGATTGGAGCACAGTGTGTTAGCGAAAACTAAGTTGCATTTCCGACAGCTGATCGCACAGAAGCAAGGTAGAAGCGGTAATGGTTTCGTATTCGTGCGCGGTCGCTGAGCAGTGTTGCCAGGTCCGACGAGGCGGCGTAGCCAAAAGCTTGAGAAGTTGTATCCCAAATGTAGCCAAACAGAAAAAAAGTGCAAAATAATTCGTAGCCAAATATACCCATATTTATTTGCAGTTTTATTTGTACATACATTTTCACATTCGACTACGGCAATTCTTTTTTGCACAACCCGTCGTAACAAAATGTCCGTGCCGCCGAGACAGTCAGCACTTGACATCAACAACACCGACATCATGCTTGCATAGAACACTTTTGGGTTGGCCCCGGAAGCTCTTAAGTTCCAGAGAATCACTGCAGAGGGCGAAATCACTGCTTTTGTTTTATGACAGATAGTAGTAAGTTATTATTTTTAGTTCTTGACAGTAATATTAACTACGAACTCTGCTTTTTAGCTGTCGTGAACACAAAATAATGTTCAGCGCCATCAATCTCTCACACCATCTCTGCGTATACGGCGTAGATGTTCAGCTGCCCAGCGATCTACGACAGCGACATGCTCACGGCTCCTTTTTTTATGAGCTACAACAACTATTTCGCGCCATGATATTACGCGTTATTTGTCTCATCGTCCTATCTTGTTTTCTTGTTTTCTTTCGTTTTTTTTAATTAACTTTGCCCGGATTTGTCCATTTACATCAAGCTGGCCGCCATCTTAGGTCTCTAGCACGTCAAGAACATGCTTTAAAAAAGTGTCAGACAACAGATGCCACTCACTCTCTGAATATGTGTAAGCGAAGCTTTAAAAGATTGCAGCGCAAAACGGCACACCAGTGTAAGAAGCGCGCAGCCGTTTTCGGCGACGAGCACGTCCCGAACGTAACTCGCCTGAAATGGTAAAAGCCACGACGGCGCACAAAGAGCAACGGTAACCAACAAATTGATAAGAGTGGTTATGCTGTGAAATCTGGTTACTATCAAAAAGCAAACCATGTTGGTGGCTAATAAAGTTTTAGAATAGGGGCTCCTAAAGTTTGGGACCCCAAAGAGTTTTGCGGGTGTTAGCGTTGAGGCATGCAGGTATTAAGATATTTGGAACAGGCGTGTTGCGGATAGCGTGTTGCGCTTGTAGCGTCACTACGGCGTCAAGGAAAAACTGTTTTAAATAATAAAAGAAAATATACGTTTTTATGATCAGACTAGAATTTGGACTTCCGTGTTTTCGTGTTTAATTACAATTTAGAACTTATTCTATTAGCAGCATGCAACTTGTTGCGCTTAGTTTTGAGTAACCAAGTTTACGTACCTTCACCCAGCCAAGTCAATCCGTGTTAGGCCTACGAGCCATGAAACCGACTATTGAATGCGGAATCAGCGGCTTCCAGTTAATGAATCAATCTTCATTGCACATGTTAGTTCAGAGAAAGAAAGCCATAACCGCAATCACTTCTTCTAGAATATGAACTTGACGGGTTACACGAATCACGAACCCAGTTTTGTGCTAGGTTAGAGCCGTCGCTCGATGGGCGCCGCCATGTTTGTTTACGAAAGCTTTTGTGGCAGCTTTTGGGGCTCCCGATAAATCGATGAAATAGCGTACCCGACGCAAAACCCAAACACAGCTTGCGTCTTGCGCATGCGCCGTGGCTCCGATGCTATTTCTTTGGGGCCCCAAAACGTTTGAGGCCCCTATTCTAAAACTCTCTAATAATTTCTGGGATTTTACGTGCCAAAACCACGATATGATTTGGAGGCATGACGCAGTGGGGGACTCCGGATTAATTTTGGCCACCTCGAGTTCTTTAACGTACACCTAAATCTAAGTACACAGTTGTTCCTGCATTTCACCTTGATCGAAATGCTACCGCCGTGGCTGTGAATCAAACCCGCGTCCTCGAGCCAGCAGCACGACACCTCACAAACTAAGCTAACACGGTGGGTGAAGTTCATGTGACGTGGTGCACCGATGTCATCGCGGCAAACATGTTTCAATATTAGCAGAATGAGTATCTGCATTCGTGGCGATACGGGCACATCATCTATAAGTAAGAGCAGCAGAACCCACCTTTGGCTCGGGGTGTTGTTCCCATTCTTATTTATACTGTCTCGCATACTTGGAGACTTCCCCATGTTCGGATTCTCCTCTCTGAGGAGGATCCGATCTTACGACCAACCTATCGAAATGAATCTCGAATGTAAGCACGAAGAAAATTCATCTAGCAGGAAAAGTAAAATGGCACTAAACCTTCGCGCCAGAAACGTGGAGTAGGTAGAAAGCTGTGCCCGGCGCGATACTTCACCCGGAAGACATGGCCATGAACACACTGGAGTTTGTCGTCCACCTGTGCTTCGCTTCTTTCATGTCGGCGCCACGAACGCCCGACGGCCCCGACCCTATGTTACTGCTTTCCCTTCCTGAGCATAGCCATGTTAGTACAGTGTACTGTGAAAAACCCACTACTCCCAGGTTCATCCCAATGCGCGGGGATCGGATGCCGAACGGTCAAGCAGGGTGTAAGTTTCATTGCATTAAAGATCAGAGGCACCGGCTCAGACAACGGCGCAGAGAGGGAAGGGAAGGCGGGGGGGGGGAGTCATTTCGTGCACGCACACACGCACAGCCACGCAGCCGGCTCAGCCAGACAGCATAGCCTTCGAGATTTGCTTCCACCCGATCATAGCCACCTTTGGAGCGTGGATTAGGGCGCCACTTATAGCCCAAACAAAGCCAAGTCGCAGATTTTCAGTAGCCCAAATATAGCCACATAACCAACTCGCCCAAGTCGACGCCAAAAAATTTTTTCCCGTAGCCCAATTTGGCTGTATATAGCCAAACCTGGCAACACTGTCGCTGAGGAGAGGTATGGCGCGCCACCGTGAGCGCCATCTCGTTTCTCTAAAGCAAAATGCTCCGCGAAAAGGGTCATTAAAGAGAAACTGCGAGGCGGCTGAGAGAGCGGCGCTGCCTCCCTTCCAAGCGATCGGTGGGTCACGTGTTTAGTCACGGGGGCACAGCTTGCGAGGTGGTGGTCAGTTCAGTGGCGGCGGCGGGCGTGTCTGCAGCTGCCGCGACTGACGGGGTATCGCTTCTTCGCTTCAAGGTCAAACTCTCACGCACGGGGAAACTCGCTCGACTTGGTCAGTAAAGCTTTCGCTTTGAAACACAGACGTCCTATAGAGCATACTGAAGATAAAGGATTGGGGAGTTCTTGGGTGCAAGCAGCATCTCGAAGCAGCGATTGGCCGCACGATACCCACATACAATGCTTTTAGTTGGATGGTCCCCGACTCCAGACGACTCCTACGGCGTTGACGCGCGGAAGTTTACCCGACACCTCAAGTATATGGTCTCCACCTGAGGTCGGGCGCCTATAGGGTCCGCGGCCAGCAGCCTTTCCTGCCGCGAGAGAGGGCTGGTTTCATTAAAAAAAAATAGGCTTGGTTTCAATTCTCGGACAGTAAACAGTTTTTATTTTTTCCCATCAAGCAATTTGCTCCAATGGACGAGACATAGCGCTCTCCACTGTCAAACTTTTGAATATGCGTACCTTTTGTAATCCACCTCTCTACGATGATGAAGGTGCTGGGGATCAACAACGAATGCAGCCTGGAACTCCAATCTCCTATACCATTATCCACTAGGACAGCCGATGCGCCTAAGCAGACGTCACTGTCCGTCATCTCCTACCGCATGCGTATATACCCAAAAAGATACCCCGCGGTGTCCAATTGCACGAATGACCGCGACGTCAAGAACTGGCTCTCGTCGTAGGCAAGGTTGAATGCGCAGAATTGATGGGATAATGTCAGGAAGTTTAGTAGCTTCCTCTTTTACTTATTATATGCCTTAGACATAAGGTACAAAATACCAAAGCAGATTTTCCAGGCATCATTTATGACGGTTTTCGTTTATCCTACATTCCTGAAGTTGCGCATCCAACAATGTTTACGTGCTCCGGCACATCTATGTAATATATTTACCGGTTATATCTAGAGCCTCGTCAACCCATGCAAGCTGACCTTATCTTAAATGGCAAAACCCACCGAAATTCAGCACATATCAAGCGTATTCACGATGGCGAGTTCGAAATGCTGTAAGAGAGGCGCGCAGAAAGATGGGCGAAAGGAGGAAGAGATGTGCCTCCCTTGCTAGACGACACTTGTCTGGGCGGAGCGTGCGCTCACAAAGCCTGATGCGTCATCGCCGCAGCTAGCGTTCGAACGGTCCTACGTGTGACAATCACCACTTCGGGACCTTCTCAGAAAGAACGGCTCGCCTGACTGTTCAGCTGACACACTGCTACCTTGCCTCGGAAACAAAAAGCGCGAGTCGAGAGCGAAAGTATTTTGCGGTGATGCCCGACCCGGGAGGAACGTGGGTGGAGCTCGACGGGGACGGACACTCTCTGCATCCGCTCCGTCAATGATCTCCGATTCTTTCGGTCTTTCCCGCCATTGTCCAAAAATTCTGGATTCATCGTCACAGCCAAGTTCTCTGCTCCACCGGATACCACCCGCTCCAAGTAGGCCCATTTTTCGGAAACTTCTGCGTGTTTGATCTCCACGCCGGCTCCCCGCCAAGCCAGACCTAGTCCTGTTAGGCCTAGCTCCGCATCGTCCGGGTTTTCCCGGCGCGATGACGGCAGCCACCGCCGTTACGGGCTATAACCCGACCTCACTTCAAGTTGTGACGATGGAGACCACCTCCTCGGACCAAGCTATGCCTTCGCAGCACGAATATTTAGCCGACATGGTGAAACTCTGGCCACGGAAGCAATCTCAGGCCGCCGCTCTGCCCATGGGCAAAGGGTCGTACGCCACCACCCATCCACAGGTCGTTGCTTGCGGCTCGTCCGCGTGCCACTCTCCAGATGGTGCGCACACCGCTCCTCCTTCCTCGCCGAGGCGTCAACCCAAGTGTTGACCCCGCCATACTCCTCGTCTCTCCCGTGACGACTACATCTCCGTGCTGAAGCCTCGCGCTCCTTTTGAGCTCAAGCCGGTCCTCCTGTCCGATCGTTCCGGCGACGCGATTATTGCATACCAGGAAGAGCACTCATTCGCCTCTCTCCACGTATGGCCAGTGTGGGACCAAAACGTTCTCGTGTGAAATGTCACCTCATCACCTATGGCGCAGCGCCTACTTGGAGACAGTCAATTGCCGGTGGGAGACAAGGAGCTCCCTTTTCGGGGCCATGCCAAGGAGTCCGGAGAAATATACCGGGGTGTCATGAACATCAACCCGGATAAAACCCCACAGCGCATCAAATTGTAACTCGAATGGTCGCAAGGAACTATCCTCCCTGTCGGCAAACTCGGTGACTCTACTGCAGCGGTGGTGAACTTCGAGGGCACGAAGCTTTCCCGCTTCAACTTCTACCACAGTATCGTGGCCTACGTGCACCCGTACAAGAAGACAATCCCGGACTGTTCCCTCTGCGGCACCATAGGGCATCAACCCTCGACCGCGACCCACTACCGGTCGCTGTACCCGCTGTGGGACTCAAGTCCAAGTGACTCGGGAAACTTTTCTCAACACGAGTGTAACCAGACATGCCACCTGAGCTCCAGCCCGCATGAAACTGGCGCGCGGGGATGCCCGGAGGAGGAGGAAGCAACAGTGGAAGACGCCACCACGTACAAAAAGTAAATAGCTGAACACTACGAGCACATCAGGGGAAAACCGCACTATTTTACCCCACCCTCACCCTGCACTAAACACGGAACAAGCACATGTCCTTCGCAAAATTCAGACTAACACTCTCCTCCACCCAATCATGCTCTGCAACTTCGGATGGCGTAGCACAGCTCACATCCCCCACTGTCCGGAGATTAGGACAGATACAGAACACGTCTTGTACTCGTGTAACACTGCCATTATCTCTCCTTATTTCCCTTATCCTCCCCCTCCTTCCTGGAGTGCTTGGCTTCACGCGGACTCGACGGATCATCAGCGGGATACCCGGGGAAATGTCGGAAACCTACAGCACCATCGACCCCGAAGCCGCCACCATCCCCGTAACCGAGCCGGCAAGCGGCTTCCCAACCCAAGCGTGGGTCATGTCTCCAGACCCCGGCGACCACACAGCGGACCACCTCAGTACACTACCCGCCACTTCTCATGGCACCACATCAGGTGAGCATCTGGGAAAGGATTACTGCTCCTCAGCCTCTCCCTCCCTTCCCCCCCCCCTCCTTCCCCAGAGCTCTCCGCTCTACGAAAATTGAACGCTTTTATTCAGCGGCAAATCGCAGCTCTCACTCAGGAGGTGGAAACTTTCCAACTGCAAGAACAGAAACCGGCACGACCCCCCACTGCTGCCCCAGTGGATCAATCCACCACTCCTAAGCCTAGCCCTCGCACTACGCCCACTCTGCGTACTCTTCCCGCTCCCCAGGCTTCGTCCACGGCGCCGGCTGCTCCACCAGCTACGGGGGCACCTCAGATCCGTCTTCCTATAACCAAACCCTGCCGCTTGAGGACCGCATCACTCGTCTAGAAAATGTAGTCCTCTGCCACATTTCCACCAATATTGCACAATACATTGTAGCTGAGGTGGTTCAGGTGGTTCATGGTTGGGCTCTCACCCAGTTCCGCACCACATCATCTCGCTCGCGCTCGGACTCTACGAGCGGCAGCGCTGCCCCGCGTCGACAGAAAGTTGTCGGTTCCTCTTCCCTGGCCCTCAACCCGGCTTCCATACCCGTTCCTGCTCCGCAAGGCCATGGGCAGGACATGAAGGATAACCCATAAAACTTTCCGCCACGGTGATTCCATGATCTACACCTTCTTCATCATCTCAATTCGAAATCATACAGTGGAACTCCAGGGGCTTCGGGTACAGGCTAAAGCACTCGCATCTTCTCCTCTTCTTTCAATCTCGGGGATCTCTCACGGCCGTACTTGCCCTCCAAGAAGCCGGCCCACACCCTAACCTTTCGGGCTGCTGCTCCTATATATGTGGCACTACCACCAGTCTCCTCGTTCACAAATCACATACGGCTGTTCAGGTCGATCTAGACCTGGACCTCCCCTATGATTACTGAATGGTCTACGCTCTTGCCCAAAAACGCCAGGCCCCGTCAATCCATATTCTCAACGTGTACTGTCCGCCGCACCTTCATCGGGTAACTTTCGCGCAACTATTCTATCGGGCTCTCCAAGCGGCGGCTCGGCAACCACAAGTGGAGGTTAGAGACTTCAACGCTCCTAGTCGACACGGGGGTATCAAGGCAACAAGAAGACCGCGCTTACATTAGAATACAAACACACACCTATCCCCACTTAGGATGAGCCCACCACATGAATCTCAACAGCGTGCTGCGTAGCCGTCACTCAGGTGACGCCGGAATGCACGAGCAGACCACAGGAAGAAAACTGGCGTCAGATACCTACAGTAGGGAGCCGTGGGCCATCCTCCTTGCCCGGCCGGAGCTGGAGGCCCAAAGGGGCCTCTTGGACCAGGCGCAGAGGGTAGCCAGGATAACTGGTGCCCTGGACTAAGGAGCCACCCACCCACACCCTCGCACCCAACGCCTTCCGTTATTCCTCTTGTCCCCTACCATGATTACCGAATAACGTTTTCCATTCAACCGACTTTTATTTTGCTGCGATTTTTTTTTGTCCAGACAACGTGACGCCATCGTGATCCGGAGCCGTGATCTAGTTGCAATACACGAAAAAGGACCACCGACCTGGACGTCTTTCTCGATGGTCCCACAGACACCGATTCAGTGGAAAGAGGAGCCCACTACGTGGGTGTGCTGGTCGGTTTGCAGCCCAGATGATGAAATTAAGACTGCAAGAAAATCCACACATTCAGGCTACGGTGGGACACCCATGAACGTCGAATAGAATCTACACAACGAGAGTTAAAGTTCGCTCATGGATTTACTTTGCCACATTCGTCATTCTGCAGTAATACTCCCCGGACGTAATGCTCGGAATCCACCACTTCAGTCAACATGTCACAGTCATCGGTAACATGTCTAATGCCATCGCGCTCCCACGGAACAAGCTATACCGCCGGAGAGGTGAATTGCACTGCATCCAGTGTACGTGAAGACCACGTCGGTATTCTGCTTTGCGTGAGCATCACGATTTCCGTTGACGCAGAAGCAGCCGGAGAGATGGAAGCCAACTTGGAGAACAATCAACACATGCCGCTTGACTGTGCAGTCGGCGTCACAAGAGCAACCGTTCACTTCCCTGAAGGAAAAAGAGTGAGGTAATGGGGACACATTTGAGCTAGGAATATACAGCTAAACAAGGGCATGAAAGTTGCTTACGTGAAAGAATTTGTGGAAGCCAGCAGTGCGTTTTCCTTTCAGATAACATTCTATCTAAATAGACAATGTATCCAAGTCTGCGCTCGGCAACATCTTCGATGTCTTTTACATTGGTGCAAGGACTCCTCTTCGGCGCCTTCGAATATCTAACAAACGTCACTTGCTGAACACCATATAATCACCGAAGAGTGCGCTCGACCACTCCATCAGAGCCCTTACCAAGTGTTAACACGAGACGGAGAAGCAATAAAGCAACAAGTTGACGAAATGATGCGCGAAAAAAAATCATCCAACGGTCAAAATGCCCATGGGTGTCTCCTGTTATCTTAGTGAAAAAGAAGGATGAAATTATGAGTTTTAGCGATGATTATTGTCGCCTAAACGAAGTAACAAAGATGGAAGTATAGCCTCTCTCGCGTATTGCTCACGCACTGAACCGACTGTGCGATACAAAGTAGTTTTCTTCGATGTATTCCTGGACTAGCTACTGGGAAGTACAAGTCACCAAGATGGACCGGGAAAAGAGGATCTTTATTACGCTCGACAGATAATTCAACTGCAAGGTCATACCATTCAGCCTTTGCTCAGCACCTACAACATTCGAGCTTGTGATGAAGATGGTATAGTATTGGAAAGCCTTAAGTTTTTAGTTTATCTCGTCTACTCGAATGACGCCGTCCATTTTTCTATGAATTTGGACGATCACTTTAGACGGCATGGAACTGTACTGAAGGCGATCATGCCATCCGGACTCAACCCAAAGTAGGAAAAGTGCTGTTTCGCGCACGAAGAGCTCTTTTTTTCTGAGTAACGTTATCAGCAAGTCTGGAGTCCTTCCTGATCACCAGAATATATTTGCCATAGCGAGCTTTCCAAAGCGCTCCAATAAGAAGGCAGTGCGCGGATTTCTTGGTCTGTGCGCTTAATACAGGCCCTTTGTCAAGAACTACTGACGCATCGCTTGGCCACTAACTCATCTTACAACGTCAGACGTCGAGTTAAAGTGGCAAATATCGCAGGTAGCATCATATGGAAACCTCAAACGATGCCTGCAGCTACCGCTGGTACTTTCACACTTCGACGAAGACGTACATATTGATGTTCGTATGAATGCAAGTAGCCTAAGCTTCGGCGCCATGCTAGTCTAAAGAAAATACAGTTTTAAAAGAGTATTAGCTTACGCTAGGCATTCTTTGTCAACAGGCGACAATTATTCTATGAAGAAAAAAGAGTGTCTTGAGAATATTTGGGCTATGGCAAAATTTCGCTCATGCCTGCGCAGCACACCCTTGAGATTCGTAACCGGCCACCATGCATTGTGATGGCTAGCAATTTCGAAGGACCGTGCAGGATGCTTAGAACGATGGAGCCTGAGAGTTAAAGAATTTCACATTACCGTGATTTAAGAGTCTGTTGGCCCCTGCCTGTCTAAGTCACCATCCAGCCCGCACTTGAAGACAACCAAGACGAAGACACTTTCCTAAGAGCAATAAGCGCAGACGATTTCGCCGAGAAGCAAAGAGGAGACCCGCAGCTACGAAGCCCTGCTGAGTATTTAGAAGGCAAAATGACTTTGTTTAAGGGGTATTTAGGGTTTTACTCTCATCGATTTCCTTACGAAATGACGTCCTGGTGAAGAGCTTCTCCCCAGTATGCACCAACTACTTCCTTGTTGCGCCATCACTACTTAGGTCAGAGGTTGAAGCCACCCTGCAATGCTGACAGCATGGCTGGGTGGCTGCAATAGCGTACTGAACTGGGCTGATGGTGCATTCTTAGAAGGTAATTGAACAGTGCTTCAGATGAAGACGAAGTAAAGATGGCAGGTACAGCACCGACTAACCTGTTTAGGACCGTGCAAGATAATGCGACCTTTTGTTGCACTGGACTATGGGACCATGTCCGATGGTCTAACCGGAAACTATTTTTGCTTGCTCCATTAGTTTCTTTTTTTTTTCAGGTGTGCATTCATGGCTTTATTGTTTTGTTCACAGCATAGGATCTATGCTCTTTAAAGGGAGTGTTGACATGATTACACTGTGTATAATATTTGAAATGACCGCTCTTGCACATGATAACAACAGTTAAACTTATCGCCAGGCACCCCTGCATGTCTCAATATTCTCCATTTTGGATGGGCGCTTTGTCTGTCATTCTCACTTCCCCCCGTCGAAGTGCTGTTTGCTCCCGTCCTAATGATGTACCAACCAGCCAAATCCAACACAATCGTTGAATTCTAGATTGCTGTCGCTGATTCCATATGTTGCCTCAGGTGTCGCAGAAGCTAGCGAAATCAGGTTGCATGCGCGAAGCAAATAATTTTGTGCATTCTGGGAGGCACGCAGGCACCAGCGAATACACTGGAATCTTCAATGAGTTATGTAGATTGTCCGATGGGCTTCACCCGCAGACGAGATGCCAATGGCCGACGACGGTGCTCCCCGTTGTGCTTGATTGTTACTTGTTTTTAAACAGCGGAGCTGTTCTCAGTCGACCCTTCGTCGTTAGTCCATTGTCACGTACGTGTTACGTGACCAGGAGAAGATGAGATCCGCGCTGGGAAAGGGCAGGTTACGTCACCAGCAGAGGAGGAGAGGCGCGCTGAGCAAGCAGGCAACCAATCAGAGGGCGCGCTGGTAGAAGGACGCGACCAATGAGAGGCCGCGCTGGGCGCGGGGAGGAGAGGCGATGAGTGTAAGAGAAGGCGTTTCTGTGCGGTGCGCCCTTTCGGATAATGCACGCGCATCGCAGCCCAGACTATGGGAACACGATGAGTAGTCCGTACTCCTGAGGAAGGAGCTGCCTACCGCGAGCGCAAGAAACAGGGGCGGCACAACTTGCACGCAAAAAAAGCTCGCCAAAACACAGAAACATCACGCAAAAAAAACACACTCAGACACCCGCAAATATGTAGCAGCACCAACGAGGCAACGCGCAGAACTGCAGTCGACGCCGTCCACGTTGTGCCCCGTTTGCGCCGAACGCACGCATAGTGGGTCACTGCAGCCGATGCCTCTCGCGGTGACTCGGCAGGTTTCGAGTTTTGACCAGAGAACTGGATACTCGTGGGGTAGCGTCGGAAGTCGCTGCCTCTTCTAGCTTCGCAACGTTTCAGGCAGTGTTGTACGGAACGGCGTTCCTGGAACTAGTTCCTTTTGAGAGGAACGGAGGAACGCCACCGTTCCGTTAAGAGTTGGTGGAACTCTAACGGTAACTCGTCAGGTTTTCGAAGGAACGCCAGAGGGAACGGCGTTCCTTCTGTAAACGTTCCACAGCATTGAACAGACGCACGCACGTACACACACACGCAGGACATCATGCAGGGCGGATGGATGAGCGCTTGATTCGCAAAGTAGAACCGCTTGCCTATCACGTGACTAAGGTGAATTTTTTTCGTGAGTTCTCGGCTATATTTTAATGAAAAGGCTTCAAGATTATCACATGACGCTCCTGTAGTTTCTTTCCTCTATGCCGGCCTGCCGCAGAGGAACGATGACGTCAGGATCGCACGCCACTCGAGGGACTTCGCGGCGAATCGAAAACTTCCAGCCCTCACGTAATTCTCGCATTCGCCATGACCCTACCAACCAATCCTGATTTTCTCTTCAAGGCGCCCGCCGGGGGCGCAGGTGATCGCGCGGTGACGAGACGAAACCAGCCGGCGCAGATGTTGGCAACTCGTCCACGACCGAAGGTTTCTTCTCGTTCAAGCACCAAACAATTCCAGCCGAGGCACAGGATGATGAGTCGCGTTACCTGCTATAGCAGCAGTAGACTACCCGCTGTCGCAGATGAAGGACTTCGAGGTTCTGAGCCAACTTTTCCTCAATTACAACACGGCAGCACCCTCAAGCACTTCGGTGGTATGGCTGTTCAACATTGCCAACGAAGTGCTGACAAAAAAACGGGTTCATCTGTCGGACTCCAACATCGAGATGCTACTCTTGCTGAGTTCAAACAAGGGACTTTACTAATTTGCGAATAGGTATTCTGGACATTTTTTTTTCTCACTCGTACTGCAATATTGAATCAGCATTCATTCACATTCACTGATTCATTCATTCATTCATAATGAATCAGCCTATGTATTGTTCCTTTCGATGCGGTTTCTTCGGCAAGAAATTTGATTATATTGGTGCATCTGAGTAACTTTCTATTTGCACCTGTGACGCGCAGTATCCTGACAGCGCATTTGATGACTGAAGTCGAAAGTGCCATATGTGTTGCGCTTTTAATTGACGAGCCCCAAAGTGGCTGTTAGACATCTCTGGAGTATGTCCGGTGCTCCCTGAAAAAATCCGTCTAGGAGAGTTTCTTTGGATTCTTTTTATCTCCAGATAATCTGCTACCGGCGATGTTCCAATTCGTATAACATAGGTAATTCTATGTGAGTTTTATATTGCTCACTTTATTTCGCCTCAAGATTATCCGACGCTATATTTGAATTAAAAAATCAAATGGAACGTTAATGTAACGACACGTTACAATGCTTAAAGTGCAACTGGAACGCGTTCCTTTCGCATTAAGGAAGTAACGGGAACTCGTTTCAATATTCCTAAGGAACGAGGAACGAGATCTCGTTCCTGTTTTAGAGGAACGTTTACAACACTGGTTTCAATATAAAATCCTACTATCGATTCGTGTTTGCTAGTGCTTACGCAATTGCATCACGTGCGACACATGCACTCGTAACACTCGGTGTAACTAACACAGCTTCGACGTTCCATCAGCTTCATGGAGTGGAAGGGGTGTTTTTTTTTCCTGGGCAGGAGTTCGCCCAGTACAGCAAGTCTTAACACTAACAGCCTTGCTAATGTCGGGTACTTCACCTTCACGACATCATCGCAATGTTATGCAAAGGCCAAGAAACAATTGCGTTCTTTTAGGGTACTAGCGGCAAAGGGTCAATGTAAGCAGCTAAAAGACGCAGCTTTTTGAAATCTTGACTGTGTAAATCTTACTGATGACGTGACCGAGATAAACGACCTAAACACGAAACAGCATTTAGTTTTCCTTTAAACGAAGCTCTGCTGCTTTCCACACTTCCTACACCAAGCTGAGTGGATTTTGGTCTTATAAACCATAACGTCATCAAAAAATAAATTAGTCCTATGACACATGTAGAGTGTCCCATAACGTTTTATTGCGATAACGATCACATTGACATTACTGGCGCAAACAGCCGTCTTCTACAGCATTGCCGTGATGTTCCGTATAGTGTCCACGTACGAGAACACTGTGGCCGCGTGCCCTTTTCTGCGGGTACGAGTGAAAGCATGCCAGGGTGAGACCAAGATGGTGTTCGATCTCGCGTGTGCAAGGAGGCAAGCGGGGAGGAAGCGCGCCGTCTTCCATCGCGTGCAAGCCGCCGGGGAGGAGGGAGGGGGCATTATACTCTGGCGGCAGCTGCGCGTGGCACGGCTGAACGCGGGCCTTATCTTGAAAGCGATGTGCGGTGGGTACAACATCTAGGCACGCCGAAGGCTGGTAGCTTAGCTAGTCACTGTGTTCTTGAGGCTTAGTTCGCACTGAAGCGACAGGCAGCACGAAGGTGAATGCATTCGTTGCTGCAGCCGCTCTTTCTATCGCCAGCATCTTGACAGCGAGTGTCCGCGGTCAGGTCATCGAGTGAGATGTTTTCATGTTTTAGTGTGCGTGACACCGAGCGTGTATTATGTATGCGAATGTTTACAAGCTGATACGGCCGATAAAACTACTATCTTCACTTCGTATAGCTGTCTAAAAGTTTGCTATCACAGTCTATGCTACGCGTTTTGGGCGAAACTGCGCCTTTTTTGTTCATAGAGCCTTGGAACGAGTCTGAAACGTTTGAGGGCCAGTGTGGTAGTCCTTTGAAGTGTTACATACAGCCCGGCTTAACAAATTCATATGAGATTTTGTCTTGAATTTATACTCGATTTTCTAGAAATTAACCATCGGCGTGAGTTCAGTTACCAACCATGGTTCACTGTCGTCGGCGCAGGATGAACTATTCTATGGAGACTTCAACATACTTAACGACTTCCGATTCTTTCATGAAGTACTGGTCCCCAATTGGTAGATAAACCATAGAAACAACGAGGAAGCCAGCTACAACACAATGCCGATTGAAAGAATTTTCCGTCGTCAACGAAGTTGTAGCAGCATCAGGATAGTCTTGTGACATGCGTGAAACACGAATTTCACCATCACACCAACCACAGCAGAAAGGCCCACTCAATCTACTTCAAAAACAATTTCGGCTGCTACAAGTACACGAGTCTGACAAAGAAAACAAAGAAAACGCGTCATTTTTGAAAGCACAGATTCAGTACCATGAAGACCTCAATGCGCCCGTCCACTTATCCATAGATGAACCCAAGAAGTGTGTCTCTGTCAGAGATAGAAACGTCGTCTATGATCTTCTACGCTGCCACTCGACACCATGCCTACAACACTTCTCACGACACCACAGGACACGACGAAAAGGATGGGTACCATTTTCTGGCATACCGGAGCAACAAAAACGTCGCATGAGAAGCATTGTGCAACAAGAACTCATTTCGAAAAACGCACGCCTACATTCATAAGAAATGAATCAGGCTGGATGCCTATAATACATATTCCATGAGCAGAATAATTCAAACACACCTCGCATCATGCAACATACTACCTTCGGTAAACAGTAGCTTCAAGCGGAGGTACAGTTCCCGCCACTCCTAGGTGTTCAAACCCTACGAAGTTGTGAATAGCTCTACGTTCTACCAACAACACTCACGTGTTACGATGCTTGAAGACGTCATCTGGAGGGCCCGACTTCAGCTGGAGCGCCCCAGTCGGGCCCTCCCATCTGAGCTATGATAAGATTCATCGGTGTAGCCACGTCGCACACTTAGTATTGTCATTGTTTACTATAGTGAAATATGGCATGCTATCAAGCGCCTGTTCATATGCAAGTGCTGCCTCTCCATTATATATTACCGAAAAGAACGAACCTTTTCATATTTGCAGTTCTTAGCCTATTCTTGTTTACCATGAAGTTGTGTGTAGCTCAGACTATCTTGAAGACCGAAGAAATACCTGTATGTAACCTATGAAGGAGTGGTGGTAGCAAGTCGACGTAAATGAAGTCTACGAGTCTACCAAATGACGTTCATGTACGCACGTCCGCGCGTACATGCATTTAAATTTCACTCTCTCTCTCTCTCTCTCTCTCTCTCTATATATATATATATATATATATATATATATATATTGTAGTGAAGAAGAGAGTCACGCTAGTGGATACAGCGCTACTGGCTCTAAACGCTAGTGGGTCAAGCGCTCTCGCTCAGCAACGGCTCTCGTGCTGGGAAGCTGTTACTGCGCTGACCGTTGACGCTGCGCTGCTCCAAGCTCTGCCGAATAAACACGCTTAGAATTGGTGGATTGTGCTGGGTAACCTCAGACAATCATCCTGGAACTCCGGTCCCGTACCCTACCATCTACCATGCCCCAAGACGCCTCCGAGCAAACGCCTCATCCCGCGCCCACTGCGTGTCCCGGGGTACCTCGTCACCGCGACCCTCCTATCTACACTGGAGCGGACGACACGGACGTGGACGAATGGCTCACGGCGTATGACAGAGTAAGCGCCCATAACAAGTGGGGCGAAGCGGACAAACTGCGCCATGTTCTGTTCTACCTCGCTGGTGTGGCCAGCCTGTGGTATAATAACCACGAAACAGAGTTCCAGACATGGTCGGAATTTAAGACTTCCCTCGCCGATGTATTTGGTCGCCCTGCTGTTCGCAAGCTGCGGGCCGAGCAGCGTTTGCGGGAACGAGCTCAACAGCCAGGAGAAACATTCACCAGCTATATTGAAGATGTCCTGGACCTATGCAGGAAAGTCGATTCGACCATGGCGGAGTCTGATCGAATTCGCAACATCCTGAAAGGCATAGAACACGACGCCTTTAACATGTTGCTGGCCAAAAGTCCTCGCTCTGTGGCTGAAATTATCACACTGTGCCAGAGCTATGAAGAACTCCGCAGGCAGCGATCACTGACCCGTCGATCTCTACCGCGTGACGAACACCTCGCCGGTTTGGCTGCCATGTCCGACCAAACAGCTTTTCTCGCAGAAATGAAGGCGTTCGTCCGCGAGGAAGTTGCCCGGCAACTGTCATTAATGGATTTTGCACAGCCGCAGCCGGTACACACGCCAACACCGAGTTTTGCGCCTCCGCTTTGCCGCGTCATAGCGCAATAACTGCGCGAGGTTTTGCCTGAGCACCACCAGCGCGTTCCTGCGGCTGCGCCTCACAGCTACGCCGAAGTCATGGCCAGGCCCCAACAGATACCAACGACTGTGCCACTCAGCTACGCGGAAGTCGTCACCCAGCCTCAACAACTCCCTCAGTGGGGACCTCTCACGTACGCCGAAGTCCTCGCTATGCCCCGACAAGAGCCTGCCGTTCAATCACTTCACCAGCCGCCACGTCCAACGCGTCCTCCCACATGGATGGGACCTGCCATAGCGACTCGGTGGCGTACGGCGGACAATCTGCCGATATGTTTTACGTGCAGCGACGGAGGCCACGTCGCACGCCACTGTAGTCGCGTGCAGTCGCCTAGCGCTACACCATATGCGCCAAGTCCTATGGTGGGTTCTCCACGCCGATATTACGACGACGAACCTCGGGCTGCGTCACCACCATTCCGCCGGTCTGCCAACATTCGCCGCTCACCTTCTCCACGCCGACGCTTCCCATCACCGATGCGGCCTCGTCCCGGAGCTCGGGATGAGGAAAACTAATCGTCGCAGTCCATGAGGCAAGGGCTGCGACGCCGTCGAAACGCGAAAGTCCTCAACGTAGCCCAACCAATGTGATAGACGTGTTAGTTGACGGTGTGCGCACATATGCCCTCGTGGATACCGGAGCCACTGTGTCAGTTATGGACGCAAAGCTTTGTCGCTTCCTTCGAAAGGTCACGACGCCCCTTGCCGGATTCTCCCTCCGCAGAGCAGGCGCACAGCGTATTCATCCACTAGCGGCGTGCACCGCTCGTGTTCTCATCGAGGACGTTGTATACGCCATCGAATTTATTGTGATTTCTTCGTGCTCCCACGAAGTTATCCTGGGGTGGGACTTTCTCGCCCGCCACAATGCTGTTATTCATTGTGCACGAGCCGAACTAGAACTGTCGCCGATCTCAGATATGACGCCTGTCGATAATGCTTCTTTTGCGAACAAACTGCTCGACAGGCACGACACCAGCGTTCCTCCCAAGTCGTCAGTGATTGTCTCAATGCATTGCAGCAGCCTCTCTGACGCCGTCGCCCTACTTTCTCCGTCTGGCCGATTTTATACTCGAAAAGGCCTGCTGCTACCTTTTGCAACTGTGAACGTCAAACAGGGCTCCATCGCTATTTTCGTCTGTAACCCCTTCTCATACCCCGTGATGCTGCTTCAAGGCCAATGTCTTGGCCATGTGGAGGTGATCGACGACGTACAAATTACGGATGTTCCCGAAGCCACGTCCTGCGCCAGTTACAACACGCTCAGTTCTCTCTCTACGTCCGACCCTTTGCCCACATGTGTGTTCGATTCATCTATTGCCGATGGCCTCACCCCAGCTCAGCGTTATCAGCTTCTACGCATCTTAGAAAAATTTCGTTCTTCTTTTGATGTCGGGCAACCTTTCCTGGGCCGGACGTCTGCTGTCACGCACCATATTGACACTGGCTCACAACCGCCATTGCGGCAACGCCCATATCGCGTCTCTGCCCCCGAACGCCGTGTGATTAATGAGCAAGTGGACGATATGCTTCGCCGCGAAGTGATCCGACCCTCGAACAGTCCATGGGCATCTCCTGTCGTCCTTGTTACGAAAAAAGACGGCTCGGTACGGTTCTGTGTAGACTATCGGTGCCTGAACAACATCACTCGCAAAGTGTTTACCCGCTGCCGCGAATTAATGACGCTATCGATAGCCTACAAGGAGCAGAATTCTTTTCATCTCTAGATTTACGGTCCGGATATTGGCAAGTACCCATGGCTGACGTCGATAGGCCGAAGACAGCGTTTGTCACACCCGACGGTCTATACGAATTTAACGTCATGCCGTTTGGACTTTGTAATGCACCAGCAACCTTTCAGCGCATGATGGACACAGTTCTGCGCGGTTTGAAGTGGCACACATGCTTATGTTATCTCGACGACGTTGTTGTTTTTGCCTCGGACTTCACCACGCACCTTCAACGCCTAGGGCGTGTTTTGACGTGCTTAGAAAACGCTGGCCTCCAACTGAACCTAAAGAAGTGCCGATTTGCAGCGCGGCAGCTCACGATACTAGGTTACGTCGTCTCGAAGAATGGAATCCTCCCCGATCCAGCCAAACTTCGTGCCGTCGCCGAATTCCCTAAACCGACGTCCGTCAAAGAATTGCGCAGTTTCATAGGCTTGTGTTCCTACTTCAGGCGCTTCATTCGCAATTTCGCCGCCGTCGTATCGCCCCTGACGAAGCTCCTCGGAGGCAATGGACCACTCAATTCGTGGTCGTCCGAGTGTGACGAGGCGTTCACTAAACTCCGTCGTTTGCTGACGTCTCCTCCTATTTTGCGCCACTACGACCCAACGGCACCTATTGAGGTGCACACAGATGCCGGCGGTGTTGGCCTCGGCGCTGTCCTAGCGCAGCGCAAAGAACGGTTTCCTGAATACGTTGTGGCATATGCAAGCCGTACGCTTACTAAAGCCGAGACCAATTACACCGTCACGGAAAAAGAATGTCTGGCAATCATCTGGGCGCTTATTAAGTTCCGGCCCTATTTGTATGGTCGCCAATTTGATGTCGTCACGGACCCCCATGCACTATGCTGGCTGTCGTCATTGAAGGATCCCTCAGGTCGTCTCGCCCGCTGGGCGCTGCGCTTACAGGATACCGATATCCGCGTACTGCTGTACCGCAACGGACGCCAGCATGCTGACGCTGATGCCCTCTCATGTTCTCCCTTGCCTAACGACAATGCCTGCTGCTCACTATCCCAGCTTGACGCTTCTTCCATCGGCATTGAGACCATCGCTTCCGAGCAGCGCAAGGGCCCCTGGATTGCCTCCATCATAGACTTCCTTGCTGACCCGTCATCGCCGCCAACCACTCGTGCGTTGCGCCGTCAAGCTCGCCATTTCGCCATTCGCGACGACCTGCTTCACCGAATCAATTACACCTCTGACGGACGCCAGTGGTTATTAGTAGTACATCGAAGCCTGCGTTCTGAAATCTGTGCATTGTTCCACTCTGATCCACAGTTTGCACACTCGGGACTTTTCAAAACGTACCAGCGCCTCTGACAACGCTACTACTGGCGAGGAATGTACAACTACGTTAAAAAGTTCATTCTCTCATGCCCCGACTGCCAGCGCCGAAAATCTTCAACCCAACTCTCGCCAGCTGGTCTGCAGCCTCTACCCTGCCCTACTCGGCCGTTCGGGCGCGTTGGCATCGATTTGTATGGGCCACTTCCCTTGACGTCGGCTGGTAACCGCTGGGCCATTGTGGCAGTAGATCATCTTACACGATACGCCGAAACCGCCGCTCTCCCAGCAGCTACGGCGCGCGATGTTGCCTCATTCCTACTTCGCCGATTCATCCTGCGGCATGGTCACCTCAAGAATTGCTCAGCGACCGCGGACGCGTCTTTCTGTCGGAAGTAGTTGAAGCGATTCTCAAGGAGTGCCACGTTGTTCATCGTACGACTACGGCGTACCACCCTCAAACGAATGGCCTCACAGAACGCTTCAACCGTACACTCGGCGACATGCTTTGAATGTACGTCACCTCCGACCACACGAACTGGGACGCCATTCTGCCCTTCGTGACCTACGCGTATAATACCGCTACGCAGAGCACCACTGGATTTTCACCCTATTTCTTATTGTATGGTCGACACCCTTCGCACACCATCCACACCATTCTACCGTACCGGCCGGATGCATCCGAGTGTGTGCCTATTTCTGCCACGGTCAGGCATGCAGAAGAGTGCCGCGACCTAGCACGGGCCTTTACTTCCGATGATCAAGAGCGCCAGAGGAGCTCTCGCGGTGACGCGAATTCCACGGTCACCTTCGATCCGGGAGCGCTCGTGTGGCTCTCAGTCCCTTTCACTGCCCCTGGTCTCTCATCAAAACTAGTTCCGAAGTATGAAGGCCCTTATCGTGTTCTCGTACGCGCTTCCCCTGTGAACTACGTAATCGAACCAGTTGAGCCATCTTCAGACATGCGCCGCCGTGGACGAGACATTGTCCATGTCGACCGTCTCAAGCGTTACTTCGACCCGCTCATCGTGACGAGCTGTTAGGTCGCCGGACGGCTCCCTTATCGCTCCCGGGGGTGATTGTAGTGAAGAAGAGAGACACGCTAGTGGATACAGCGCTACTGGCTCTAAACGCTAGTGGGTCAAGCGCTCTCGCTCAGCAACGGCTCTCGTGCTGGGAAGCTGTTACTGCGCTGACCGTTGACGCTGCGCTGCTTCAAGCTCTGCCGAATAAACACCCTTAGAATATATATATGTATATATATATATATATACATATATATATATTCACGAGTATTTAAACACAGCGCCTACCGTAACTGTTGAGCAGTAAAGCAAAGATTGCCGCAAAGTTGTGAAAATTATCTTCAGCGATCCCTTATTATTTGGCAGAAAAGGACGTGATAGAGTACAGCTCCCAGCGTGATGGCAGTTAAAATTTTATCTCTTGTCTCGAATGTGCAACATTTTCGCACACTGCGGCTTATTATTTCTTCGAAATTAGTTCTTTGCAGTTTACAAAACGCAATATATAAACTAATAATATTTTCTTTGTATCTTTCTAGAGGAGTTTCGTAAAACGAGTGAATATCGTAAGTACATATTCCTTGTCCATGGTATTTGCGAAGTTTTGTATTAGAATATGTATTTAACAATGTAGCTACGGTCGGCACGTTAAGTGGCCAATATTCGCATATATATAAAAAAAGCATCTTGTGATAACATGATCGTAAAATTATGCCATTCATTGCCAATTATATTCAAAGTGGTTAGCTACAAAAAAAAGTACGCGTCCGCGTGAAAATATACATATAAAATTTACTTAACTCCAATTTGGCAATACAAAATACGCTGCTGTTAAAAGAGATCTTATGCTATCTGCCTTGATGACAACGAAACCACCTCAGTGACGGCTCCTTAGTATTCACTGTGTACACCTAACTCCTGCTGTGCATATACGATTAGGTATTCTCCCTTCATTTTTAAAAATATGTAGAGTGTTAATTGGTTTCGGTAATTTTTATTCTATCTTGTTGTGAAAGAACATGTAGGCGCTTGCTCTTCTCATAAAAATAATAAAGTATGTGTTCTGCAGAAACGTGGAAAATCTACTTCTGTTAGAGCAACCTAGCATGAATGGATCACTGCAACACTTTTTAATATGCAAAAAATAATCATTAATTTCATTCATTCTTGATTCAAGGCAATCTGTGCAAATTGTCTTGGAAAGCATAGCAAAAGGCCCGGAAAGTACCTGACTAGGCTACGTCACGCAGACAACAGCCGCAGCCGTACGATCATTTTTGTATTCTTATACATCATAAAACTTCTGAGGGACCTTAATAAAGTTTTATCATACCATACAATCACAATGAGGTGCATGCATCAATGAAAATGAAAGAAATAGTGCGTTTTGCTGTTCAAAAAAATAAGAATTAAGAAAGAACGTCACACATGTATCATATCTTTGATAGTAAACACACATCATACACCAAAATAAAATCTATAATGCTACGCAGAGCGCAAACCTCGCTCTCAGAAAGTAATATTGACTTAACCTGCTTTTGGAGAGTCTCTCTGTAGAAAGTTTATTATATTGGGGTATTCGTTCAGGAGTTCTCGAAATGGCGATGCCAATTTCTATAAGTCCTAACTTGCACGTGATCTGGACTCAACTATTACATTTTTCCCTAGTTCATGTGGTGTCTGCTTAACCTGACATTTTTAATCAATCAGCATTATATTAGTTCTCTCCTGGCGTATGATCTGGCGTATGATTTCAAGTGATAATGTTAGTTCAAATAAATGCCTAATGTCCTAGTAACTAAAATATGGAATTATGTCAGTGTAGGGAACGTTTCCAACAGCTGGCATTGCCTGCTTTTGTAAAGATAAAAGATAAGCTTGCATCGGTAGACGTACACCACACCAGAGAGGGGTATGGGAACCGGGAGTGTACAAGGGCATACTAAATTTGACGCTTAGCGACTGACGGCAGGAACGGCCTTAGTTTATTTACCAGCCCAATTGCTTAGAGGCGTCAGTTCTTAATAAGTCGACAGGAGGTGTCCATGAAAGGTTCTTGTGAAATACGACAGCTAAGAATCTGATTGTTGCTGTTGTCAGTTGGAGTGGTGTTCCCTACAATTGCAAAGGTAAGGCTGGTAGATTTGTAGTTCCTTTAGCTTTGAATAACACGTACTGTTTTCTTTGTATTCAGATTAGGCTTATTTGCCTTTAACCATGAGTTAAGAGTTTCAAGCAATAAATTCGCCTCCGTAGACATTTCATTCATATTAATCGCAGAGAAAAATATGTGTCGTCTGCATATATTACCAGATTTTTACGTTGTTAAACATTAATACTATCATTTATAAAAGTAAAAAAAGTGCAGTTTCAAGAATGGCACATTGAGGTACACCTTATTAAATAGGGCTAATCTCGGATTCGACGTTATTAATAACTGTGAACTGGGACCTGGAATTGAAATAGTTTTTTACTAAATACAATACTACACCACGGATACCGTAAAAGGGTAGTTTACGAAAGAGAAGCTCATCTTGTACACAGTCAAAGGCTTTTCTAAAATCGAAGAAGACACCTAGTCTGAACAGTTTATTTACTGCATTCTCAAGAATTACTTCGTTAATCCCAAGGAGGGCAGGCTTTACCGATTTATTGTTACAAGATCCTTATGGTTCAATTGCTATTATATTGTGTACATATAGGAACGTTGTTATTCCTTTCATAATGATCTGCTCTTCTATCTTTGAGAATACAGAGAGGAAGGAGATGGGCCTGTAGTTAATTAAATCATTTAATGATCATCCTTTGCGAAATGCGGTAACCTTAGCTTCTTTCATCTTGTTTGGAAATTTGCTTGTCCATATCTTGAGGTTACACATGTGTGCAGTGGAACTGAAACTCTGTCACTCACAGCTTTTAGCGGTTTCGGTTTGACTTCATCCGAGCCACGTGCACAGTTGTCCTGTGCTAACGTCCTGTACTTCGCGTTGGTCCGTTGGAGATAACAACACTGATCCAAAGAAGTTTCTAGCAATGTAATTTCTGCAGGGAATGTTAATTATGAAGCGATTGATGAGCCAAACCAGATGTATCGATGCCACCAGGAGACGCATAGGTGCAGGTAACACATCGGTGGTGATGGCGGCGGCCTGCAGCGATTGCGCGTACGTGAGAACTGCTGCCACAGCAAGGCAGTGGTGAGCAAGACAGAAATTGTTCAAGTTGCTCTCGGATTAGTTTAATGATGGAAGCAACTGCAGGTAATTAGGCTTTAGAGGCCGATCGCTCGAGGGCAGCTTACACAGTTGGCGCGCGACCTCCTCCGAAATCAAGTGTTTGATGTGGAGGAACAAAAATTCTTCGGCTGGAAGGTGGCCGGTGGCATGCCTCAGGAACAAGAGTGAGCCAACGTGTTGAAGTAAGCGCAGAAATTTGCCACCCGCCGTGATGGCGTAGTGACATCGGCGTTGCGCCGCTGAGCCCGAGAGCGCAGAATTTGGCATTTTCATTTTGATGCGGCCTGCGTGCGCACCGGGCACTGCGTGTACATTAAATAACTCCAGGTGCTCTAAATTAATCCGGAGTACCCCATTACGTCAATGAGGTAATCGAGAAATATGCGGAATACAATCAACCTTTGTAGATGGCTTTGATAGATTATGAAAAGTCATTTGATTCAGTAGAGATGCCAGCGGTGACAGAGGTATTGCGTAATCAAGGAGCACAGGGGGCATACATGAATATCTTGGGACAAACGTACAGAAATTGCACAGATGCCTTGGTTGTATACAAGAAAATAGAAAGTCAGCTATCAAGAAATGGGTCAGGCAAGGAGACACAATCTCTCCAATGTTATTCACTGCATGCTTAGAAGAAATACTCAAGCTTTTAGACAGGGAAGGCTAAGGGAGGCGGCGATTCTGGCTGCTCTTCGAAAACTTCCAGTGACCGTTGTAGCTCATCCTTGACCATGTCAGTGACCGAGGCCACCTGAGGTAGCGATGAAGGCTAGATCTTGAGCAGGTCTTCACGCCCATTGGCCCTGATGGTCTCTCAGAAGTCGTCGGAGCCCATTGCTTGGATTTCGCGCAGCGGCGTGAGCACGTTGGGTTTAT
The DNA here is from genome assembly GCF_013339745.2 of Dermacentor silvarum. Classification (NCBI taxonomy): domain Eukaryota; kingdom Metazoa; phylum Arthropoda; class Arachnida; order Ixodida; family Ixodidae; genus Dermacentor; species Dermacentor silvarum. The sequence goes on from NC_051160.1 coordinate 83,851,704, forward strand.
ATTGTTATGGCGCAACCAACAATGGCGCCAAAGTCAGAAGACGACGTTTTGACGTGTCGAGGTGAAATCGGTCTCGACAGCCATCTCTTGTCTGAACATCGCTGCCTGTCTTGTAAATATTGTAAATATACATCTTTATATGTGACTTCCGCAATGTAACAAATTGGTGAGAGGTGTGGGGGACCCGCGAGAGACAACAACGGAGCTCCGCAGTGGTCGTCACCTCAAACAGGACAACATGACGGACGAAACAGGACCAGGAATGGCGCGGCCCACATGAACGCCTACAACCCCGAGGGTTGTCCTGGCTCAGCCGCGCGATCCAGGAACGTTCTGAGGCAACGACCACCTCGACGTGGAAGACTCGATCACCACGTATGAGGGTGTAAATGAGATCCAATGAGATCCGATACTTATATTGTCTAACTTTGTGTTCTACCTACAAGGCATGGCGAAGGTGTTCTGTCCAACCACGTCATGGAGTGTCTTCCAATGTGAAAAAGACATGGTCGCTGAGTCGTTGTTCCAGTTGTTAAATGTAGCGACCCTTTCAAACGTCTCCAGCCAGTTTTCAGGGGCCTCAAATGTTGATCCGATGAAACTCAGTGGCTCCCTGGGCTGCTGCAGCACCATCGGTGTTGGCGACACTGGGGCTGTTATTTTAGCTGCTTTCATGGCTGAGCACTTCCTGGTCTCTTCAGGCAAAAGGCCGTGCTCCAGGGGCAGGGTTGGAAGCATTCGGCTTGCTCGATGGTCTGGGGCAACGGTGGGGCCGTCTTCGGGTGGCGGGCTTGGATCACAGCTTTGCGGGGGCTTTCGGTACATGAGCGCACAAGCACCTAAAGATATCACGTAGTAATGTCTATGAAGAAAACACCAGCAAAGCTGTGAATGACGAAAGCAGCTTTTTTTTAGGCAAACCTGTGCCCAAAAATGGGCTGCACTCACAGAAGAACGATAGCGACGAACGCACTCGGCGATCGTCGAAAATATGGGGCGCTATAACGTAAAATGATTCCAAACTGTTTTGATTCCAATTTCTGCAATCACCCTCCACGATTGGTACAAACATTTCGGGCCAGTCCCAATTTAGCCTGTCTGTCACGCGACGTCACGAAAACTGCGATAGCTCCCCATCTGATATAACGTGTACACACTGATTATGCATGAATAAACCGCACAAAAGAAAAATAATCATTCCTGATTCGACGCCTTTTCATCAATAGCCCTCTGCTATTGGTCCAATGTTTTCTGGCTACGCCCACTTCGGCTGTCTGTCACGCGACCTGACAAAACCACGAAAACTCACATGTCAAAGTGACGTGTACGCGAAAAAATGCAATATTATGCCGAACAAAACTGAATTTTTTTTCTGAATAGCCACAGACTGCCCCGTTCCGAAAGTAAGAGAAGATGGCTGCCTGCCGATTGCTCAGGCCCTCGGTACTCACACCGGCCGGTGAGCGTGTATTTATTTGCGCATGATAAACCTTTTAGCGTGGCAGTAAAAGGTTATCGAGCCCTTTCGGTATGCATACGACATCGCTCTGCCAACTGTTGCTTGCTGAGGATCCGTTTTAGCGGCATTCTTATCCTTCCGTTCCACGCTGCCGCGATTTTCGACCAGCCACCGCAAGCTAAGTAAGGCGAAGCAGACCAATCGGAGAAGCCGGCACCACTCTCTTCATGCAATTACCTATTTTCACTGTGCTGGCCCGGCCCCATCAAAACGCTGTCCACTAGAGCGTGCTCCTCGCCTCTTGTCAGCCAATTAGATAAGAAAAACCGCTGAGTGTAGACAATGTTATTGGTTTTGAAAGCGAACAAAGGTGACCTCCTATAAACGAGAAGAGTGTTTGATTGGGTTGGTCAGACAACGCTGCTGGTCACCGCCCATGCTTGCGTCTGTGGTTACGTGAATTTGACGTCAGGAGTTTGGAATCAACATAGTTTGGAATGATTTTACGTTATAGGGCCCATGCTCTGCCCGTCAAGCTTGTAAGCTTTTATATGTGAGTCTCGAAAGTTCCTGATTAATCGCTGGTGACCGCGTGTCTTCCAGAAAGTACTACACAATTCGCGTCACGCATAGTCAGATTACACAAGCTTCGGTGACAACAGACAACGGATAGAACTATCGATAGTATACGAGTAAGTTCCATTCATGCAGGTACGTCTTGCGCTGAGCGATATCTTTAAGTTGTTGTGAATAAAATACAGTCCCTACGAAAATGATAAATAATTACACGTCTTGATATTGGTAGAACAAGCTATAGCAGGAGATGCAGCTTTGAACACTCAAATTTGTCGGAAACTACAGTGTCCAATGGAATGAAAACATCTACGTACATGGGTTACCGCATTTCTGCCGTTAGCTTCCTGCAACTACGGTTGGATCCCCTGAACATGGCAGGTTTAAATATTTACACACCAATCTTGGAAGCCCAACCTCTGAGCTTTGCTGTTACCATAACTTTATGTTTTGATTTTCTGGAAGCGTTTTTAAGCTGCCTTCAAAGGCAGTAAAGCTACTGTTGAATTCTTCGCTTATTGACGTCTCAAACTTTTCTGATATTTTTTTTGCCCGTTAAACGTTTATGTGTCTATCTGTTTGATATGAAGCGTAAGTAACTTCCATATAATAATGTTTGCGATCATAATAGCCAAACTGCATCCTTAAGGCTCAGAGCTGAAAATATGTAGCCCACATTCCAAATTTCGCCACGTTTTCAAGGAACGTGGACGTTTGCTGGCCGCCAAAACATTTCGTTGTTTAGATTTAAATGGCAAACGAGTGAAGTGCGCCGGGAGTTGGTTGATCAGATGTTGACCGACAAATTGAAACAGCACTTGTATGGGTCGATGTCAATGGCCTCTTCGAACTCTGAGGCCAGGGAATCACCTAAGGATCTTGTTTTTTTCTTCTTTTTCGGTGGCCCTTTCGGGAGCACTTGCCCCTAGTCCCCGCAACAATGAAGCGCGGCGCTTCATAAGGAACCAAGAATTGAGCATCGTGGCGTTGAGTAACCACAATCTTGTGATGTGCCCGTACGTTACAATGCAGGCCTTCTCGTCAGCGCGCACATTGAGTTAGTTTTCGGTGTCGTTGCAGATGTCCTCACAAAAAAAAAGAAAGAACGAGGGAACATTACCGAAATAAATTTCAAACCCAATTCTAAATGAAGATAAAAAAACGTCTGACAGGTTGCTGCGGACCCCTTGAAAGAGTCAGGTCTTCGCTTTTTATTCACTGTATTTGTACAACGGTAAAAATGTAGAAAGAAAAGTAACGTTAACGTAATTATTTCTGGTTTAGGATTGCTCTATTGCTTTCGCGGGACAGTATTTATTAACTGTAGTTATTCAGATTTCTGAAAGAAGAAATTGTATATTTAAATTATTCGTTTTTTTCCGTAACGTGTGCACGTTTGTGTTCGACGTAGAAAAGTACGGGCTTAGCGCTCTGACGGCGACAGATACCCTGACTTATGTTCTGCGGTGTTTCAGTTTTCCTCTTCTAAAAGTGGGTAGAGGGACGGGGGGCAGGAGAGCTTCGACGTGGTAGTGGAGATCTACGGTTGCACGACGAAGGCCAATCAGGAGGCTTTCTTGGTGGACCTGGTCTTTAACGGAGCGGCTGCTTATCGGCATGGAGGGTCTTTGGTTCAATGTAACCTGGCCCGCGGCATACAGTGGCAATAGTAGTGGGTGAAAGGCCCAGTGCGACACAGGCAAACAAAATGGGTTTATGATAGGGTGTACGTCAAGGGTTTGCGGCAACGGTGGTGGCCCATTTCACAGGGCGAGAAGTCGGCTCCTTCATTCAATGGCGCAGTGTGAAAACAGGGTGCGTTTGAGGCATTGTGATGTCGGCGTATACAGTGGATAGTCTACAGGATGCATGCAGCTCACGGGACGTTGGCAGACCGTCGGCAATTTCGTGTTTAATCGCCTGCTGAATCATATCCAGGACCTTTGAACATTGCCCTGC
>NC_051160.1:83855794-83944818 GCF_013339745.2 Dermacentor silvarum
CACACCCACACACACACAACACCCACACCCACACACACACAACACCCACACCCACAAGCCACACACAACACACACACACACACACACACACACACCACACACACACACACACACACACACACACACACACACACACACACACACACACACACACACATATATATATATATATATATATATATATATACATACATATATAGAACACTCAGGTGACAAGTGACGTCACGTGCAAACAACATTTCAGACTTCTGGATGACAGCGCCAGATAACGTGGGCACATGACACGCGACATAGGGACTAACACCACATAAGCAGCACAGTTTAAAGATCTAAATGAAAAACTGTACCACGCCCCTTAGTAAAAGTGTTCCAAGTGCTTCATCATAAGCGCTTCGCATACGCAATCTACGGAAGGAGGGACGACTGGTAAAATTGGCATTTCAAATACGTTTAATAAATGAACACACTGTATAGTTTGCACACAGGGTTCCTCACATGCCGTACATTTCCTCGAAAGTTCAAGTCAGTACAACTGGCATTTGTCCTGGGAAAAATAATACATAAGAAAAACTGCTAGCACTGTTAGCAGCACTAACAGATTCCCGTGCGAAAATATGAGGACATCGCCAATGACGTGCGTTTGATGTTATTGGACTTAAGCTTATCATAGTTCACAGGACTTCCTTTTGTTTAAATTTTTAAGCCATCTGGTTTTGCTTCAGATAAATTCCAACAATGTACGTCATAGCTCGTGCATTTGCATTTTGCTTTACAGTGTACTAGCCTCTCAGGAAGCTAAACAGGGTGTTTCAGCGAATTTTTAAATCTTTTTAAAGCTTGCCTGAGGCCAATAGCACAATTCTAGTTCATTAGCTGGCCTACTCGAAGAGGTGGACATTACTTGCGCAAAAAATTGAAATGCATAATCAACTAATTAACAAAAAACTCACTAATTTACTATTAACTAATTACCTTATGCCCCATATTGTAATTTACAAGTTCTTGCAGTAGACTTTTATGGCCCAAGGGCAACTGTGGCCAAAGTGCTTGCCGTGGAGTTCGCAAAGTGTACCTACTTGGAACGAATTCTCAGGATGACACCAATTTCGAGATATTCTTTCCCGAACTTTATGGAAAATGCAATGGCGTTCCAGTTGCGTTCTTAACAAAACTTTGTTTTATGCATTGAAGCAGAAAGTTACTGGAGCGCCAGCGCATTTTTCTGCAACGTTCGGGAATGAATATCGTGAAACTGCTGTCATCCTGAGGATTCGTTTCAAGTGGATCTGCCTTGCGAACTTCAGGGCTTGAATTTGTAAATTATAATATGGGTCATAAGGTAATTATTAACAACTTAATGAGCGATTTTTTTATTTGTAGATTATGCATTTCAATGCTTGCGCAAATAATGCCCACCTCTTCGAGTAGACCAGCTATGAGGTAGAATTGTGCCATAGGCAACCTTTAAAAGTTTTTGAAAGCGCTCGCTGAAAATGCCGGTATATTTTGGTACTGACGCCAAACACACACGCACATACACACATACAAAAAAGAGGCACACACATAGAGAAATACATCAAGAAACAGGTGAGCACATGAGATTGTGTTCGCGTGTGTTTTTTTGTGTTTTTTTTGTGTGCGTCCTGTGTCCTTTTTGCGTTTTTTATCCTGTGGTGCGTGTTCCCGAAAATTGAACCTAAGCCATATTGAAAGCTTTTATTATATTTAATAAAATTGTCCCTTGTGTTGCTTTTTCTTTATTGCTTCTTTGCGATCTTGCGCGCCTAACATGTGTTGGAGAGAAGGATTATCGAATTATGGTCCTTGGTCACTTATTTCCTTATTTTTTGATGAACATTTAATAACATCATATCTCTTGCGTTATTGTAGCCGAGTTTTAGTACTGATACTGCTAGCAATATGAGTGCAGCTGCTTGTGCTTTTTGAACAATTGTTTGTAGGAATGGCCCAGTAAATATTACCCTTCAGGGGAAAATGTCTTTACTGCATCCTCGTATATTCAGTACAAGACATAGCGTACATACTTCATGTGACTTCAGAACAAAATTAATGCGTTAAGGCATTAAGCCCTAAACAAGTCGTTCATTTTTATGAATATTTAGAACCTGGTTTCACTGGAACTGAGCAAGGCGGAATAGTCATACTGGTTTCATTGTAGTAAGAAATTGCAGCGTTTCTAAGACAAGCAAATTGCTGGTCAGGGATTGCTACTTCAGTACAACGTTTTATCACAAACCTTCAAATTTCCGGCATTACTAAAAATAAAAATTTTGTTAAAATATTTACTTTAAATACATTTATTTAAATTTTCATACAGTACATTTACGAAAAGATGTGCACATAACTGGACAAAAATAATCTTTCTAGCTTAAGTTGGTTTTGGCATAATGGGGCAAATGTTCGAAGAATTAACGTTTTCACATAATTGAGTCGAAAGGAAGAACTTCACTACCCATTTGTACTTCAGTAAAGCCTACTGAGGCACCTATTCAGTAGCTACTGGACAAATACTTATCTCCAAAATCATTTTTTTTCTTTTCTGTCGTACCTGTCTGGCTATCCGCGCCTCATTTGTTATCAGGCGCACCGACCGCTCAGCAAAGTAGAGCCGGCGCCGGTCAATCTCTCACAAGTATTGCACTGTGTAGCGACCTGGTGAAAGGCCAGATACCCTTAGGATGTTTACTCGGGCACTGCTTCCATCGTGGAAAGTTAGGATAGCGTTCATGGTGAACAGAGCGATACGAGCTATAACATTTAAGGACGCCAGAACGAACAGCGCATGACCTCGCAAGCAATGCTATAGCAACGCGCTCCATGGGCTTCTGGCTGCATTTAGAGTTTAGCTAACGTCCGAAGGTAATTTTCAGCTGGCCTTCAGTGCTTGCAGACCACCATTCAGGATCACGCTAAAGATGCCGAAGAAAACTTCTTGTGGGTGCCCACTTTTGATGCAACAGTAGTACATATCACAAGTCATCGAAAATAAGTAGGCGTATCAAGAAACTACAATAATTAGGAGATTGCTCATTTCAACCCTAATAATGTTCAATAAAAAAGAGTGAGATGTTGAATTGCGTTCAGAAGGAAGTGCCAAATTTAATTAGCCTAAAAACCTAAAACATATTGAATGCATTAGAATTCTTTTGCACTTTTAACAGAAGGATGAGGAAAATTGCTAGGTGCACAATTCGTTCAGGTTACCTATAAAGTTTTATGTTGGAAATGTGCAAAGAGGTGAGGCGATGCGGAGGAGAGTTGACGCTCCTTTTAAATTTTTTACATGCGTCTTGGTCGTATCACATGGGCACCCGTGTGATGCCTGCTAAAATATCCTGAAAAGCCTTGTAAAAAAGTACGGCTGATCCACTCTCACGATGAATTTCGCCGTTAATGTGGTTAGACTTGAAGAAACGTAGCGACACACCACCAGCACCGAGAAATTACTACAGCTTGGGTCACACAATACCCTAGATGTGGCGGCAGAAGCACAGAGAATCTCGCACCTCGAGAGACTCACCACCACTAGCACAGGAAGGCCCATTTTGCCAACGCTAAACATCCCGTACCACCGTCAACACGGCGACAAACTCGGTATGCCAAGAGAGACACGAGACAATATTCAAGCAGCCCCGATACCAAGGAACATGCATTCATCTTAAAACCAGGAACGCAGAAAGCCCAGTGCAATAACTGCTACTGAAATATCACAAGTACAACGAGGCAACATTCACAGATGCAGCTGGCTAACTGGATGGCCGACGATTCGCAGCGGCAGTCGTCTACACCACCGATAAATTTGCCCACACAGCCAGTATGAAGACCAAACAACCGGAAACGGCCGAGGAAGTGGCCATTGCCCTTGCTATGGCTGACATAGATACCCAAGTTATACTGAGCGACTCGCACACAGCAGTACAAAATTATGCCAAGGGAAGAATTTCGTCGCAAGCTTTCCGGATTCTCCAAAGCTCAACTCAAGCTCGGGAAACCCCGATCACCGTGATTTGGTTCCCCGCCCACATGGGCGTTGTCCGAAACTTACCAACCTTCACGAAACGGCACACTCCGCTGCACGCGACATAATTGACCGTTACGGAACAGCCCTGGCGGTTGACGCACACAAGTACAGGCTAACTAGCTACAATGAAATAGCTAAGGCTTTCTATCTGTGGCGATGAAGTTTCACTCAGCCTAAAAAGTTATGCAGAGCTCAAGCTACCTCCTGGCGGCAGCTGTAGACTGGCGCTTATCCAAACCGGCTAGCTTATATATTCTACCCTGAGATTAACACGACAGCACCTGCACGTTCTGCGGTATAGTACCTGCTACACTAAGACATGATGCTCTGGGAATGTGAGGCAAGAACTATAGGCATTAATCCCGATGTTCTCTCGGCGAGGTGGGCTGGTGCCCTACACAGCTCCAAGCTCGCCGACGAAATCTGGGCCATCCAGCAGGCCCGCGAAGCGGCAATTAGGCAAGGCCTGCACGTCGCGACGTGGGTTACGTGAGGCCGGGTCACCAATCTGCAGGACGGTCAATAAAAGTTTTTACCACCCAACCGCACTGGTAACGCCGAAACGTGTATGCAGCCGGATTCCGCTCTAGCGCTTCCAACTGTACACGCTGCATCATATAGTGGCGTGACAGTAATATCAAGGCATGAAGTATGTTTGGCTCCGCCGGGTTTCTGAGCAATATAAGGATCATTCTTGTCACTGTAGAGCGACGCATACTCAGTGGTACACGCCTAGTTACCAAAGTTGATCTGTAAGATGTTTATTGAAGAACGGCACACATACACTGACACGAACCCAGTGCTCGAAATTAGTATCAGAGAGGTTCATTGGAGAGCACCAAGGAATGAGTGGAGAATACTCAGTGCTCCGAGTCGGCGTCAAAGAGGTTAATTAGAGATTGGTGCATACACAGTTCCACAAGTCAGATTTAGCACCCGCAGTAGCCCAAGTCCGCGCCTAACGTTCGTTGAATAGGGCCACATGCCTGCACGGTGCCACATGTCCAGTGACCCAAGCTAGCGGGAAAGTGTTTAGAGACATAGATAGGCAGATAGATGGACAGTCAGTTCCCGGAAAGTGCATTATAGTACCTAAAATTCGAACTGCAATAATAGCTGCTTAACATCGGAATGGTATTCAACTTCTCTAGTATTGCTGAACGTTTCGCATTCTACGGTCAGGATGTTCTTACGAGCGTTGATCCTGAGTTCGTTGATTTGCCCAGGGGCCACACTTTCAAAATATTCTGTTAGAAATTGCCAGATGAGGGAGTTCATGCTCTGTGACGTCGAGAGTGGCACGTAAGAAATCATGAAGGATTCCTGCTCACTCGGATTCAATGAATTCGGCTCATTCGACATCTGGCACATATTCTTCTTCACACGGCGGCCCGTGGCTACGGTGTTATCGCTGTCAGAGTCCATGACTTCCGGCGTTGAGCGCTCCCAGGAATCTAGCTGTATCCAGCTTAACAGTCCCTCTATATTGCTTTCCTCTAGCCTCAAGACGTTTCCCAATTATATTACACTCGCATGGGAGATTCTCTACATTTACTGTGGTTGTAAAAAAAAACCGCAGATAAATACAAAGTGTAGTGAAGTGGGATCTCTTACAAGCAAGCCAACCACGTACGCTCCGAAAACATTCACGCGCTATAAAGGTCAACAGCAACATGTCGTGAAACTCGGCGGCAGCTGCCACTGAGCACACATTTTACTCCAAAGTGCTAGAAAAAGTTGACATTTCGCAGGGTAATTTGGTATTCAAAAGTGATAATCTCGATACCGACTTAGCCACTATGTGACGTACGTAATTCCTGAAAGCATAGCGCACTACAATACGCGCGGAGCATATAACAGATGTGGTTAGTTTTTTGTTTCGAAACAAATATTAGTGGCACGTATTATGCGACCATTGCCCGCAGCATCACAAGAGGGACGCCTGACAATATATGCTAATGATGGTCAACTTGACGCTATAAGCCTTCGAACTGAACTACCCTAGAAGAATAAAACGAAACCGATTTGTCTTTGTGCACAGTTATCCTAAATTATTTATTTGAAACGTGAATCACAACCACAAAACCTAAAATGCTAGATAACGGTTTTTATTTAATTGTTTGCCACTAGACTTATTCGCGAAAATTGCGACCGCCAAAGGACATAGGCCAAGGCGTTATGCGAGCACTATTTACAGCAGCTTGCATATTAATTTTAGAGTTTAACGGGAGACATGCAAATACCCAAATGAAATGTTTGGTGAATAAGTAAATGTACAAAATACACCAATCATCGCTCAACGCCACCTGTACTTTCATATAAGTGGGTTTCATTTTCCTCGTGGCTCTCGGCGCTTTTTCGTACTTTCCGTAGCGCGCGATTTTCTTCTCCAGGCGCCTTCCTCCTCCGGCGCTTGCTTTCTTCGCGGCTTCAAACATCCCTTTGCCGTTTGCATAGGCGGACCATATATGCTTATACGTAAAACAAAACAAAACAAAAAATAACATTTTCCGCAAACCTCTTCAAGATATAGGTGGGCACCACCAGGCAGGAAACTGCAATCGAGCGTTCATCTCAAGCCAACTGTGAATTCGTGGGTGAGTTGCAGAGACAGTTCTTGTCGGATGGGAAACATACGTTCAGATTGCATTTTTAAAGACGATAGTCTTTCTTCGGCCGCCTGAACTCAAAAATACTTTGTCTGTCTCTCTGTCACTCGATTCAAACGCCCGACCAAAACCAACCAAGCTACTAGCACTGGTGGCACGGGGACATACACGTCAACATTATACAGCGCAAAGAAAACCGCAATCATTTTCGTCCTGCTTTGTCCCTGTTCTTAGCGCAGTCAAAATTTTTCCAATATGAACTTCAACCAACTAGCCCAACTTGGTGCACTACTCCTTAAAGAGGTTGAGACATCAAATTTGTGGCTTGCCGTTCTTTGTTTTAAACGTTTCTTATTGCTCTCCATGAAGCAAGATACACGCTCGAAGATTATTAGATTCTCGGTAAATATTTGAATAGCGCAATATTTATGCGGAAGATTTTTGGTTTTGGTTTCTGGGCGCCAGATTGGACAATGACGTCACTGTCTGGGAAGCTTGGTCACATGGGCCCACAAAGCTGTGACGCACGCACTGCTGCATCATCTGCTCTCGACACACACGTTCTGTACCAGCGCAGGCAAACAAAAGTACGCCGACAGCTGTCATGGCTAGCTTTGGCAGCTCCGATTCCGACTGTACGTCTGCGTCCGATGCCCGGCTCACTGCACTCTAGACTCGAGGTTCTGTAGGCTTGCCCGGTGCTGTGGGTCACCGCTCATTGCACGTCACTATAATGTGGTATGACGCCACTAAATCTTTCTTTACGCTTCCAACACAGTGACGTCGGTGTCAATCACGCTAGCGATGGGTCTCGATTGCGGGAACGAGCATTTAGGCACTCTTTGGAAGTAAATTAAAATATATTTTAAACGTTTGGTGTATCCAACACTTCATGTTGAGGGTCCGTGCATACAGAGGAAGCCTACAGCAGGCTTTTTATAGCCTCAGAATTTGGGATCTTCACCCCTTTTGGCCAACAGTAATAAATGGTCTCAACAGATGGCGCGAGAGCAGGGCGAACGCGGGGAGGAGGAGGAATGAACGTTTATTGTTCGAAACAGTGAGAAAGTGTTCTTTCTTCGCCCGAGGTGGGCGGCTCTCTCAGTCCAGAAAGCCGTTGGCTAATGCCGCAGCCCGGAGCCGGTCCACCAGAATTCGCTGATACTCCAGGCTCTGTGCCGTGAACATTGCCTCCCACGCTTCTTCGGTGGCTTGTATCGGTTCTGAGGCATCGTCTTGACTGCTTTTCTCGCGGTGTGGGCACACAAACACCGTGTGGGGGAGGGTGTCTGGTACATCACAATATCGGCATAGGGTATGAGAATTTAGTGGGGTGCATCCGGTGCATTATAATTCCATGGACATATGTGTTCGTTTGTAGTCAGAGGAGGGCGGTGGCTTCTTCCTTTCTTAATTTTGGATGTGGTAAAGGATATTGCCTTCTTTCGAATCGGTAATGTTGCAGTATTACGGCGTAGTTGATGGGAATGTCCTCCACCCTCGTCGATTTCCGGATCCCGTGCGGCAGGAAATCCCGGCTAGTATGCTCTCAGGAGACAGTATGTGCTGCTTCGTTTCCTGCCAGCTGTTCGTGGCCTGGGGTCTATTCGACGTAGGTTTCGGGTAGTTCTTGGCGTCTTGTTAGCTCTTTTAGAATTTTCACGGCTGCGGCAGAGATTCGGGCCTTTTTGTAAGTTTCTACATGCCGTTTGCGAGTCGCTGAAGATGATTGCTGTGTCCTTGCATGTGGTGGTGCCGAGGATGATGGCCACTTCCTCTGCCGTTTCTGGATTTCTGGCCGGTATGGTGGCAGCGACTAGTTCATTACCTTTGTTGTCGGTCACGGTAATTGCGTAGGCTATTCTATATACCTGGGTATTTTGCCGCATCTGTATATCTCGTGTTGGGGTTCCTTGAGTATTTCTTGCTTAGCGCTCGAACTAAGCAAGAAGTACTTGCGAACGCGAGGAATTTGAATTCAATTTAGCAAAACTTCCATTGCATCCATCATAGGAGTGAGAGGGGTGGGGAAGAGCGTGAGGGGTGGAAGAGGGGAGAAGAGAGGGTGTTACGTATCAGGGGCGACAGAAGGCTATCATCCTTTGACGTCATTTGCAGCGAAGCAAGCAGATATGCGGTCAATTTTTTCCACTACAACTGCGGGTTATTGTTTCAGCCTCAGATCTTTCATAACCCATTATCATATAATAGTGTTTGCAAATAAATGCATAGTCTAGTGTAAATGGGGCCTTCTCGGAAATCTTCTTACTGACATCCAAAGGGACAGCTAGACTAGCTATAGACAGAATGATCAAAGGGCTAACTAGGCATGGTATGACGGAAAGCAATATTGCTCAAAACATGCTGTACACCTACCTTCCTTGGAAGGACAGCGATACATGTAGGGAGGCAGAGAAAGTCCCATACCCAGAATACACTGGGATCAGTGCTCCACTACTTGATGAAGCCTTCTCTGTATAAGAAGTTAGACACGTCCTCTTTAACCTCAAAAGAAAGTCTGCTCTAGGGCAAGATGGCATCACAAACTTCTTAAAAACTTGGATGACAAGGCAATAGATATTTTAACAAATGAGATCAATCGAGTCTGGGAGTCGGGGCAAGTCCCTGATGTATGGAGGGCGGCCAAGGTAGTTTTCATCCCCAAGCCGGGGAAACCTACTAGTATGGAAAACCTCAGGACCCATCTCGCTCACTTCATGCCATTGCAAAGTCATGGAGCACATAGTTCATAATCGCATTGAAGAAATCGATCTTTGATAACCACACTAGAGACGTGATGGGTGTTCTGGCCCTAGTCTTGGCTGAGGCCTTTCACAGGATCAGACACCAACGCGTCCTAGGTGAGATATCCCAGCTCAACCTTGGCATCAGATTTTTTAACTTTACTAAATCCTTCCTTGGTGAACGTGTGGCGTTCATCAGAGTTGGAGCGGTTACTGGAGGGCCTTTCCCTCTAGGATGTCTCGGCAGACCCCAGGGATCGGTGCTGCCACCCCTACTCTTTAATATCGCTATGCACAAGCTCTCCGAGATGTTGGCTGGTATCCCATAAGTCCGGCATGTCATCTATGCAGACGCCATCCTCACCTGGTTTTGGATGATGATCAATTAGAGGAAAGCTTACAAGAAGCTGTTAACATCACAGAGGACTTCTTCGCTAGCACGGGATTAACGCTCTCTGCCACAAAGTCAGAGCTACACCTGTACAGGAAAGTGAGATAAGAAGGCAAAACTAAAGGATTAGCACCACTGGACTCGCTTTCTCTTCAGATACAAACTAAAGTGGGCACCTACATTCCCAGAGTTGATTCTGTTAAAATTTTGAGGCTAACTATTATTTCCAAAGGGCATAATAGAGAAGCTATGAGTCGTCTAACAGGACAGGCAAACAGTGTTCTAAAGCTCAATGCTAGGGTAGCTAGCCGCAGGAAGGGATTGAAGGAGGACAATCACATCCGGGCCTTTCAGGCGTTCTTCCTAAGTCACGTATCTTACAGGGTACCTCATTTAGAATGTACACGAGCTGAAAAAGCTAAGCTTGACTCTCTCATTCGAACGGGACTCAAACGGGCCATTGGAATGCCATAGTCTGCTAGAACGAAAAAGCTGCTGGCAATGGGAATCCACAGTACTATTGATGCGATTATTGAAGCACATTGCATAGCCCAAATCACTCGGCTCTCTGCCACTAAACCTGGCCTTAAAATCCCAGCGGAGGCCGGCATTGAACCCAGGTATAGCCCCGATCCCACTAAATCTCTCAATAAAGATACCAGGTCTCAGCTCGTAACAGACCCTGTACTCCGTAACATTCATCCTATGTATAACGTGGGTCGGAGGGCTGCAAGAGGAGCAAAGACAATCCTACAAAAGTTGCATCATCACAAGCTAGATGCGCTTTCTGTCGACGCAGCACAATATCCCACAGGGGAAATATTCTCCATAACAGTGGTAAACGTAGAGGGGAAAATCATTAACGCAGCTTCTGTAAGGGTCAAGACGTCCCATGTGGCGGAGGAGGCTGCTATCGCCTCCTGCTATCGCCTCCTATTAATAGTCGTAAGAAACCCGCCTTTATATACTCGGGCTCACGGTCGGCCATACGCTCCTTCTCGTCCGGATTGGTAGCGGAGACAACGAGCAAGATCCTTCGGGATCAGCACTTCACAACCAGAAGTGAAGAGCAGGGATATCACGACATTTCGTGGTTCCCTGCCCACTTAAGGGACATCACTGGGCCGAATGGGATTAACCCGAATGAGGCTGCCCATAGGTGTACGCGTCACCTCACGAACCCCGCAGCCGAATCTGGTTTCTCAGAAATTCCTATAGATCTAGGAAAAGAACCGCTCAGTAGATATCATGAGATTACCACTCATTATAAGCTTAACCCTTAGAACCTTCGCTCTACAACACCCCAAGCTTGACAGAGCCCAGGCCTCTAATGCTTAGAATGCTACAGACTAGATATTACCCTACTCGTCGCTTAATGCACTTAATAGATCAGGAAAACTCACTGGAATGCCGCAATTGCAGATACGAATGTTGTAATTTGAAAACATGCTCTGGCTGTGCCCAGCCTTAGAGGCCTCTTCACTTCAAACCAGACTCTTGGGAATCCTCGCTCTGGTGTCCAGAACATTTACAACAACTCCAGGCTGTCCAGAAGGCCCATGAATCGGCGGTCGGTCTCGGTTTGCCAGTCCCGTCTTGGATGAAGCCATCGGCTCATCCTAGGTCCCACCGGGCGTGAGCTCTTCAGCACCTCAATAAAGTTCTTGTCATGTCATGTCAGTCAAGTGTAAGTTTTTTCTTGCCACCTTTCTCTTCTCGAATCCTCAAAAAAATGACGCTGATTGCATGGTATTCATCTATGGCTAAACCCATTTTGCGAGCAAAACTAACAGCGAGCAAAAATATTTTTCTCGTGTGCTGCCTGCACCCAACACTTATCGCTAAAGGATTAGTAAAATGAATCATATTTAACTTACGTAGACAGGTATATATGGCGTACGTACTACCTGTTTAATGCTGCAGAAAACAAAACCAAAAATTAGCCGAACAATACGATACTCCCTAATGCGAAATTTGAGCGCAGCTTTGTACGCAGCCCTGTATACTGTATATTGGCTGACACGGACAATCTTTCTCGAGCGGCACGTTCGAAACGCAGCCAAGTGGCGCGCGACTACCTCGCTTATCGGCAGATGGCGAGAGGTAGGGCGTAGGTGATGCGTCGGCGCAATTCACACCAGCCGCCGCAGACAGACCTCCGCTCAATCAGCGCTTTCTTTCCGTATATAGTATCGGTGGCGTCATCGGTGAACAGACGACGCGCGCTACTCTGGCGCCATCTCATAGCAATGGTCGCCGCAAACCAAGTTTTATGTGGCACTACTTTTTTCTTTTCACGCTTTCGCCATACCCTCCTTCTCCGCTTTCCGCCTCATAGTTCCTCTGCCCCCACTTCCTCCGCTTTCGTCCTTGTGCCCTCCTTGTGGCAACGCGGGGTGCTGCCTCAGCGAGTCTCGGCTCCGTCCGGAGGGTCCGCAGTGGCCGGCCTTGAGAGTGGTGCCGAACTTGACACCGGCCTAACGGGCGCCGCACAACAGGTACCGTTTTCCGCATCCGGTGCTTCATTGTCAGGGACCGATGTTGCCGTTGGTTCCCATGCGGGCTGGACTTCTAAGTGGCGGCCGAGATCGCAAGATGGGTCCCGAGGTGAGGCCTAACTTGGTCTACGTGCCGGGGCCATGTGGTCCCGTCCGGCATGCGGATGAGCAGTGATGAGGCGCTGACTGGAGTTACCACCTGTCCGGCGAACCAGAGTGGATGAACACGGAAGTTCGTGGCGAAGAGCGGAGCTTCCGACTCCGGCAAACGCCCCGGACGACACCCTCGTTCAGCAGCCAGCTCCTGCTTCAGCTGCTTCAGGAGTGCTGGTGACTGGAGGTTTGGATGCAAGACGTCTAACGGTGTCTCGACCATCCGCCCCAACAGGAACTCAAAGACGGTTGCCTGGGTACTGTTCCAGTACCCAGGCAACCTGCGTCCAGAAATCCCAGCCTTACTCTTCTTGAGCGTGTCCGTGATGGTCTGCACCATCTGCACGGCTGCGCCGTTTGAAGCAGGGTGGTACGGCGAAACCATCACCCGGCGGGTTCCGTTCTTCGTCAACCAGGCCAGGAACTCTGTGCTGGCGAAAGCGGGGCCATTTTCGGACACGATGACGTTCGGTTACCCCTGGGCAGCGAAGACCTTCCGAATTGTCGCCTGCTGATGCAGTGGTGACAGCTCTAGTGGCAGACCTTCACCCACTTCGAAAAGGCGTTCACAACCACCAGGAAGTAGTGGTCCTTGATGGCGCTCCCGAAATCCACATGCAGGTGGGACCAGGGTCTGTGGAAAGGGCCCGGAGTGATCTCCACATGACGTGAGACCCGCTGACTCTCCTGGTAGACTTGGCAGCTCCGCACCATGTGAGTGGTGTCCTGATCCAGCCGGGCCACCAAACGTGGACTGGGCCACCATCTTTGTCTTTTCCAAGCCTAGATGACCCACGTGCAGCAACTGCAGGACCCTGTGACGGAGAACTTGTGGGGTCACCACCCGGGCACCCCACAGTAGGCAGCCCTGCGGCAGGCTCAGCTCGGTGGCCTTGTGGCTATTGGCCCACTGCACCAACTCTTCCCCTTGGGATACCGCCTTGGCCACCTGGGAGAAGACTGGGACCCGGCTGGTCGACTGCGACACCGCAGATCTGGAGAGTACCTCCGGGTACACGTGCTATAGCATGAACATTTCAGCTGGCTCTAGAACAGCAGCAGGCACCTCCGGCAAAGGCAGGCGGCTCAGGGCGTCAGCAGGTCCCAGGTTCTTTCCCGGGTGGTCGACCAGCCAGTAGCTGTAAGCCGCCAGCCTCAAGGCCCAGCGTATCAGTTAGGTGATGCCTGAACGGTAACGGCCTTGTCAGGCTGCAGGAGCCCCAGCAGCGGCTTGCGGTCCCGTGACTGCCTCAAATTTCCGGCCCCACAGGTAGTGGTCAAAGCGCTCGACCCCGAACATGAGGCCTAGGCCTTCCTTGTCCAGCGGGCTGTAACGTGGCTCGGCAGCATGAAGCCGACGGGAAGCAAACGACCTCGCCATCCTTGTCCCAGTGCATCAGGACGGCTCCAACGCTGTACGGCGACCCATTTATTGTAAGGACGACAGGCTTGGCCGGATCGAAGTGTAGCAGCCTTGGTGATTAGCTCCTTGCTGTGCTGGAAGGTCACGTCCTGCTCGTTCTTCCAAGCTGACTGCTGACCATCTCGAAGCAAAAGATGGAGCGGCTGTGGATGCACCGACAAGTTCAGCAGGAAACTCCTGTAGCCATGCGAGGAGACAGTGGTCAGTCTCTATGGTGAACCTTGAACCAGCGAATAGCAAGCTATCATCAGCGCCGCCCAAACCACGCTGGCGCACTCCTTTTCTGATGCACTGTATGTTTCCTCACGAACTGAAAGTTTTATACTGGCGTACAGTAAGGGGTGATCATTTTCGTCATCTTTTTGTTGACAAAGCACCGCCCCCGACACCACGGTCACTGGCATCACGCTGAACAATGCATGGCCTAGAGTAGTCGGGTGCGTTCAACGCTGGCTTACTCGTTAGTGCTATCTTCAGTATACGAAATCCTTTTCTTATGCGTCATCCAACTTTACCGTTCGCGGTTCTGTTTTTCTAAAAGCATCTGTTATAGAACTCGCAATCTCGAATAACGCGGGATATATCTTTGGTAATAAACTGCCAAACCAAGAAATGACCTGATGTCCCGCTTGGCGCGTGGTTGCAGGAAGTTGTCTGTTGCGGCCAGCTTAACCTCTAAAGGCCGACGATGTCCTTGACCTATTAGATGGCCTACATAAGCTACCTCCGCGCGCCCCAATTGGCATTTGGGAGCCTTGACAGTTAAGGTGGCCTCTACTAGGCGACACAACACGGTTCGCAAGTGTTTCCAATGGTCCACCCATGATGAAGAAAAGATTGCTATGTCGTCGAGATACGGAAGTGCAAAGTCCTCACTTCCCCTACACCTGGTCCATAAGGCTAGAGGAACCATAGGGAGCATTCTTCAATACAAAGCTCAGGACTTTTGGCCGAAGGTTCCCATCGGGGTAATAAACGCGCCAAGCCTGCTTGCCCTCTCGGTCAACGGAACCTTCCAGTACCCTCTGACTAAATCGAGCGCAGAGATGAAATTATCACTTCTCACTATCTCAAGCCTTTCCTCGATATGCGGTATTGATTAGGGCTTGTCCTTTGTGATTAAGTTGAGCCTGCGGTAGTCGATACACGGTCGCGGCTCCTTTCCTGGCACCTCAACCAAGATAAGAAGCGAAGTATAAGCTTTCGAGCAAACTTGGTCCGATGAGGTTAATTCGATATCGTGAACGATCATGGTGGTCCTGCCAGGTGTGTCTGAAAATCTGTCTTTAAATTCAAACACGAGTTCCCTCAGTTCTGCCCTTTGATCGGTATTCAAATCCGCCAGCTCTACCAGCTTGTCAATGGTCTCGTGAATGTTTTTTGCCCCAGTTATTGATGTTAACTCCGGAAAGTCGACAGGCATCTCCTCAGCTTGGTTAAGCGACATAGTCACAATGGCCTCCCTCTGCTGGAAGGGCTTTACTAGATTGCTGTGGTTCACTCGTGGTGTCCTTCGTTTTCGCGGTACCATGATTAGGTAGTTTGTATCAGATAATTTCTCAATTACGTCAACCGCTATTTCCCATTGAACCTGCAGTTTGTTTTTCAATTAGAGTTTCACAGTCATTATCTTTTCCCTAACTTCAAAGCGTCGTGCTCGAGCCGTCTTATTATAGGAAAGCTCAGCATTACTTTGGGCCTTGCGCATTTCCGGCCCTGCTAATTCTTGAGATGTGTACAGTCGGTCTAACAGCTCTAGCACGTATGCCACAACCGAAGGGTCGTCCGCCCGACATTCCCAGGCGTCTCGAACAATGCGAAGAGGGGACCAAAGACAGCGACCGTAAAATAGCTCTGAAGGTGAAAAACCTGTTGACTCGTGCGGTTCAGTTCGAAGTGCGAACATTGCTGCAGGCAAGCAAACGTCCCAATCGGCTTTGTGCTCAAAAGAAAGGGGTCGCAAAAGCCGTTTCATGACTGAGTGGACTTTCTCTACCGCGTTTGACTACGGGTGGTACACTGAGCTATGAATAATTTTAATACCGCACGTCTCCAGAAACATCAAGGTCAGTGCGCTCGCAAAGACGGATCCTTGATCTGACTCGATTTCTGCGGGAAATCAAACTCGCGCGAACATAGACGATCTCCATCGAGCTTAGTTCTTTGAGGGGCACCGCCTCTGGGAATTTCGTTGCGGGCCATAGTACAGTGAGAATATGCAGATAACCAGACCGCGTTGCAGGAAGTGGTCCCAGTGTGTCTATTATGAGCCTGCGAAACGGCTCCGGGATAATGGGTACAAGTGTCATTGGCGCTTTAGCCTTATCTCCGGGCATGTCTGTGCGTTGACATGTGTCGCAGCTTCTCACTAGTGCTTCCCCTTTCCGAAAGCAGCCGGCCAGTAAAATTTTTGCAGTAAGCGGTCCTTTGTTTGGCAAATGCCCAGATGCCCTGTACAAAAGCCCCCGTGGGCGAGACCCAGGAGCTGCTCACGATAGGGATGCGGCACCACGAGTTGATCGAATTGCACACCCTTTCGACTAGTGTACCTTCTATAGAGGACACCTGCCCTCTTGAGGAACTTTATGTTCTGCTTGGCCACACCTTCTTTCGCGTCTGGCCTCACGTTCCGCAGGGTGGAATCTTTTTCCTATTCAGCTATCAATGTGGCAGGGCTTACATTCAGTAATTTTCTTCTGCATTCTGCCCCTCGAGACATTTCAGGCTCCAGCGGTTTCCTGACCTCTTCATTAGCTAGTGTGCTTTCAGCAATATCCCCTGTACGGCTGTCCTGTTTGTGCCGGTTGACGAAGCCTTCGTCAAACCTGTTTCCTCCACCACTGAACATTCGTACACTACCTTGGCCGCGAGCTCCCTCGCCTTGGAACGAGTCAGGGCTTGTACTATTCCCTCACTGAACCCGATTCCCCTGCGTCTCAGCACATCCTGGGGTTTGTTAGAAAACAAATATTGATACTGTGGCGGAGATGTGTCGAGACAGCCGTTTCAGTGTACAGTAGTCCAAAAGGGTCTTCGATGCGAATCTTTGCTACTGGGAGGCCTACACTGGAGGCCTCTACGGCTTGCCTTATCCAAGCACATTCTCCCGTGAACTGGCTTTCCTCCACATACGACGGCGGCACCACGTCCATTGCGGCTGCCGATTCGCGAAGCACCCGACACGGTTTGCCGGTTACCATGAGGTCTCCAATGTACGGCTCTAGCAATTTCAGATTTTCCTCGTTGCTACTTAGTGACATCAACACTAGTTTGGGATTTTCGCATCCCAAGGAGATATGCCCCGTTTGCTGGCACTTGTAGCAAACTGCTAGTTTATTTGCCTCGAAAGCTTTTTGTTTTGCCTTTCTGCCCTCTGTTCGGGTGATTCCTCCTTTCCCTTGGTATTGTAGTCACTATTTTTCACCGAATCTGAACCTCTCCTTTGATTTATACTGACTCGACTTTGACCATCGCTCTGGCTTGTCGGGTCTGTATTTATTCATATCCTTCTTAGGAGCTTCTTTGCCTTTGAGGGCACGGCGAGTTACGTACTCCTCAGCGAGGGCGACCGCTCTTGTGCTGGTGTCCACGCCTGGACTACCCTGAACCCAATATCTGATGTTTTAAGGCAGCTGGCGGAAGAACTGTTCTAATGTAACGCACTGCATCGTCTTTTCGGCATCGTCGAGTGCACCCTCTTCTCTGAGCCATTCTTTCAGGTTTACATCCAAGGTGTATGCGAAATCTGAGTGTGACTTACTTTTGGTCTTCTCGATCTCCCTGAATTTTCACCTGAATGCTTCTACTGATAATCTACACCTTTTAAGCAGACTCGCTTTGAATTTATCGAAGTCCTCTGCTTATTATTTCCCCATGCGGGCTATGATATCAGCTACCTCACGTGGCAGCAACGTAAGCAAGCATTGCGGCCACGTGTTTCTGGTGAATTTTGCCTTCACAGATGCGCGCTCAAGCTGCACCAGAAAAAGACCTATGTCCCCTCCTACTGCATAGGATGCAATCAAGTCTGTCATTCTGTGCTCGCTTTCTCCTGCCCCTGTGCTAGGTCTTTCAGTAGCTTGAGACTTCAGATACTCAATATCTAGGTGCCTCATTTCGAGTGCGTCGCGTGCAACATGGTCGCGCTCTTTGGCCTCAGGTGCTGCCCGCTCGCGCTCTTCTTTTTCTTCTAGGCGCTTAAGCTCTTCCGCCTAATGGGTAATGCTCTCCAGGCATTCCTTCAGTTCATAGTCGCCTGCCCCGATCGCTTCGATCACCTCAGTGATCTCCGGCTTTCTCTTCGATTCTGCAATTTGGAGGCCCAACTGTCTGGCCAAGTTAAACAACTCCGGCTTCTTTCGTGCTTTCAAGTTCATGGCAGCCCTTAGTGCTCCTAATACTTCACTCTATAACAACCTCGGCGTACTCAAAACTTCCGTCAACGGTTAAAATATCACTTCTTTGTACTTCCCCCCCAAAATACGTAAATAAATATATCAGTGAGGAAAAGCCGTGCACTAACCAAATGCAGGCATGAATCCTGACACCTTCCATCCGAAGTTGTCACCAGGACAAAGAGAAGACGTTCTTTTAGATGTCATCGAAAGTTGGGGCCTCCGGGGTAGCGTATCTCATCGCTGCCATACATTTGTTGCGACGCCGGTTACTCGAACCTCGACTGGCGTTACTACCGGGCAGCGTGGCGTTCTCGTCAGGCTGCAGATGTCCGGTAGGCCATGGCGATCAGGCAGGGGCGAGACGACTTCTAGTGCGAAACTTGCACTGTTGCTTCCATGGTTGGCGAAGGATATAAAAGAAGAGAATAATAATAAAAAATACATTGCGGGGCAGCTTAAATAGGCCTGCTAAATTCAGTAGGCAAGATTTTGCTCACGTCGACGTCACGTGACATGTACTGAGTCCGGTCGGTGATTGGCGGCTGCTCCCTCTCTCCTAGGCGACGTTGCACGTGCTTGCCTCCGCTGGCTGAATCCCGTGGATCCCGTTTGGTTCGCGGAAAGATGTCTCCCCTTGAGTCCCACAGGTCGCGGAAGGTGCCCTCCCTCCTGCCACGCACACACACAAAGGGGTCCGTAATCACTGCGGGGCGCCCGCCAGACCGGCAACCACTCGAGACACCCATAGCAAATTAGGGATCATGCCTCCGTTTCGATTAGGCATGGTCTTTCGATCATCCTTTTTGCACGGGGTGTTACACGCCAATCGTAGCACGTCCGAATACACTGCCACGTGCCTCATGCTCTTGAAAGGGTTGCCCATCATCCCTCTGAAAAATGGATGTGGCTGAAGACCCGCCAAACTGTAAGCGCGTTTTCCAGTGCTGAAAGTAGCTAATCACAAAGGCTCCAGTGCTGGTACACTTCGATCCGGCCAAGACTGTAGTCCTTACCGTAGATGCGTCGTCATATTTTGTGGGAGCCGCCCTGGCGCGCTGGGACAAGTATGGCCAGGAACGCCCTGTATCGTTTGCTTCCAGTCGGCATCATGCTGCAGAGCAACATTATAACCAGCCAGACAAGGAAAGGCCTGGTCCTCATGTTTGGGGTCGAGCGCTTTCACCAGTACCTGTGGGGCAGGAACTTTGAGGCAGTCACGGACCACAAGGTGCTGCTGGGGATGGTGGGGCTTGAAAAGGGTTCCCATGCAGTCATCACCTCGAGTAATGTGCTAGCGTTGAGGCTGCTGGCCTTCAGATACCGGCTGTCTACCATCTGGGGAATGACCTGCGACCTGCTGATTCCCTGAGCCACCAGGTCCTGCCCGAGGTTCCTGCTCAAGTGTTCATGCTAGATTGAATGCATGAACAACTTTATTTGACAGGAATAAAACCCTGTAGGATCTATGGGGGCGGAATGCAACAGAGACATCCACTCATGATAGAGCCCCATCACCTCCACAGCCCAGCGCAGGGCGTCTTTCTGCAGACCAGGCTCGGAGATGCCTAGGGCAGCCCCCCACTGCTCCACACTCTTAAGGCGGGAGGGAGGGGGGGTGGTCGGGGCATTCTAGAAGGAAGTGGTTATAGTTAGCATAAGGGGCTACGCAACGATAGCAGCCGGAACCGATAAACTGATCGAGGTATAGTTTATTAATGAGTGGTGGAGAAGTGATGGTGCTTGTTTGCAGTTGCATCTCACTAGGATCTACAATTCCCTCGAATGGGGACGAGTGAGAGGGGGTAAAGAGCGTCGAGATGACTTGTAGTGTTGGCAGAGGTCGTGATATGTAATGAGTCTATCACGCCGGGCGCCGGCCTTAGCCTTCCTTTGTGTTGTCTGTGTCCGGTTCGTGAAACCTCGAGCACAGGCACGGGCGGCTTCGTTTCCTGCCAGGCCCTCGAGGGTAGGCGGCCAAACGCGTGTAACTTCTGATTGAACTTCTGATTTGCGCGCGCTGATTGCAGCCAGTCTGCCGACACACCCGGCTCCGTAGTCGTACACGGCTGATTTAGAATCACTGATGACAGTGGTGGCTGAGTGGATACTGAGAGCCAGTGCTATGGCTGCCTCCTCTGCCCCCTCTGTGAAGGCGGTGCATACAGAGGCCGTAGCTACCAGCTTGCCTTGTGGGGTTACTGCCATGATAGCGAATTTGTGGAGGTTTGAACTTCGAGGGGTATTCTGCGGCGTCTAATTACAGTAAAGCGGGTAGCTTATTGTAGTGGTGCTGCAGCGCTCGCACACGTGCCACTCTCCGCATGTTGTTATAGTGTAGGTAGATGTTCAGGGAAAGTGATGGTACATACAATTTGGCTCCGAGCTCACTCTGCAGAGAAATTTTGCGTGTAGGTCGGAAGGGAGGTGCCAACCCTGTCAACTATGCATCTTCCGGTAGTGAATTTTGTGAGTCTAAGCTCCTCAGGATCAAATAAAGTTCACTGTCTGTCTGTCTGTCTGTCTGTCTGTCTGTCTGTCTGTCTCTGTCTGTCTGTCTGTCTGTCTGTCGGTCTGTCTGTCTGTCTGTCTGTCTGTCTGTCTGTAATACTGTTCATTGATGTGGGCTTCAATTACATTGGAGACAGTGTTATGTGCCCCAGTGCCTGGAAATCTTTCCCGTAGATGTTCTCATTGGTAACCCTAGGGCGAATTTGTGAACCTTGCGGATAAGTGTATTGATCTCCTCCTCCTCCCGTTTAGTGAGAATGAGGTAGGGCACAGTATTTATAATGTCAGGGATTACAGAGGCTCGAACGAGCTGGAGAAGTTCTTCGTCTTTCAGGCCCGCTCTCTTGTCTGATACTCTGCCAATTAGTATAATTGTCTTAACAACGGATTGTCTGAGCCTATGAAAATTAGTTGTGTGTTGCCTATTTTTCTGTATGGTTAGACCTAAGATCAGAATGTTACCAACGATATAAATTTAAGTGCCATCTAGGGTGATATGAATTGGAGTCATATTTTTTTCTGCTCGTTTGAGTGAGGGGAGAAGCCGGAGCTCTGATTTGGTTGGAGCGAACGTCAGGTTGAGCTGCCTCGCGCATTCGTTCACCCGGTCCATGACTTTCTGCAGGAGTTCCTGCAGCTCCACATCCGAACCGCCGCCCCTGGTTCATATGGTGATGTCGTCCGCAAAGAGGGAAAAGGAAATCCCTGCGATTGCCAGAAGTCAGCGCACGATGTTTAGCATCGCGACGTTAAAAAGGAAGGAGTATACCGCTGAACCTTGGGGTGTTCGAAAGCTTCCCAGGTTGAATTTCGAAGAGAGCTCTGTACCCATGAGAATTGTGGCTGTTCCATCTGGAGAGAAAGTTGGAGATTTACTTATAAGTGCACTCTCCAATTTCTAGTCCATTAACTTCCCTCAACTTAGTTGCATGGCTAACGTTAATTAAGACCCTCGAAGGTCAAGTCCGAGCACAGCTTTGGTGTCGAGACCTGGACTCTGCTTAATTATATCCTTCTGAAGTTCGAGCATGACATCCTGGGTAGATAAGTGCTTACGAGAGCAAAACATGTCGATTGGGAATAGGGGTTCGCGTGGTTTTGTAATAAAGATTACCATGACGTCTCGCGATTGTGTGGGGAGGGTACCCATCTTCAAGCATTCATTAAAATACTTTGAGAGTGTAGCAACGGCTTGGCCTGTCGAGGTTACGAAGCATTTTATTAGAGGCCTGATCCGGCCCCGGTGGCGACGTTGTTTTGATGTTGGCCATAGCGTGTGCAACCGCAGCCTCCGTAATCGGGGCACACAGTTCTGGGTTGTGAGATCCTGCGCAATTTACGTGGGAAGCTTTTGTCTTTGAGGGGAGCTCTTTATTGCATAACTATTAGAAAAAGCTTCCAAGATTGTCTTTGCGCTCGTGCCGCATTTTATTTATCTGATGACCATACGCAATTTTGGATTCCGTCGGATCAAGAAGATGCCTCAATAGTTGCCACGTCCGCTTATAGCTCAGTCGCCCACTAAGACTTTCGCACTTTTGTCCCCATTGCTGTTGAGCCAGTTGTTCAGCATAGTCCAAGATTTCCAGGTCCAGCTTCGCTACCCGGCATTGGAGCTTCCAATTATAAGGTTGTCCTCTCCACCTTCGTAAGAGGAAGCTGTGGAGGAGTTTCGCGTCAATTTCTTGCATCTATGCCTCCTCAGGCAGTGTATTGTTATATCTGAGCGCATCGTCCTTTAACCGCTCAACCCAATGTTTTATGTCAAGAATGTCACGTCTGCTTGAAATGTCATCGCCGCGTGAAATAAGCATCAGCGTATACGGACGTCCTGTTCCTTCGCATCTGATTGGTTCAGCTGTTCTGCGACTGCGGTCGCGCGACTGAAAAATCGAGGAATGAGCGACTGGCCCGAAACGGTTCCATTTCGAGAAAAGCGACCATTTGCGACTGCTTGCGACTGGTCGTTTTGCGACTAACTTGGTCGCACGACCTCGCCTAGTCGCAAGTGTGAATGGGCACCTAATTCTGAAGCTCCAGCCAATAAACGTTGGCTCCGGCGGTTTCGGCAGTGCCCATTGGCTCAGGTTTGCTCATGGGCTCAGTAGCTGTCATCTGCTCGACGCACCGTCCTGGTTGCGCCGTTTGCACCGTAGCCATCGCTCTTTCTGCATTTTATTGACCACAGGTAGGTGGGTAATAAAATCAATCTCCAACACCTGGTATCAAAACTAGATGCAACAGAGTTAAACGCCTGTCAAAGCTCTACGCAGCTGCAGTAGGGTCTCCGATGCGACAAGCGTCCGGCCGGCGCGCGGGGATACTCGTACAGGATAACGCGACGGAGGCGCCACCAACTTTTCAATAAAAAAAAGCATCAGCAGGTTGCCCACGTTGGACCCACTCCCGCAATCTAGAACATTCTACATGGAATAAATCTTCGCGTTCAACCATCTTTCTTTAAAGATGGGTCTTTCATTTTTTTCTAATTACTTCGAACGTTTCAGTCACTGCGGCGTCTCTCATTATTGGCTGTATTCTGTCAAGAGGCGATGATAGAGCGAACTATTTTTACCTTCACATTCACTCTCACATGCTTACTGTGGCAACAAATGAATAGTGCGGAAACCACATACATTTATTTTCTACGCATGCGATTATCCCGAACGAGAGTTGAAGAGATCAAGTGAGGAACAAAGCGAGCAAGAGAGAGAGAGTGAGTGAGTGGGCGAGAAAATGAGGAAGAGAGAGAGAACGAACTAGCATTTTCCTTGCCGAGTCCAACAATCCAGTCACAGAACTTCTTGCAAGCATCAAAAATATGCGAAACATCAAAAGAAACTGGTTCGCTTTCAAGCCAAAATGCAGAAACCATCAACGATGGTTGTCAACGTAAACGAAAAGCCCAATGGAACGAGCAAGTTAGCGACAGTCTCCCCCCCCTCGCCCTCTACTCCCACATATTACGGAGTGCCTCCGTAATTGGCGCGAAGGGCGAACGCGTCTACTTCTTCCGCTCCTTGGAGTGCCGCTCTGCGTCGGCGATGTTATCGCACTCGCATTTATACAAAACCCACCTCCTCACGGCGAGCTTGCGCCTTCGCCAACGCCGTCAGCGGTGACGACAGCGGAGGTTCGCCATGAGTATCCATATAATTGCTATCGCAATAAACAAGTTCGTTGACTTGGAGGTATCCTTCGCATGCTGTTTGCAAAGAAGTGGAAAGCGAAATACGGTAGAGAGCAAACTGTGTCGAGCTCCCAGCGTATACTTTTCTTACCATCGTCAGCAGAGAGACGTAGGCGAGTGCAGCCATCGGGGTAACTCACACGAGCTACAGTACATTGTGTACTATGAGGCTACAATAAATAGAAGGTGATGCGAGCAATTTGGTAAATCGTTAAGGTTGCCGCGCTAACTTTCGCAATTCCAATTGTGTGTTATAAACGAAAAATCCCGACCGGGTTCGCGATGAACAAGAAGGCGTGGGGCAGACTGCCTTTGGGGACCCACAGTAAAACAACAAAGGAGGCCATACAAAGTGGTAAATGGTTATGGCTTCTTCTGAAATCGGAGAAGTTTCGAGCAAGATTTCTTTTCAAGGAGCATTAATTAACTTGGATTAAAAAATATAACCGGCTAAAGTGCACAAATATCTGTACCTAAAAAGCGCTAACACAGATGGAGGAAGATGTCAAGATATTTGGGAATCAAATACAGGGTAATTGAAATTTCAAACACACAATCCGATAGCATAAAAAGAAAGTGAGAGAAACATAGACGGTAAATGGGATGCGAAGAATGGTAGCAAAAAAAAATGTCTTGGAGATCTACAAAAAAGTAGGGGTAGCATGCACTAGTCGCGCAAGGTTAAAGACAAAGTGGAGCTGATCGGTTCCTAGCTGGTCTTGGCTATACGAAGTGATGCTAAGTTATACGAAGTGTTTAAGCATTTCCTCGTGGTCCGTGGCATCGGTGAACGCCTCGCGAAGTACTTGCATTCCGAGCACACCTAGGGGAAGTATGGCGAAAGCTGTGCACAGTGCACGGGTGGTGCGCAGGTGACAACACGCCAGGATGACGTCACGGCGTATGCGCAGTAGCGCGCAGCTGGTGGGAGCTTTGTTGAGCCTGCTGCAGTCACGGACACCGCGAGTGTTCGGCGCTAATGCGGGGAAAATGAGAAGCGCGAATGGCGTCGGCAGCACCTCTACGCGTTGCCTCGTTAGTGCTGCTGCAATTTGTTTCTCTTTCTCTTCGCTTTCATTTTCTCTTTTTTATTGCGATAGCAATTATATGGACACTCAAAAGCAGATTTCTGCCGTCGGCGTCGCCGTCGCCATCGCCGTCGCCGTGAGGTTCCGTATGACGTCATTTGGAGATGAAATCGTCGCCGCGCGCCGAGCGCTGTATGTGCGAGTGAAAGGGCGCGAGGGGCGCGTCTTTCACGGGGAGTGAACGCACGGCGGAGAACAAACGCGCGTTCTGCGCCGTGCTCGCTTAAGGGCTGCAGAAGTAGGCGTCTCTTTTCTCCTTTAAAATCACCATATATGTAGAGCAAACGCGCCTTCTTCCGACGCGCGAGAGGCCGTGGGGGAGGGGGAGGGAAGGGAGGCGACGTTTAGCTGCGGCACCAAGTGCCTATTTATATCAGAGGCTCCGGCAACAGTCACCAACGCCGCACGCATTTTGAGCGAACGCGGGCAAAACGCCGATGGCGTCGACAACAGTTCTGCCTGTTGCCGATGCTGCTGCATGTCCAAGTTTATACAGCTGATAAAGCTAATATCATTACTCCGTATAGCTCTCTACAAGTTTGCTATCGCAATTGATGCTTCGCCTTTCAGGTGAAACGGCGACAACTTTTTGTTGCGATAGCAATTATATGGACACTCAAAAGCAGATTTCTGCCGTCGGCGTCGCCGTCGCCGTCGCCGTGAGGTTCCGTATGACGTCAATGGAGATGAAATCGTGACCGAACGCTGTATGTGCGAGTGAAAGGGCGCGAGGGACGCGCTCTTTCACGGGGAGTGAACGCACGGCGGAGAACAAACGCGCGTTCCGCGCCGTGCTTGCTTAAGGGCTGCAGAAGTAGGCGTCTCTTTCCTCCTTTACAATCACCATATATGTGGAGCAAACGCGCCT
Organism: Dermacentor silvarum; assembly: GCF_013339745.2. Lineage (NCBI taxonomy): Eukaryota > Metazoa > Arthropoda > Arachnida > Ixodida > Ixodidae > Dermacentor > Dermacentor silvarum. The sequence continues at coordinate 83,881,706 of NC_051160.1, forward strand.
TCTTCCGATGCGCGAGAGGCCATGGGGGAGGGAAGGAAGGGGGAGGGAAGGGAGGCGACGTTTAGCTGCGGCACCAAGTGCCTATTTATATCAGAGGCTCCGGCAACAGTCACCAACGCCGCACGCATTTTGAGCGAACGCGGGCAAAACGCCGACGGCGTCGACAACAGTTCTGCGCGTTGCCGGTGCTGCTGCATGTCCAAGTTTATACAGCTGATAAAGCTAATATCATTACTCCGTATAGCTCTCTACAAATTTGCTATCGCAATTGATGCTTCACCTTTCAGGTGAAACTGCGACAACTTTTTTCTCCCGAGCGTAGCGCGGGACGCTCCGCGAGGAGGTTGCTAGGCAACGCAGTGGCAGGCGGCACACATTTTGACCGGCTTAAACAGCTGCGCTGTTAAAACGCCAAAGAAGTCAGGAGTGAAAATCTGTACGATAATGCTTGCTGTTTGAGGCCCGAGCTGGCTGCCTCAGGACAAAAACATACTAGAGCCAATATACGCCACAGCATGAGGCATGTGTGTGCTGCACAAAAAGCCCGGTAACGACTTCGCACATCATAACGGAAAGGAGTCCAGCGAGACACGTAGGCAATCTCCACCTTCCAGAAGCATTGGGATTCAAAAACTGAACGGCTAACTGGTAAGCAGTCGAGATATCTAAGAAATTATCGGAGTATTGGCGGAAGAAAAGCAAGGAAGGCTTTGATAGAACCACAGCGTTTGCAAGTGTAGGTAATGGTACACTATAGTGGTACAGGTTGTAAATGAGAAAAGTTAGGTACTGGATAAGATAGGCAAAAGTCTATGTAGCGATTAGTGTATATCAAACAGAATAGAGGACTATTTCTCCCCACACCATTTAAAAAGAATTGGCAATAAACATTATCATCCGAATGATTGATGACCGATGTCTAACGACTGAGGAAGAAAACTTCTTCCGCATGTGATGTAATAAAAAATATTGAAATATTTTGAAAAAAAAACTGCCAGAACCTGGCTTGAAACGCTGCTTTCTTAGCTTTAGCTGGTACTTTTCAACGTAGCTTCATCTTTATTGTTGCCGTTACCATTCCTTTACGATGATGAGCGGCCACAGTGGGCACGAAATTTTACGTATATCTGAATACACCTCCCTCACCTCTTTTGACGACATAAATCTCTAGCGATTGCTTAATATATACGTCTTAGCCATCGTATTCTTTAACAAATTAATGTCTTCCTGAGCATAAGCGCTGATTTATTGATTATAAAGAGTCGTTGGGCGGCTCGTATGTATGTATTATGTTTGACTACTTGCCACCCAAATACTTGTACCTACGTAACTGTCGCAATTGATAGCGTGTACTTAAATTCAAGCGACAGGTACTGGTTGAAACGTCTAGAGCAACCACTGAATGCGAGAAGTCTGGTACTTGGTTCCGCGCAGTCTTCGCATGTACCAGTCGTTAAAGTTACATAGTCAAAGCTCCAGAGGCAGGATACAATGAACGCGCACAGGGAGATGCAACACAGAAAGTTAGTTTGTGAATAGTGGCTCTTAACCCTAGGCAACATACCAGAAAAATCAATTTCTTGCTAAGTTTCGGCATAGAGTACGAAATTTCTCGCTAAAAGTCCTCGGCCAACACTGAATGGCCGGCAGCAACTGTCGTTATTTTGTTCAGAGCAGGAACACAGGACGATCAACTAGTTTGGCACGCGACTCGCTTTCATTTGAAAGCATGGTCAGAGCAGACAGACCGATGCAAGATCTCCGGCTGTAGTGTCATGTTTTAACACGGTAAAGGGCATTCCTTGGACGTTTCCTACGAGGCAGTCCGTTCATCAGCGTGCGCCCACACGACGACCGTTCTCGACATAGACTATGACACGCAAACAAAAGGGCTCACATCGAGGCGACGACAACCGCAACCCCCCGTGGAAGCGGTAATTACCGCGAAGACCCCTCGACCTGAACCTGACAAGCTTAACGTCACGAAGAGCCTGTAAATTGATGAAAGGGGCCAGCGTCGAAAGCTACTGTGACAACCGCGTCGATCTCAGTTTCTCAGATTGCACGCCGTTGCGACGTACCCGAGGGTGTGGGTGCAACACCAGAGTGGGAGCCGGCGGAACGCTTCAATGATTGTGACTGGCCGAGACACAGTCAATCACATTCCGGGGTCTAGTCACCTAGGAAAAACGAATGTGTTCGTCTGAATGAAAGTGAGGTGTCCTGACGTGTCCTGATGGGTGCTCAGACATGTAATGAGCTTAGACATTTATCTCTCCTACATGGAGTAGGCTTCCATATCTGGAGTCAGTGTTAATATTGTAAACTAAACCCATTTTCTCTCGCCCCTACTCATGGACGTAGTTATTCCTATGCCTGGAGGATTCCTGGCATAAACGCTACCCCAAGCCGCCACAGCAGTGGGGTCACACGTGTGATGTAAAGCATGTAAAATGTACAGCTATGCGTCACATACGATGTGTGCTGTCAGCAAATTTAAAATGATGCGATAGGTGGCTTGGGGTTAAGCCCGTTTCCAGGTTTCTGCCTCGCTTTTCGCCCCTATTGCTGAAAATGGTTCCGTGAAATATTCTTCTTTTCACCAATGATGCTTATTACAGATGTTATTTGCACAAAGAGATAGGAAACTACCATTTACTTTGAGTAGTTATGGGTGCCGTCATTGAAGGGCTCTAGTACATGTCTATCACTGCCAATGCTTCGACCTTCGGAAGAAACTCAGGATTTATTGAGACAGAATATACGTTGTTCAGAATTTTTATACAGCTTTTATTTCGGTGGTATGTTTCATGACAAGTAAATTACGGCAGCAGCCATCTCACATTGACTGTGGATGGTAATGCGATTAGCTTTCAAAGAATGTAGCAACATGCCGTACTGCTGGAGTCAAGTTTATTTATTATATGTTAGAGTCATTCTAACATTTTTCTTTCTTTGGATATTTACGATATGCACTGCCTTTGGTATGAGTCGACATTGCTGAGGCATTCGCTTGCCAAAGTCGCCACTGACCAACACGGCGTGACATCTGTACGCTGACACAGTGCACACGATTGAAAGACGAGGACTGAATATCGCTGACGGAATGGCAAACGTCGTGTGACAACAACGAGATGCCGATTCTCACTGTGTTATAACGACAAATGCATGACGGTGCCAGACTCACATGACGAAGCTAGAGTGAGTACGATGGAATAAACACAACACTATCCCAATGAACGACGACTTGAAGACGACGGCGTTAGGGCGAGAGCCAGATGACAAAAGCTGGAAGTAGAAGGATGCAAAGACTACGACGGCCTCACGACTATGAGCGCACACCTAGCAGCCCGAGCTATCAGAGGACTTAGGACGCTGTCCGCGTAGAAGACGGGACGACGACGGCGTGTCGACAGTCAAATGAGGAAGCTGGAAAGACCATGACTGAAGGACCAGGACGCCCTCCATGCTAGGAGCATGACGACTTTGATATGACGACGTCTACGCGACGTCGATGACGTGGCGACGACAGCGTGACGAGATTGTGATGACAAAGCTAGAAATACAGCAATAGAACGAACACGGGGGTATGACGATGGCGGTTCGACATCGAATGCACGACGACGACACAATAACAGCGAAGGCGTGATGAAGGTGGTATGATGTGAGTCTCACGGCAAAGGTTCGGGGATGGCGATAGAGCGACCACAACGACATCAGAATGATGTTATGACAACAAATGCATGAGGAATGTGTGATAACGATGTCGTGATGATGATAGGATGATGAGAGTCGGATGGCATAGCTGGAATGACGGCGAAGCAATGACTATACGACGACATCACGACCGCGATTACGCATATAGGGGCCCAAGTTATTAGACAACATATTCCAGTTGGTCAGTGTAGCAAGCGTGTTGACAACAGCATGACAAGAGTTAGATGACGAAGCTCTAATAATGACGATGGAATGACCCCGAAGGTATCACGACCATGATCCCAAACCCTGTCACGCTTGCTGGAAGACAACTTGGGGTGCTGTGTTGGAATACTAGGCTATATAGATAGAGAAAAACACAAACGCCTGAACTAGACCACGAATGCCAATCTGAATAAAAATAGGAGCTCATGCATGTAGCAAGAATAGGTTCTTTAACCGTTCCGAGCAAAGACCGCAGAGAAAAAGCAGATGGCAGCTATAGAAATACAAATGAGTTTTGTCAGGAACTACATGCAATCTATTCTCAAAAGCACCATTGAGCTTCCAGAGACGAGTATAAAAGCCTGCGCCTTTAGGTTTCAGACCAGAACGTCTTTCATTTGCTAGTGGAGAAATGACTGCTCTGTACACAGTTTTCATAGCTGCACTTGCCCTTTTTGCCACAGCCATACCATGTAATGCAACTCAAGAGGCGCCTGGCAATGGGTGACCTATCTGCACTTCCTGCCCTGCAGCTGAGCCAAGATATAGCATCAAACAGGTAGTAGTTATTTAGGCAAACACCAATGAGGATGCAATGATAATGAATGTACCACATTGACATCTTTTCTATGTGTGCACTGTCCAACAATTTAAAAGAGGTGCATTGGCAAGGTAATTTTTACTGTGACAGTTATTACATATACATTTTATGATACCAGGTAATTTTTACCTGCACTAACTAGAAAAACATTGTGGAAGATAGCGCAATTATATACTTCGAGCTCAATTACATGATTAGGCGGTCAATACTGCTACGTGTAAAAGAATGGGTTAATTGATTAATTAGCATAAGTAAACTAATCCTAATTAATAACTTGATGAGACACACTTCAATCTACGAAATAAAGGTGGTGAGTGGACTAGGCAGATCCACCTGGAACCAAATGGTGGGACTACGGCACTTCGACATTCGACATAATAATTTTCTTAACAAGGGTCATGTCGCCATTTCTAACTTTATTCTCCTCTTCAATCCCCCCGCTTCCTCCGATGTTCTCAGACTTCTGCTTCTCTTTCGGTACGCTTCACTCCCCCACCTTTTTTATTCATCCCTCCTCGGATACTATTTAAACACATTTACTTTGAAAGCCGATTCTTCATTTTTGTTCGCGCCGATATAGCAGACAGTTTTTAAGTTGCCTTGCGGACTTGCGGTTTTCACGACACGATACGGTCCTTTATAGACAGCGCCTGTGTTTGATAGTCCCTCTCTCACGAGCACCAAGTATCTTACCTCCAGCGCTGGTAACGTTGCGTTGTGCTTCTTATCGAAGTTTCTTTTCACTCTTTCGTGGTATTTCGCTTGGCTGTCTTCTGTCCTTCTTGTTTCTATAAGCTGTACCATCTTGTCTACTCCCAGGGATACATCAGTGGGAATACAAGTTGCTTTTTTAGCAGCAACAAAGGGTGGTGTACATACTAGACCAGTTGTGTGCGATGGGCTGTGATGAGGTACTGCTGCTTCAAGGCAGCACTTCCATCCTCGCGAGAAATTTGCATACATATTGATGTATTGTTTCAGGTCCCGAATAGTTCGTTCCGCCAATCCATTAGCTGCTGGATGGTACACAGCAATAAATGTCAGTGTTACTCCTCGTAGTTCTGCCCATTCCAGCATTTTATGGCTTCGGAAGGCTGGACCGTTATCCGATATCAAAACTTTCACGTTGTCAAACATTTTGCGATTCAGCAATGAGATTAGGCTGTTGGCATCCTCTCTTCCTGGCTTCACTGCTACCACCATTTTGCACTCATCTAAGCACATAAAGAACGCTTGTGTTTTCTACACACTTTGCGACTTCTTACGAAGTTCGGCGAAATCTATGTAGGAAACTTCGAATGGTGTCTCTGAATGTTTCAGCAATGTCATTTGTTGAGTTGGTTGTTTGAATTTCACCTTATTCAGTTGACAATCGTCTTATGATTGCACATACGTATTCGCGTCTCGTTTCATGTGGGGTCATGTAAATCGCTTCGTGAACTTCATGTAGGTTCTAGAAAACCCATCGTGTCCACCTGAATGAGGGCTATTATGGTAGAGATCCAAGATTTTCGACACAAGTTTGGGAGGCCCTGCAACTTTCCCTGTCACTGTAGGCTGTAGTGCTTCAGTTCGTTCCCAAAGTTTAACGGCGTTTATTGTTTATTGAAGACATTTATATTCATAATTGTCAAATGGCGTCACAAAGGTGGTGTATTGCTTGGTTTCTTCTTGAAGTGGCATCTGCCAGAAGTCTTTGCACAGATCTATCCTGGAAAACTACGGACAGCTGCCTCTTTGGTCAATGATGCTATGAACTTGAGGCATTGGAAATGGGATCAAATGTCTTTGGTTGTTGATCGCCCTATAGTCAGTGCACAGCCGGAGGCTACCTTCTTCTTTTGGGTGATGGTGATTGGCGATGAAACGGCGATACAGATAAATGGATGACACCAGCATCTAACGTCTTTTGAAGATCCTCTTTTAGCCATGTGTTATTTTATCTTGATAGGTTGTATGGCTTTTTCCGTACTATAGAAGTGTCGCGTAATTTAAAGGGGACTTGAAACTTGGTGGTACCAGCAGGATAGCCTCCCAAGCAGAACAATTCCAGGTAGAGTTTCTGAATACTATCTCCATTTCTTGGCCTACAAATTCAGTTTGCATCAGTCGAAAATTTGGAATTATTTTCGTCCGGGCTTACAGACTCAGTGTCGTCCCAATGAATGTTTAGCCTCAACAATTTCATGCACAGGTGAGAGAGAAGGGAGTCGTATTCGACACCTTCTATCACCAAGGCAAGAGCTTCCACGTACTGCGACTGATATTTTCGCGTTAAACTCATTCATTCGCAGTTTTGGTCTCCCAAGTTACAAATAACTTGGGAGACCATGAATTACAAGTGCTAAAACTGATCTTAATGGCAACTCGTGTTCAGCAAGCCGAAGCAGTCGCTGCTTCACAAGAAAGTAGTCCAAGCGGCGAACCAGGACTATAAAGGTAAAACAGCGCCTGGTCCCATCGCTGTACACTATTTGTTTCGAATATAGACCGGAAGTTCTCTTTCCACATACACCAAGGTTCGCAAACATGCTCTAAGAACCGCAACTCGTGCCAATTTCTTGCTACACAACTGAGAAATGGTCGCATGTTGCATTCGCAGTGGCCTCATAAAAAGTGATCCACCCTTCTGGGATATGCGAAGACCCGTCTAAAGTTTCAGGCCGTAAAATTTCAATTGAGTGGTTTCTTTTGTGGCGTAAAGCAGACAGGAGAGTTTCCGTCATGGCATTTTGTTAAAAGAACTGTTGTTGTTGCTTCGCTATGGCCCGAAGAATTGTTGATATCTCGTCACATGATGGTGCACGCCCGAATGGTCGTCCGAGTACAAGCTGGTTAAACAGGGTCACTGGGATATTTATCTTCACCAAACCTCGTTTAACAAGCTCTTCGGGCGACACAAAAGCTCGATCCAGAACAACATCCAGGAGCTCACTCGTTGCTGTCTCCAAAGGGGGGTCGACCGGAGAACCATCCTGGACTTGGTAGCCTTTGAATACCGGGCGGTCGTTGTACTTCTCCTCGAAAAAAAGTCACCCACATCTTCGTTCACTTGTGGACTGCGCCAACATATGCAATAATATTAGCCCGCACTTTTCAAACAGATCAAACAAGCATCATGTCACCATTTCTAAATTATTTATTCTCATCTTCAATCCCCTCGCTCCTTCCGATGTTCTCAGACTTCCTCTTCTAAAAGAAGAACTTCAAAAGATGTTAAATGCTAATGTAATTCACCCATCGGTGTCTCCCTTTGCTTCACCTATCACCATTGCTCCAATGGAAGACGGCAGCTGGCGGCTGTGTACGGATTACAGAGCAGTAAATAACCAAACCCTGTTGATTCCTTTTTACAATGCCGAGAATAGACTCCATCATCGATGAAACTGGAGGCTGTACCTGCTTTTCTAGCATAGACCTATATAAGGGCTTCTGGCAAGTGCCACTACAAGGAGACACCCATCGTCTTTAAAAGGGGGAATTGCTAAGATAGGGGGAACGCTTTGAAGTAAAGGAGGATGACGTGAGTTTGGACTACTCTTATTCACTCATAGACTAAAAAATATTTAAAAGATAGCCTTACAAAGAAAGACTTCCAAAAAAAAAACATCTTAAGTCAGGCAGTTTCTGAGTCAATTTTTTGGCAACAATAGAATTCCTCATAATGCTTCATTGAAATTGCCAATCAATTCTCTCTGCAGTAACAGATTTATTATACCTGTCATGGAAATTCTCCCCGGATATAATAGCATTGCATGAAACCTGGCTTTCAGCGCATCAGTCTTTTCTTTCTGACCGGACCGACCATCGAAAGGTGGAGGCTTAGCATTCTTTGTCACTAACAGATTTAGCCTCAAAGCAAAGATTTCATATAAACATACCTCTCCTGAAGTGGTGTGCTGGTCTGGGCACTTCGTCCCGTCCTAGCGCTGTTTGTTCCCGTCTTAATACGTCTCCTGAATGTGAAATTTTTGCCTTAGATATAACCTCACTAGGGTGCCAATCTTTCACTTTAGTAAATGTATGCTTTCCTGCGGGTGTTCAAAACACTCGGTGTTTGGATCACGCTATGACCTCATGGTGTAAAGACAAAATTCTTGTCGCAGATTTCAACTCCCATTATACGTATGGGGGTTTTCGAACTGACCTATGCGGCAAATGATTGTAGGAATGGTCAATAGACAACAATCGCTGTTGTCTTAATACTAGAACCCCTACATTTATTTGCAATGAGTCCCGCTCAGCCTTAGATTTAAGTTTCGTAAGTTCGACTATCACTAGTTCCTCCTGGACAGCCTTGGACTGTTCCACAATCAGGGACCACTTTCCAATAATGTTCAAAATTGCTTGCTCAATAATTCCACCATGCACTCAGGCCCGAGTATAGGTGAAATATTATAAATTGAAGACCGATCTAAAGATACATTTGGCTTCCCATTCGGAAGAGAGCGAAGACACCAAATCTATTTCTGCTGTAATCAAAGGGACATACAAAAACGGGGAATTAAGTGTTGAATCTGCGAAGAGAGCAACTTATAGCCCTTGGTGGAATTCAGACTGTGCGCGAGACCACCGACAATTAAAGGTAACTGGGAAGCAGCTTCTTTATAATCAGTACCCGAAAAATTTGTCTGATTACAAATTTCACGCTGCTGTATTTAAACGCACAGTTGATGAAGCTAAAGATGAATACAATAGGAATCAGTACGATTTCCTCTCACATCCTAAAAACAAGAAAACGCTGTTTAGGTATATGAGATATCGCAAAATTCTGCCATCACCAATTATTATAGACTATGCAAATCTGTCGTCTGATGAAATGACACGATCTCTAGAACTTATTGCTAAAGGCTTGGACAGTAGATTCACTTCATCCATGTCGGAGAATTTGGAAAACCCAGCCCTAACGTCAGACTTTACTGAAGTTACATTACCTGAACTAGCTCAAGTGATAGAAACCTACCCTTCTGAGCTCCTGGTCCTGACGGAATTCCTGTTCATATAATACAAATTTTAGTCGATCTATCTCCTTGTGATCTTCTAAACACTATAAATTGTTCATTAAACAACGCCTGGATACCATACGATTGGAAAGCAGCTCAAGTAATCCCGATACCTAAAAAGCAAGGAGTAGGCTATACCATAGAAAATATCAGACCTACTTCTCTAACTTCTAATATGGTCAAACTCAGAGAAAGGGTATTACATTACAGAATTACTATCTGGATGACGGACAATTTATTCTTCTATTTAAATCAAAAAGGCTTCAGAGTCAATTGCTCAATATGGCGGGCCTACGCTGCTTTAAAAAACCGAATACAACTTGCCCGAAAAAGGTGACAATATTCAGCTTTAGTTACATTACATATAGCTAAAGTATATGGCAGCATTGAACATACAATTTTATTGAATATCTTACTCAGTCACAATTTCCTCAAATATATTATTGCGTGGTGGTGAAAACTTTTGAGCTGAAGGGAATTTTATTGCTTTAAGGATGGCTGCTCCTCGTCTAAATGCAGACTCGCGGGGTTCCCCAAGGAGCATCCTGTCTCCAATATTATTAATTATCTCAATGAGTTTCATCTCAACTTGTCAGGACGTTCAAGCTTATGTTTATCCAGATGATATTGCATTCTTTGCGGCCGGCAGTGACATTTACGCGTTATACCAAAAATTGCAAAGATACATGAGTATGCTTGAGGTATGGCTTCCTACAGTCTGCATGTCACTAAATATAACTAAAAGCGCAATCTCGGCTTTCCCGCTTACGGATCCGATTTCAATTTCTATATCTTATGAACAAGAATCCATTCCCCAGGTTGAGTTCCTAAAATAAATGGGAATCATCTATGATAAAAAACTCAACTGGAGTCTACACATAGAAAATGTAGCATCGAAGGCACAGCGCGCTTTAGGTCTACTGCCCACACTAAGGAACCGACAATGGGTTACGTAGGAATTGTCTGACGATGATATACAAAATGTTTAGGCGCCAATATTAGATTTCGGAGGTGTATTGTTCTCAGGTGGCCCTGCGTACAAAACTGAGCCTCTGGTTCGTTTGGAGCGTGAAGTGCTGCACCTGTGTCTGCGACCCCCTAGGTTTGTTGCTAATAATGTTATCTATCAAGAATCGCGCCTACCAAAACGCTTTTTCTTAATCGACCCTCTATGAGGCTGCCTTTCTCACTGCGTGTGAGAACTTAGCGAAGGTATGGATGTCCCACTTCTCGAACATCGTCCAATGCCTCTAGCTAAGCTGTCACCGCCTTTGGAGTGGCAGGTGATGGAATGTTATGTATGCTCTGTAGAGATCACAAAAACGCTGCCGAGTTCGAAATTGCGATGCACTTCCGCGAACTTCAATCGAAGTACTCGTGCTCGGAACTCTACATCGACGCGTTAAAGTCACATGCTGGCGTATCTTACGAGGCTGTTGGCCCCTCTTTTTCTATATCTGGCCCTATTGAACACCCTAACAAGTGTCTTCACTTCAGAAGCCTATGCAGTACTGTCGGCGGTAAAACAAATACTGAAATTAGAACTAGTGAAAGCTGTATTAACCCAGATTCTTTGAGTCTTGTAAAAACGTTAACGTCTTTACAAAAGCAAAAAAAATCCTGTGTTTATTGAGCTTTATTCACTTTTGTGCAACATTTATTTATCTGATAGACATGTAATAATATCCTGGGTTCCTGGCCATAGAGGAATCATGGATAATGCGCTTGCCGAAGAAATCGCCAAATCAATAGCATCTGAAGGTATTAATCTTTCCGCTGCTGCCCCTCCTACAGATCTAAAGCCTTTCCTACGAAACAAACTGCAAAGCCACTGGCAACGCTTGCGGGATGCTGAAACGAACAATAACCTTCACGTGATTAAGCCAAAATTAGGTTTCTGGCCCTCCACTGCGAAAACACGAAGAACAGATGCCCCCTTGTGTCGTCTCAGAATAGGACGCACATGTGGTACTCACAATTTTCTTTTGACTGGTAACGAGCCTCCAACCTGTGGTAGATGTGGCGAAAGGCTCACTGTCCCCCACGTCCTCCTAGAGTGTCGGGAAGCCGAAAGAGAGAGGAAGTAACATTTTGCTCTCACATGCCGCTATCGTGTCCGTCTGCATCGCAGTATGTTTCTTGGCCAATAACCGCTTTTTAACACCAATGCAGTCTTCGCTTTCTTGAACGACGTTGTCCTACATGTTATACGTCCAAAAAAACTCGTAGCGCATTCTCTCTCTAGAGAATGGCACTGTGCTCGTAATTCATTATAGCACATGCTTCCAGGCCCTTATGGTTCAAGTGCTCTGTGTACGCAGTAGTGCTTCTTGCTAATTATTGCATCTGGCATTTTTTGAACTACTGCAAAAGCAAGATTAAACTGACTGACTCGCCAGTGTGCTTTCAATACGTGTTCTGTGTGTCTGCTGCCGCTACGCGCCAGACAGGCAGTCTTTAAAGGCGGCATTACACCTTAAACAAGGCTCGAGTTTGAAAATGCGGCATATTCGCGGCCCATGGCAAAGCACCATCTGCGCGTTACGCGCCACGAAAGCGCTGCTAACGTTCTTGCGGGCCCCGAGCCTTAACGAAACTTTGTAAATAGTGTAATATGTGTCTGCGTGTGACTTTATGTACTGCTGAATGTTTATCTCTGTATGTATCATAATCATCAACCAGCACCTGGAGTAGCATGTAAGGGGAATAGCCAGGCTAACAGCTCCAGCATCTCATTAAACCATGCTTCTCTCTCTCTCTTTCATAATCAGTGACACACACGTGGCATATAACCCAAGTAAGCGTCAAACAGCTTCATTTAGGAGAGTCACATACGCAGTGGCATATATACGAGTTGGCATCAAAGCGTGTCTTTGATGAGTGGCCCGTACCGAGAGGCACCAGGACCACACAAACAGTGGCACATACCTGGTTAGTCCAGGGCCACGTCCCAAGTGACTGTCGTATAGCCACTGGGGAAGTGTCGTTATAGTAGTTGCAGAGAACTTGTATGTTTGTTTCAAATCGTCAGTTTGTGATTTTCGCCGGAACTCCGATTGGAAGACGGAGACCGACTGGGTTTAAAAGCGTGTTTGCGATATACTGCGCCTTCGGCCACAGCGTTTATAATTAATTACACCAGCGTAGCACACATGCACCGTACTATTTCATGGAAGAATGGGTCGGGAGCACTGACCAAGTGCCGCCAAAGCGATGACGAGTATTATTAACGGACTGGGGCTTCCTTTATGTGACAATGTTCATACTCGCTATCCGCTCTCGGACGAGGGACTGAATGAGCGTTATTGTAGTCAGGTCGATGTCGAGCAGCTAATAATAACGGATGACTGTAGCCATCTCTTCCAATTTGATACAGAGTATCAGTGTCTTGTTTTTTGCACATCACGGGTGTGCGAGCACTGGAACATCGCCAGTAGATGAAGTAGCAACAGTGTTTAGCACGCGATTGAATCTCTGAGCAATGCGTCTGCTTTTAGCTTGTGGAACACGTCCGCACATCGAATGAACGGACTGAATTGTGCGTCATTCTTACATAAACTTAAATAAATGCGCCGTCTTCAATGTTCTTTTAGGTGGCCACTTTTACAAGCTTCCGACAAGCTTGCTTTTTTGCAAGGAGGCAGCACGTCCTATTAGTATGCAATATATCATTCTTTGGGTGCCTAGGCACGCGACACAAGCACTTTTTTTGCTGCGAGGGAACGTCTGTCATGTTTTCAAAATAGGTCACGCAGATTTATTTTGCCAACCTCCAAGCTCGTCAAGTCGGCTTCGTGCGTATCATGTATTGATTGATTGATTGTGGGGTTTTACGTGCCAAAACCAGTTCTGATTATGAGGCACGCCGTAGTGGAGGGCTCCGGATTAATTTTGACCACCTGGGGTTCTTTAACGTGCACTACAACGCAAGCACACGGGCGTTTTTGCATTTCGCCTCCATCGAAATGCTGCCGCCGCGGCCGGGATGCGTATCATGTAACATGCGAGCCATGCTTTGGGGGGTAGCAAATTACGCTGACGAGAATAAGCATCGTGTCCAACCAGGAATGGTTGATGACTCGTAAGAGCTGAGCAAATATTCAACACCGACGTCATTTGTTCCGGTGGTAGTCAGCGTAGCTGACGTTCACCGTAAAAGTAGTTCTGTTGAACAAAATATATACTGCAATTAAACTACTTGTGCAATTATCAGAAAACGTTTACATTCAATTATTTAAGATTATCATCATCATAAGCCTATATTTATGTCCACTGCAGGACGAAGGCCTCTCCCTGCGATCTCCAATTACCCCTCTCTTGCGCTAGCGTACTCCAACTTCGCCTGCGAATTTCCTAAGTTCATCATCCCACCTGGTTTTCTGCCGTCCTCGACTGCGCTTCCCTTCTCTTGGTATCCATTCTGCAACCCTAATGGTCCAACGGTTATCCATCCTGCGCATTACATAGCCTGCCCAGCTCCATTTCTTCCGCTTAATGTCAACTAGAACATCCGCTATCCCCGTTTGTTCTCTGATCCACACCGCTCTCTTCCTGTCTCTTAACGTTATTCCTAAGATTTTTCGTTCCATCGCTCTTTGTGCGGTCCATAACTTGTTCTCGAGCTTCTTTGTTAACCTCTAAGTTTCTGCCCCAAAGGTTAGCACAGGTAGAATGCAATGATTGTACACTTTTCTTTTCATCAACAGTGGTAAGCTCCCAGTCAGGATTTGGCAATGCCTGCCGTATGCACTCCAATGCAATTTTATTCTTCTGTAAATTTCTTTCTCATGATCAGGGTCCCCTGTGAGTAATTGACCTAGATAAATGTACTCCTTTACAGACTCTAGAGGCTGACTGGCGATCTTGAATTCTTGTTCTCTTGCCAGGCTATTGAACATTATCTTTGTCTTCTGCATATTCATCTTCAACCCAATTCTTACACTTTCTCGATCAAGGTCCTTAATCATTTGTTGTAGTTCGTCTCCATTGTGGTTGAATAGGACAATGTCATCTGCAAACCGAAGGTTGCTGAGATATTCGCCGTTGATCCTGACTCCTAAGTCTTCCCAGTCTAAGAGCTCGAATACTTCTAAGCATGCAGTGAATAGCATTGGAGAGATTGTGTCTCCTTGCCTGACCCCTTTCTTGATAGGTAACTTTCTACTTTTCTTGTGGAGAACCAAGGTAGCTGTGGAATCCTTGTAGATACTTGCTAAGATATTCACGTATGCCTCCTCTACTCCTTGATTATGCAATGCCTCTATAACTGCTGGTATCTCTACTGAATCAAATGCCTTTTCATAATCTATGAAAGCCATATAGAGAGGTTGATTGTACTCCGCAGATTTCTCGAGTACCTGATTGATGACATGAATATGATCAATCGTAGAATATCCCTTTCTGAAGCCAGCCTGTTCTCTTGGTTGGCTGAAGTGAAGTGTTGCCCTGATTCTATTAGAAATTATTTTGGTGAATATTTTATACAATATGGAAAGCAAGCTAATGGGTCTGTAATTCTTCAATTCTTTAACGTCTCCGTTCTTATGGATAAGTATAATGTTGGCGTTCTTCCAGCTCTCTGGTTCACTTGAAGTTGTGAGGCATTGCGTATAAAGTGCCGCAAGCTTTTCAAGCATGATATCTACTCCGTCTTGATTAAATCGCGTTATTCCATCTTCTCCAGCAGCTTTTCCCCTGGTCGTGTTTTTCAAGGCCCTTCTAACTTCATCGCTAGTTATAGAAGGAGCCTGTGTAGTCGGTTCATCACTATTTCGAATGAAAGTAGCTTGGCTGTTTTGGACACTGTACTGGTCAGTATAGAATTCTTCCGCTGCTTTTGCTATGTCATCGAAAGTGCTGATGATAATACCATGCTTATCTTTCAGTGCATAGATTTTGCCTTGTCCTATGCCTAGTTTTCTTCTCACTGATTTCATGCTGCGTCGATATTTTACGGCTTCCTCAATATTTCCCACGTTATAATTTCGAATATCTCTTACTTTCTTCTTGTTGATCAGTTTTGAAAGTTCAGCCATTTCTATCTGATGTCTTGAGTTGAACACTTTCATGTTTTGTCGTTTCTTTATTAGGTCCTTTGTTTCTTGAGAGAGCTTACCTACTGGTTGCCTTGGTGCATTACATCCCACTTCAATTGCTGCTTCTGGATTTTTACAACCTATTTAAGATAGGTTGTAATAAAATTGAGAAAATAAATTGTATTTGTGTTTATCTTCATCCTATTATATTTACACAGGGTCATACAAAAGCTGTACATCTTAAGAAATGTTTAAATAGCTAACGCTAGCATCTGTTACAGATACTCAGCTGTTTCTAGAAGCTTCAAATAATTAAAATTGTAATTGTTGCCGGTGATGACAAGTGTTCAAATGCTGCGCAAGTCTTACTACTCAAGTTTGACCCACACGTAAACTGTGAGAAAATTATGAATGTAAGTGCGCAACTTTTTGCTATTGATGGAGCTTCCAATTACCGCATGGGAGCAAATGGACACACTAGCTAAGATGAAAAATTTGTCTCAATATGTAGCCTCAAACAAAAAAGAAGGAGCCCATTTGCAATTTTATTTTATATTGCAGTTTTGGAATGGATCCAGAGACACGTGGACGCATCAATTGACTTTCGTTACATCACTACAATGCACGTGGCTTCATGTTCAAAGCATTACCCACCAAACAGTCACACTCGTCCAATACTTTGAATTCAACGGCAAAAAGTAAGACAGGCCAACTCTCGATATTGGTAAAGCATAATTGCAGCTTCTCTTGTTTTTGTTTTTTTTTGCAGATACTCACCTACTCAAAAGTGGATATTCTTTTCCAGTGATGGTAATACAAATGAAGATTCAATGGCGTTCTACGATGCTAGTGAGTTATACTATGACAACTTTCATTTTAAGAAATCTTAGAGTAATGTGCTAGGTGAAGAAACAATCGCAAGGTGGATAATTTTCCTGCATAAGTGATTTATGGAGATATAGAAAGCTTATGTCCGCTTTGGCCAGCAAAATATCTATTTTGTATAGTCATATACTGGCAGTATGAAGCAATCCTATTGTAAGTAATTACGCGTTGTCTAAAGCAACGTCGGGCATGCGCGAGAACAATCCAGTTCGTCACCTTAAAGGTACGGCGGAGTGGCGGATTCATAAGCAACACGCTCTTCCGCAAGCTTATTACTATCCTCAAAATACACTGCATGGTTAATATACCAAAAGATCTGCTTATCATACACGCATCCATTTGCATCATTACATATGCGAGTTTAGGAACCTCCAAAAACACGTTGGAGGAGTACGTGCCGTAGCGCATTTCGACGGCAATTACCGCTAGCGTGGCGGAGGGCTCAATATTTCAACCAAGCAGGTGTTTCAATGCGGCTCTAGGTGCTAAATACGTTCTGGGACGAGAGGTCAGAGCAGCATGCATGCAATTCGCAAGAGAATCGGCCTTTTGAAACGCCCTAATCAATAAACAAAATTACGGCGAGAATTTTCTTGCGATGACTGTCGGTGCTACTGCGATAAGTATTTCAGCTGTGTCTGAGCGCAACGTATACTTTAGGTCACGTTTATTTTACCCGCTGTGGTGGCTCCGTTAGCTAAGGCGTTCGCTGCTGAGCACGAGGTCTCGGGATCGAATCCCGGCCGCGTCGGCCGCATTTCGATGGAGGCGACAAACAAAAGCGCCCGTGTGCTTGCGTTGTAGCGCACGCTAATGAACCCCAAGTGGTCCAAATTAATCCAGAGCCCTCCACTACGGCGCGCCTCATAATAAGAACTGGTTTTGGCACGTAAAAACCCCAGAAAGAAGGTCACGTTTATTTAACATATGTAGTAGTCATTTTTAGACTTGCGCTGCTTCGGCTACATGCGACATACTCCGGTATCGTCCAACGTTGTTATGATCCTCGCTTGACATGGTCGCAAATAAGCAGCGTCAGCGGTCGTAGAAACGCTCCGCCAGCGTAATGAATGGGATCAGTCGGCGAGAACCGCAGATGAGGATGAAGTAGAATCAAGCAATAGGCATTGCGACAAAATTGCAGGCCTGGGTCGGTATTTTGTAGCGATGCGTTATGCTTTATTCTATGCTAGTCTAATCATCCACCACTCATGGCCGGCTGATCCCGTTGATAACATGGGCGAGCCGTCGCTCTGACCGCTGACCAAGCATCGCTACGGCATCGCTACGGCCTCGCTACAAGAAACAGGCCCTGGTTTCACTTTTTGGCGATACCACAGCTGCACAAAAAAGTACAAAAAATTGGAGGACGCTTAAGCTTCGCCTTTAAGATTGGAATGCGATAGCGTTATCGGGACCCGTTCGCATCGCATTTTTCAGTGAGTCCGTTTCAGTGCAACACCGAACATGGGAAAGCCAGCTTACAAAGATCAAGCTGACACCGATCTCCTTAAAGTCGGCTTCACTTTTAAACAGAAATGCACCGCTGGAAACACGTTTTTCCAGGGGCAATATCAGTCGTCTTATATTAAAATGTGAAGGCCTTTGGTGTTTTTAAATATTTTAGTAATTGTTTGCTATTGACCCGACGCGCGCGCGTGTCCAAAGCGCATTAGGCAGGCCAAGTCCCAATTTGACCTGGCGAGGATGCGAGCGCCATCTGGATAAGATTTTCACAAGTAGCATAACCGAGCCCGCCGCTGTTGGTATGGTAGAAATGCTGGCAAAAGGGGTTTGTGTTTGAGTTTACTCGTAACAGAATTATGTTTTCTCGTATATTCAAATAACAGACCGACGCCCCCACGTCTTTAGGTTGTGCTTAAGTCGTACTTTACCATTTTTTTGACGGATTTCACTGTGAGAAATTAAATTTTTGTACACTAACACCTTGCACCACGTGGAGGGCCTGCACGGTCGGGGTGGTTTGGAATGATTTTCTCCTGCACAAACACCTTGCACCACGCGGAGGGCCTACGTGGTCGGGGTGGTTAGGGATGATTTTCTCTGCTACGGACGCCGACATCCACGCCAACGCTGGATTTTCTGCGACACGGGCCCCTTAACGCTGTCGCGTTAAAAACATTTTAGTACTCTCTTTTTTGCGGCATTTTCGCAGTCTAGGTTTCGGGATGTCCGGTGTTTGGCGCAGTGGCGTTTGGAGATAAAGGGTGAAAAACCTATGTAGTTGACACCATGCCAGGGAAAAATTCGACTTATCCAATCCTTCGAGACATGAGAGTTCGAGTTAACGAGTGTTTACTGTTATTTTTTGTCAGCAGTGGTTAAACTTTTTACTATATCAATATATCTTATTCAGATGTTCTTGTGGCATCGTGCTCATTGTTGTTAGTTTATTTTTTATTTTTTTAAAGCACACACTGTTCTTTGTTCCTATCGTTCCGAAGAGGAATGGCGAGGGACCTACCTACTTGACATGGCTGGTGACCTTCCTGGTGACGTGGAGGTGACCTTCAAATTTGAAGGCTCCTTACACCAGTTTTTATCTAACTTTTTGTTCAAATCAAGGTATTGACCACAGATGAAGTAGGAGTTGCTGCATTAAAGGGTCCACGCTTTTAATGTTCCGTGACTCGTTTCGAAGGCTCCATCCTGGATCTTCAATTCGGCTGCGAGGCTTAAACTTCTACTACAAAAAGCACAGTTGCATCGCCGAGATATCAGTGATATCACTTTCTCTCTTAATTTGCAGTACTTCTACATAGGTCACTTGACAGCTATGAATAACGTAAGTCGCTGTTGGCATTGACGTTGTCGATGCTTTCGACGTTGTTTTCAAACATCAACCTTCTTCACGGCGCATCGTCTATTGTTGGTATGTCCCATCTTTAGGGCTGATCGTCATCACTCTCAAGTAGGCAGGTACTTTGTGCTACCGACGCTGTCTCATGAGCACGCGAATGAATAGTTGCACACAAACCGACCACCATCATGTAAAAGAAAAATTTCTATAAATGCACATACTATAACCCTTGTCTACTACGTTATTGCTCGTTTGGCCATCGAAATTCATACACTAATACCGCCGCTCTCACTATCTCTGCGTAGCGCAGAGCTTTACGCTACTTCTCTAGCAATGTAATGTTGCGCCAGACTGGGTTAATTTGTTGGACGCATGTGTTTACCTGAGTTTTAAGAGTGCTTACTAGAACATATTTTCAGTTTTATAGTTTTCTATATCATGTAATAAAGAAAAAGAAAGTTGGTGAAAGCCACTGGTGAAAGCGCTCGATTCCAAGAAGGACATTGCTTCACTGGTTCGTGCTGAACAGGTGAAGTTTTATTTTTCTTCAGGCAGTGGAAATGGCCAATGTGGTATGTTCTATGACGACGACGGTCATCGTCAGCATACGAGACTAGCCGGATAGACAAGGCAAACACAGTTTTGAGCACTTGACTGCCAGATAGATGTTCGATACTCCCTCCAGAATTAACTGCGTACTGTTTTGCTATGAAGAACTAATAGTTTTCTATAGGGCTGAGTCACTGTTAGTGAAACTTTATTATTTCTTTAGGGTATTTCTGCCAAATTTTCAAGAAGAAATCATATGTGTATGTCTCGGCATGACTATTATGTGCGCTTCAAAATTATGTGCATTTGCATCACACCTGCATTTTTTATATGCGAGCTCACAATTTGCTTTATATTTCTAAATTGGAAAAGAAAACTTGCCTGTTCTTTAAACCTCTCTCAGAATTTTGGCCTTACTTTAAGAATAGTTTTTTTTCAGAAGAATCAATGTAGCTATAATTATTTTTTTCTCCACGTCTTCTTTCCCATTCATTACCAGATCATGCAAGTGTTGAGATTCACCAGCTAGTCTACTCCGACGACAAAGGACCCTGTGGGGTATTTAGGCTTTCGTACAGTAAGTATAATAGGCGTTATGTAGTATAGCATGCAAAAAATTATTGAACCATACTCAGTGAAATCCAAAGAATTCAGTGCAATCTTTGCCCAAAATTCACATAGCACATTGCAGGTTCACAATGTCCCTCCGCGCTGCAATAGCTACTAATCGAGATAATCAGCTATGTTACACATACCTTCACTTCAACGTCATGAAAATAGGCGAACGTAATTGGATAGCGCATTCAGAAAATAATGTGAGTTGGAAAAACGTATATTTGACACTGCATTCTTAGGTTGTTACCGAATCATGTTCATTTATCTCTGAATATGTTTGCTTTTGTTGCCGAGTACTTGGTGCTTTCTCTAAACTAATTGGTGTTGAGTATACAAGAGTGTTCTTATTTGGCATTAGTTGTACGTTCTACCCGATTGAAAAACCCAATGGCCACTGCCACCCAGTATCCAGTGTCATGCCGAATTATGGTGCCACAGTCAGGCTGGAAACTGGAGAGCTGGATTGGCACCTATTACTAAGAGGAGCTGGTATTGGCGCTAAAAGCAGCTCTATAGAAATAAATGGAGATCGTGGTGCTTGCCTATTGTATATTAAGTTTTAAAGAAAGCAACCCACACATAGCATTTATTGCATGAAAAAAAAGATAATGAAAATATAATTGCCAGTAGGCTACCAATTATATCATGCTAGATGGTGGTGAATTGTTTTCTTGGATTAAGCGCGAAAGTACACGGACGGTGGCAGAAGACAGGACAAGCGCTAACGCGCAACTACGTCTTTATTGGAAAGAACTACTTATATGAGTGATTGCAAAAACCGTAGCGTAGAAACATCACAGGGTGTAACGAATAACAGTTATCGGATAAAACAAATCAGAAAAATGGTGAAGCCGCAAAAATTCAAACAAGAAAAAGCACTACTCGCACTGACGCACGTGCTGAGCAAATATTGAAATTCACTGTCTAACAATGTTAGCCAGGCATATTGATGCCTGGCTAACACAAATTTCTCCTAGTCTTTTAATGTGACAAGCCGCAATTATTTCCGGTATAGTTTGGCTTTGTGTCTAGAAAGGACTTTTGTGTCCTCAAACAATGGTTTACAACCACACGTAAAACAATGCTAGGCTAGATGAGAAGCATTAGGATTGTTAAGTGAATGCTGATGTTCGTTTAGGCTAAGCACTTCAGTAGTGTGGCGTCTGTTTACGTAGAAGTATCTATGCTCGTCACTGTCATCGCTGCACCCGTGAGACTCACAGTAGCAGCTGTACACTCAATGTTGGCGTCGCACGTGTCGTCTGCATCAATAATTTTGATATCGATGTCAGAGCGTAAATATATCTATGCTTTTGAAGCATTGCGTGCATGCGCGGCGTCCACGCAATGAAAGCAGCCACATGCTGATGCTTCTCATTAAAGCGCTACAGTGGACACGTACCAAGACTGGCAGCATGAGTTCGTCTTGCCTCCCATTGGTTTCTTGAAGCGTTTTAATATGTTTTGGGTTCTTGATTGCAAGGAGCCAAGGAAACAGATGAGCATGCCGTCACAGAAAAGCTAATGCATGCGTAAGTAAATATAACAGCTCATTGTAAAGCGTTCCGTGTTTAAACGTAACCTGGTGAGTGAATAAACTTTAGCTGACAATGCGCGAAATGGGGCGGCCACCCTATTCCAGGTATAGCCGTGGCCCTGTGCTGATAGGCAAGGGCTGTTGTCCTAAAAGTAAAGTAAATGTTTATCTTCAGAAAGTCCACTGCCAGTCTGCTACGCCTTCTAACCTGACCTAACCAACAAGCTACTTTTATGTTACTAAAAACTGGTAAATACAGGAAAAATTCGTGTTGGTCATTCTGTTTCTTATTAGTCAAGTGTTGAAAACAGGGGTGATAATAAATCTTATCAATGCGTAGAGGGCGGTGGGAGTGTTTATTTAAAATGCTTATTTAAGAAACTGCTAATTACTGCAGGATATATGACAGCATGCCGAAAATGGGAGCAAACGTGTTGCCTGTCTTTCTGACTATCCACTTTGTTGGCATAGATAAGCGTTTGTGTGTCTTCTATAAGGCAATTCTTAATTTGAAGAAAAATTTCATAATACTAATCATTCGCCAAGTGTAATGGTAGCTGTACTTTTGTTTGACACTAGAAGTTTGTTTGGCAGTGAAGATTCATTTGAAATTAAAACTTTTGGACTTTAAAAATGTGAAATGATTTTTTTTTTATATTTTGCCTTTAGCCCCCCAAGGTACTGAAACACCACGTAAGTAGATGTTGTATGTAACGGGTCTTTCTATATACCTAATTTTTCAACTTTATTCAAATCACAATTTGTATCGGGAAGGGTACGCGCGCTGCGGGTTCGCAGCAATTCTAACTATGCGTTTCTTTTAGCGAGCCACAAGGAACCACATTCTACTGTCATCGTTCTGACTAGATGATGCATATTGGTCCATGACGTCACAGGATGGGGCATCCTCTGCTATCAATCTACGCTGAGTGGGCGTTGGCAAGGAGGCGTGGCCGTGTCTAGGCCTCTTCAGTTGGCAAGGGGGCGCAGGGGTTCGGCTTAGTCTGACAACCCAGCTGTTTCAACAGTGTCTTGTTTATTACCATTCAATTATCTCACTGCACTTTGAAGCAATTTCACTCGATCACTGCCCCTCGTTCAGTTAAATCAATTCACGGCGTTTTTAATTGTCATAAAGAAGGGAACTTCTAGTGAAAAGTCGGACATTCAGAGTCAGTGCGAAATGCCGCCGGTCAGTAAGGCGCCCCGTTTTACAGCGAAACGGACCGCGTTTGCCCCTCTCCTGCGGAAACGTATAGCATTATTACGAAGTAAACTTGAGCCTTCGGGTACTCGAATATTGGACCTAGCTGTCACCGTCGCACCGGCAGTAGATCAGAAGAACTTGACATGTGGATCTTACATGCGCCGCTGATACCTCGATGTGTCGGCTGCAGTGGTGCCGAAGGCGGGAAAACACCTCGGTTTTTGGTGCAATGACTATTAGAATAATGCAAAAAAAGAAGCCGCAACGCTCCTGCGTGCGCAGAATAGGCTGTAGTTCTAAACCCTGAAATAGTCCTTTTATATTGGATTTCACTGATTAGCTGCAGACGGTCGCAGTAACTGTGATTGCACTAAGTGTTTAAGTCTTTTTGTGTGTATTTCCAGAAATAGTGGATTTAGTAGCTGCTTGATATTGCTAGAATATGTTAGAAGAAGCGCAATATGTTAGAAGCTGAGTTTCTAGAAACTATTTTGTCAGCAATAATTCGGCTTGGCCGAAACAAACAGATGTTTAGGTGGTCTAAGCATTTTATGATGGGGGAATTATTTTGGGCCAGGTACACATTGTGCTGTACCCTTTTATCCGGTAAATTCCACGAATCTTTCGTGGTGCACAGACAGACAATGAACTTTATTTGATCCCGAGGAGCTACTGGCAGGACCCACTAACGGGACGCCGTCGTAACCGCTGGCCGCGCCCACGCAGAGGACGGAACACCGTGACTCTCCGCCCTTTCCTGGGCCCTCTGGATAGCCTGGGCCCTCTGGATAGCCTGGGCCCTCTGGATAGCCTGGGCTTGCTTTCGGAGTACCGTGCTTTTGATGGCGTCCTCCCATTCGGCTTCGCTGGAGTGCACCATCAATTTTAACGGCGAAGCTGTTCTAGCTAACCGTAAAAGGTGGCACCTGCTGTCGCGAAACCTCGCCGAGCTATGACTTCACTGCGTTGCCTAGCAACCACCTCGAGGATCGGCGTGTGCCTCACCTCCTCTCCGTGCCGTGCACATGCTGCCTTGACATGTGACATTAAGGAGGGGGAAGGAGAGCATGTGCGCAGCGCGCACAATTCTTGGGAGTGGGAAAAATAAAATGAGGGCGAGGTAGAGAAACAAATTGTAGCAGCACCAACGAGGAAACGCGCGGAGCTGTAGCCGACGCAGGCTGCGTTACCCAGCCGCGAACGCTCCGAAGCAGTAGCGATGACGTCACCTCGCGTTGCCTTGTAACTGCCGGGGCAGGTGCGCGCTCGCTTCGCCCGACACAGACACGGCACCTGCCTGCCTGCCTGGTTTTGTGGCATGCCAGGAATGCTGCCGCTCGTAGGTGCCGACGCGTCCAGCGCTAGTCACGCGAAATGTCGCGAAATGGAAGGTACCTCCGAAAACGATCGCTCGAGAATACCTTCCCTACATGCGTAGTTAATTTCAACCAAGTTAAGATCTAGCAGCAACAAAGTGAATACAAAGCAGTAGCAGCCAGTGAGACTTAGACTTCTAACCTAACCTTAGAAGGTACTTATATTTTCCTTAAAAATTGGGAAATAAACAAAAATTTCTTGTTGGTCGTTCTCTTTCTTATTAGTGACATGTTGAAAACAGGGTGATAATAAATTGAATGAATGCGTAGAGGGCGGGCGGATTTTTGAAATGCTTATTTAAGAAACAGCAAATTACTAGTTAATTAAATTAATTTTTAATGTAAAGAAGAATTCTATAGTGCTATCAATTCGCTAAGTGTAATGATATCTGCACTTTTGTTTGACACTAAGAGTTTGTTCGGCAGTGACGATTCTTTTGAAATTAAAACTTTTGGACTTCAAAAATGTGAAATAATTTTTTCTTTTTCATTTAGCACCACAAGGTACAGAAACCCCATGTAAGTAGCTATTGCATGTCACAGTGTATGTTTACATTCCTAATTTTTCAATTTTATTCAAATCACATTTTTTGTGTTGGGAAGGGTATGCGCGGTGTGGTTCACAGCAGTTCCAGCTATGTGTACGTTCTTTTTGAGAGCCACAATGAACCATATTTTACTGTCATCGTTCTGACTAGAGGCGTATTTGTCCATGACGTCAGAGGATGGGGCATCCTATGCTTCAATCCACGCTGAATGGGTGTTGGCAAGGACGCGTGACCTTGTCTAAGCCTATTCGGTTGGCAAGGGGAAGCATTTTTTATGCTAGTGCCAGAGTCTTACATAATTTATAACAGTTTGAGTAAGCATGACCGTTAATTATTTCTTTCAGATACTGCAGATTACCTTCTTCTCGTGGGCAAATCTAAACCTGAACAGGCGGCGAAAAAATGCGAAGAGGCCTACAATAAGCATCGAGGCGGTTTAAAAGGATCACACAAAAAGTATAATTCTGCGTGCGAGACACACTTTCGGAATGATGGTCAATGATGCCTCCCTCGTATATTATCTCCAAGAATGCCTTTTCACTTCTGTGACCGAGCAAGGCGTGAATAAAGATATCATCAGGGTCATTCCAAGAAAACATAATGTAGCTGCAATAATAAATGAACTCATAAACAAATATTAAGAACATACACAAAAGCTGTACGGCTAGTCTATCTTCAATTTTTGTGCCTTCACAATGGTGAAGACACATGCTCGCGTATTTTAGAGTAGGTACGGCATGAAGCTCCCTATGAAGATCTGGATAAATATACTCTGTAGAAAATTATAGTGAGAGAGATATGTAGAAGACTTTAAAAGTGTAATGTTTTAGTGTATGTGCATACATTCAAGTTTTTACTCGAGGTTCTTTTGCTGCACTGCATGTGATGAAGCAATGGATAATTCGAGGTGGTGCAAAATAAATCTTTTGGCATTATCAAACTGCTCACAACGTTATTATATAAGTATTTCTTTCGCAGTTCATGCTTCACCGGTAAGTGAAAAACATGAGATCCGACGCTCACCATAAAATCTATGTTAGACGAGGCTTTCGTGAAGAGGGTAAATAAATGCAACAAATTGGTTGATTTCATTCCTGGATCTTTGGGATGAAGGATCCTTGCGCACACGAATGTGTTCCCGCGCACCTGCGCCTCACAATGCGACACACGTGGCGGCCACCTAGGGCGCTATAACGTAAAATGATTTCAAACTGCTTTGATTCCAAACTCCTGACGTCAAATTTACGTACCCACCGACGCAAGCATCGGGTGGTGACCCGCAGCGTTGTCTGAACAACCCAATCAAACACTCTCCTCGTTTATAGGAGGTCACCTTTGTTCGCTTTCAAAACCAATAACAATGCCTACACTCAGCTGTTTTTCTTATCTAATTGGCTGACAAGAGGCGAGGAGCACGCTCTAGTGGAGAGGGTTTCGATGGGGCCGAGCCAGCACAGTGAAAATAGATAACCGCATGAAGAGGGTGGTGCCGGCTTCTCCTATTGATCCGCTTCGCCTTACTTAGCTTGCAGTGGCTAGTCGAAAATCGCGGCGGCGTGGAACGGATGGATAAGACTGCCGCTAAAACGTATCCTCAGCAAGCAAGAGTTGGCAGAGCGATGTCGTATGCATACCGAAAGGGCTCGATAACGTTTTACTGCCAGGCAGAAAGTTTATCATGCTCTAATAAATACATGCTCACCGGCAGGTGCGAGTAGCGAGGGCCTGAGCGATCGGCGGGCAGCCATCTTCTATTCCTCTCGGAACGGGACAGTCTGTGGCTATTCAGAAAATGTTTCAGTTTTCTTTCGGCATATTAATGTATTTTTTTCGCGTACACGTCACTTTGACGTGGTGAGTTTTCGCGGTTTTGTGACGTCGCGTAACAGACAGGCGAAGTGGGCGTAGCCAGAAAACATTCGACCAATAGCAGAGGGCTAATGGCAAAAAGGCGTCGAATCAGGAATGATAACTTTTCTTTTATGTGGTTTAATCATGTATAATCAGTGTTTACACGTTATATCAGATGGGGAGCTATGGCGGTTTTCGTGACTTTCGCCTGACAGACAGGTGAAGTTGGGAGTGGCCCAAAAATGTTTTGACCAATCGTGGAGGCTGATTGCACAAATTGGAATCAAAACAGTTCGGAATCATTTTACGTTATAGCGCCCCTAGTTGGCGTTTTCATGATTGGAATATACTTTGTTTGCTACCTAAATGGCACAGCATCGTGCGACTGTGCTGGGACACCGAGATTCGATGCCACCTTCAGGAAATTCATTTTTATTGCAAAGAGCGTTATTACCCAAATTCAGCTGTTTTTCGGCCTATCTTTATATCTATCTAGCTGGCCTCTTACGCCAACAAAGTTACCCAAATTGTCTGCCAGCTTGGGCCACTACGCACGTAGTCGTGGTCGTGTTGCCGTCGTGTTGGTTTCACCGTCGCCATTAAAGCATCGGAATCTGACTCGCGTCGTGCCGTCGTCGTCACGCGTTCTACGCCGACTCAGTAGCCCAAATTGCCTAATTGTTTGGATCACTAGGCTTGTGCTCATGTTCGTGACGCCGTCGTTCTCTTTGCACATTCGCCAATAAAGCTTTGTGACCCGAAACGCCTCATGTCATCGTCGTCCAACAGGCTTTGTCACCGCGGCATATTGACGACATCGTGGTAGGTATTTCGTCGTCACTCCGGCTTCTTCCTATCTGCCTATTTTGATGTCCACTGCAGGAAGAAGGTCTCTCCCAGTGATTTCCAATTATCCCTGTCTTACACTAGCTGTTTCCAACTTGCACCTGAAAGTTTCCTCGTTTCATCACCCCACCTATTCTTAGGGGTCCTCGGATGCGCTAATTCGCTCACCGCTTTACATTCCCCATTAAATGGCCTAGCCAGTATCCGCTATCCCAGTTTTCTCTCTGACCCACACCATTCTACCCGCCGCGGTTGCTTAGCGGCTGCTGTGTTGCGCTGCTAAGCACGAGGTCGCGAGATCAAATCCCGGCCGCGGCGGCCGCATTTCGATGGGGGCGAATTGCAAAAACGCCCGTGTCTCGTGTATTAGTGGTACGCTAAAGATCCCCTGGTGGTCAAACTTTATCCCGAGTATCCCAGGACGGCGTACCTCATAATAAAATCACGGTTTTGGCACGTAAAGCCCCAGAATTCAATTTGCATTCAACACTACTCTCTTCGACTCTTAACATTACGCCTTAATATTTAAGCCGAAATCCTTAGATGTTTATGTTGGCGGTGACCTTGGCGAAACGGCGCCGTGACGGAAAATGGCCGATGCCGCAAAATATGCTTGGACTGACGTCACATTTCTCAGGGAGGTTCCTGTAAACAAAGTAAATGATTGGCTTGGTAAAGAATATTTAGTAAATTTCGGTCTACGTGGGAATCGAACCTGCCCCTCTGGTGTGGGAGACAAGCACGCTTCCATTAAAACATGGCTGATCCATGGCTCAGACTTACTAAAGTTGCGCGTAGTGCATGCGTGCTTGCACACTTCATGTCGCAGCCATCTCGCTGGCTAAAGGTGTGGCCTCGTGCGCGCACTAGGTCACACCTTTATTTCCGAGCATAAAAGAAGCCCGCAAATGCACGCAAAGTGCCACGAGCGGCCAGTCGCCCGGAAATTCCTGAATCCTCCGAGATGTTTGAACTGTCAAAGGCATGACCACGATTGACAAAGCTGCCGGGGCCTAAAAACCAGTGTGAAGTGTGGTGTAAACGATCAGCCTGCAGAAGATTGTAATGGCGCATTCCACTGTCGAACCTATGAAGGTGGATATGCAGCTTACTCTAGAGCGTGCCCTACGTGGCAGAAAGAAAAGATTAAAGTCAAGAAAAACTTAAAGTCAAGAAAAACTTTTCCTTCCAGGAAGCGCGAAAGCGCGTATCATTTCTTCTTCATACCGCAAGGTGCACTGATGTGGTGCGTAAGGGGGTAGCGCCGCAGGATACTCCAGCATTTGCCCGGCCCCAAAAGAGTGTGGCCGTCGTGGTAGTGTCACCAGCACCCTTGGCGAAAGCAGCCAGCAGTGCTTCGCCGCCCCTAAAGCAATACCTGCCGGCCTCCGTGTTGGTAGGCTCCAAGGCTTCGTCTCCAGAGGCGAGGTCATCGTGACGACCACAACGCTTAGAAGAGCGAACGTCAAGAGCCTCTCAAGAGGCAATGGACACTAATCGTAGCCAGCACAGCCAGCGCCGACGGGCCGCCGCGAGTCTCAGGACCACGGCAAGAAAGAGAAACCCCCCTATAGGGGGCCCGGGAGGGACCCTGTAAGCTAAATCAATTTCCCTCTCTGAACGCAAAGCACACACCTTTCTGAATATTGAAGCGCAAATATTACAATGGAACGTAAGGGGGACTTCTGCCCAACCTCAACGATGTCAAGGAACTTCTACGCAAATATAATCCAAAGGTGCTGTGTGTTCAGGAGATACGTCATAAATCTACACAAACTTCCTGGTGCAATATGCCATTTTCTAGAATTACATAGACGACGCTGTTGCATCGTCTGGCGGTGTAGCTATAACAGTCGACAGAGGCTTTGGCTGTGGGCAACTGCAACTCCGAACCCCTCTTGAGGCCGCTGCTATCCGAGCAGGTGCTATTCAGTAAACTATTCACCATCACGTCTATATACATCCCCCCCCCCCCCGTATTCAACTCTCTAGCATAACATTTCAGAGCTTTATTGATGAGCTCCAGGAATCTTACATTGTCATCGGTGATCTAAACGCGCATAGTACATTGTGGGGTGACTCTCGTTGAAATGCAAGAGGACGGCTTATAGAAAACATCCTATTCTCAAGTGCCGGCTTGCTTGGGCGCCTTTCTTCGTGTGCAATGCATTGCGGGTCGGCGCAGTCGGCGCGACCAGCGCACGGATTGAGCAAAAACCATCTCAACGTCGGGCACGTCGGTTCGTCGGAGCGCCTTGGCCTCGTCCGGTTTAGGGAGCCTACATGCAAGCGTTGTAAAACAGCGCTTGCATGTAGGCTCCCTAGTCTGGTTACTTTGGCTGCGCCAGTGCGTCGAACTATAGACGCTGTTCCCGCCAACGTGACGTAGCGTGTGCGGGCGCGCGCGCGCTTAAGCTACGTCGGACTATATCCGCGTCTTAATTGACGCTCGCCCGCGCTACGACAACGTCGGCCTATAAATTCGCCTTTAGTTTTCGGTCAGTGTCATCCACATATCAATGCGCTGCTTGTCCAACATGCATGACTTGATATGAATAGATTTCCTTGTAATGACATCACATGACAGTCATGTATGGTTGTATAACATGAATTACATGCATGACATCAGTGACACGTCATGTATTGACATCCAAGGACACGCATGCATGCAATGTTAGGACATTTATGACACGAATGCATGACAAAATGGCGTGTCTGCATTACATGAATGGCACGAAATATAAGATTGACTCGCATGGCGTCTGTTGAGACATAATTCGAGTCTGAACGATTTCAAGCGTCATATAAGAGATAGTCTGATACCATAATGTTGCCGGAAAAAGATAACACACGATCAAATATTGAACAAAATTTTCATTGCAAAGGCTGGCGCTTTGGCCTATGCAGGTGGACTACGGGAATTCAGGTATGGGAAGCGGTGGAGAGAGGTGCAAACAGATGATGGTCAGTCAGTTGTCTGCGTGGGTCTCACAGTCAGAACAGAAAACCATACTCGTCAGCGAAGGCAAGAAGGCTAGAACCGCGTCTTACACAGCATGCTTATAGAGCACGTCCGCTGGTCGCATCCACGCCTCGTATATTGTAATCGTTGTCCTGTCTGTGTATTTGCGACGTGCCTGTTCGGGAGCCCGACATTCCCAGAAGTGTTCGGCCGTGGAATAGCATGGTTTTCGGCAGTTAGGGTACTGCTGATGGAATTGCATCACTTTGTCCTTGTCTTTGTCTTGGGTCCCTCTTCTTTCCATAGGTATAAAGGATCTCCATCAGTCAATGACATCAGTGGCTAGGGCAAAACGCGATTGTAGGCAGGGGAGAAGTACGTGTCCGCCTTTTGGTAATCTCGATGGTAGCTCATGGTACTAATGACGGTCAGCTACTAATGCAAGGATAAGAGCATTGAGTTCTTTAGCAAGTTGTCGTAGTTTTCGGCGAGGGTCATACGTCTGTATTTTCTTCAAAGGCGTTTCGTAAGAAACATAGCTAAATATGGAATTTTACGTGCAAAAACCACGCTCTGATTATTAGGCACGCCGTAGTGGGGAAATCCGGAATAATTTGGACCACCTGGGGTTCTTTAACGTGCACCGAAATCTAAGTACACGGGTGTTTTTGCTTCCATAGAAATGCGCCCGCCGTGGCCGGGATTCGATCCCGCGACCTCGTGCTTAGCAACCGAACACCATAGCCGCTAAGCAACTACGGCTTTTTTTATTATTGCAATAAGCAACCACGGCGGTTGGCATGGCGGGTGGGCGTTTAGTTTGATAATCACAATTTAAAACATTTGCTGCTTGACACATCGTATAGTCTAGGTTTGACCGCTGTGAAGTTCCGTGTCTTGTACAGAATATGTTGCAAGAACTTTTGAAAAGCTCTCTTGAGTTTCTAATGGTAGCGCTTACACAGCGAAATGATTCTTTGGCAGATCGATATTTATTTATTTACAGATACTGTCGGTCCACATCAAGATCAAGACCGAAGTGGTAACAATACATCAACATAAAGTAAGCAGTGAACGAAACAATAGAATACAGCAGTACAGCGATATTTAACCCGCCGTGGTTGCTCAGTGGCTATGGTGTTGGGCTGCTGAGCACGAGGTCCCGAGATCGAATTCCGGCCACGGCGGCCGCATTTCGATGAGGGCGAAATGCGAAAACACCCGTGTACTTATATTTAGGTGCACGTAAAAAACCCCAGGTGGTCCAAATTTCCGGAGTCCCCCACTACGGCATGCCTCATAATCAGATCGTGGTTTTGGTACGTAAACCTCCATAATAATAAAAAAAGTGATATATGCCCTATTGCTTGAAAATATTCGGATACAGGTCCGGGAAAACTGCTCACGAGTCCTCGCGTTTACAATCTTTGCAGAGAGACAATTCCACTCACTTGCTGTCGAAAGGAAGAATGAGCATTTGTAGCAATTTTTGCGAAATCGATTTTTAACGTGTCTACTATGTTTATTTCGCACAATGCGTGTCTTAGAATCATTTATGTGGTGAGACTCATCAACAAGTAGCAGCTCAATAATGATCAAATAGAAAAGGCTAAGTGGTTCTTCCTTCCTCCTGACATTAAGTAAGGGCAGGTTATTGCCCTCGCATAAAGTGGTGTTACGGCGTCTTGCCGACGGTATCGGTTATAAATAAACCGCAATGCACGTCTTTGAACTTGCTCCAGTTTCGACACAGCGTCTTTCAAATACGGATCCCACACTTCACATGCATATTCTAGCATTGGGCGCATGAGAACTTTATAGGCACTCAGTTTCGTGGCTGAAGAAGCGAGTAGTAAGGACACTTCGAATATAATAGAATCTCTGGTTGGCTTTCCCTACTACTTTTTAATGTGTGGTGCACAACTAGAGGTTAAATGTTTATTAGCAAAAACTACCAAACAATATGCCTAAGCACAATGTTCCTTCAACGGTAACTTAAAAGTTACCCAATATTTACTTGCCCAATGGTGTTTCAATAAAATTTCAGTGGCCAATATTCAAGAGCTGTCAACACTTCCGCCAATGTTATCCAAACAAAATCACAATAAGTTTCCAGTACGATAGCCAACATTGACCAATGCTATATCAATGATTTGTCAACAAATTATTTTGTAAGGGACGCGAATTGAGGCAGCCCGCGGTGGTAGGTGATGCACGTAAGTCCCGAAGTGAGCTCCAAGACCGACAGGCTGTCGTTACCGGGCCATCGTCGTCATACCACTGTAGTCATTGCGTTGTCATCATCCCATCGTCGTCTTTCGACATTCTTCATTTCTTAGTACACCATTGTCGTGAAGCCTTTGTCATCACGCATCCGTAGTCATTACGTTGTCGTTATTCCACCTTTATGATTCCGTTGTTGTAATGCAGTCGCCGACATACACTTATATTCATTTTTACCATCGTCATGTTGTTGTGGTCATGTACTCGTTTTCCGTACCATCGGCATCACATATCGCCGTAGAACTGTCGTTTCCATACAATCGTCGTCACTCCAGCGTTGTTATCCATTGATCTCCATGGGATCGTCATCGCATGGTGGTCGTCATGCCTTTGTCATCATTGCGTCGTCGTTTTGGAGGCTTTGTCAGGCCATTATGGTAGTTTCATTGTTATGAGTTTGTGGTAATGGTTTGCGTTCACGGCATGACGGCATGATGACGTCACGACGACATGCTATGCTTTTCATACAGCCCCGCCATTCCAGGATCTGCATACCATTGACACCACGCTGTGGTTGTCACATTACAGTAATAGTCTGAACACCGTCATCGTATTGTCACCACGACATTGTCCTGGTACCAGGTTCGTAAATTTCATCGCCCAACCTTCATCGACATGCGCCATCGTCATAACATTGGCATTATTCGATCATTACCATAACGTTCTCGCCATGCTGTCGTCTTCATACATTGTCATCGTGGTAAACCATTCCGCGTGTTCTAAACAGTGGCTCCTTCGTTGCGCACAAAACCTAACCTGCTTCTAATAAGCGCCCTACCCGCATATTGAAGCTCGGATTTGTTATTGTGAACACACAGCTAGGTAACGGCACCCTAAGGCATGTCACATCCAGTAGTTTTTCATAACATTTGAAAACTTGGAAGGAAGGTTCAGCCCTTTTGATGCCGAATGCAATGCGCGTCTTAGGAAACCTCCTGAGGTACAACCGTGGGCAGTGCATGCGCGTTGGTGCAGTGAAAGCACAAGAACGCCAACGGTGACAGCGAAAACGCGCGTCGATCGTCAGCGTAATTGTTATCGGAGTAAAACGAAATAAATGAAGGAAGCTGCAGAAAGATGTTGTAAGCACGTCTGTAGGTACAGTGTTTTCCTGAGAAATTTTCTGCCATAACAAGCTGCCATGGATGCATATGTTGGAGGACAAAGTTTTCGACCTTGTATCATGCCTTAAGCGCCTTGCAAAGACGGATATTTACAGAACAGTTACAGTTTATTTTTTGTAGAAACAAACGAGCCAGTTTAAAATTATCAGCAATCGCCTGTATGCAATGACCTATCCTAATAGACTTCATGAACACAATCGCATTATTGATTTTTAATAATATTGCAGTTGAATCCTGCATGCAAACTAATTAAAGAACAAGAAACATAGCACAAAACAGCATGCATGCACTGCGTTTGTCGTAGGGTGCAGTGTAACGTTCTGCCAGCTTTCCCTGATATCCGAATATTTATATGCGCTGCAAGCGGCACTCACTCATCAATGTGGCAGCGAACACACTCAAGAGGTCGCCTAATGTTGCATGTTCAACACGCACACTGCAATGCGCAGCGCTCAACCAAACCACATGGCGATAATACAGCAGCTACTCATATCGACATGCAATGACCGTCGACGTCGTCCTCCGTCCCTTATCAGCCGCGATAAGTATACAGCTGGCGCCGCAGCTGCTAATTTCGCTAATTTCCCCGCGTGTAATCCTTATATCATTTTATATAGATTGCAAAAATGCTCATGACGGGCGAATTCGTCCTTATAGTAGGGTGTTTGAAAAATGAAAGACATTGCCACATTTCAGTGTAGACATTTTTGGCACCTTGTATTTTTTATTATCAATATTTAGGTCATAAATTATTGAGGGAAAGAAATAGAAGGTGAGACAGCGAAGAAAATAAATGCAGGGAGCCCAACAACATTTCGTCCAAGTTTGCTGCCCTACGCGGGGGAGGGAGATGGAGCACTGCTACAAGAAGAGAACAGACTTGAGTACAAATCATTCATACACATTATTCAACTATATAGACACTATGTTGCTGATGAGCTGTGATGCCAAGGTCCCAGGACCTTTGCTTCTGTAAAAGGTCCGATTGTAGAGCTGAACTGAAGGCACACCGGATATTTTGGAGTTTTTGTCCATAAAGCTTATATTGGTGAGTATAAAGTTAAAATTGATGTATATGACGCCCCAAACATTTTACATAAGGTAACGCCTAACTTCAGGACTTACCAAGCATTTAGCGACTGATCAATTCTAATTGCTTCATATCATTTTTTTCTCTTTCCACGGTTTTATAATACTGAAACATTGTTGACTACCGGCTCTCTATGGCAGACACAGATCATCCCAAAGTGACATGATGTCACTTCCGCGAGTCTTTGTCGTGATCCAGGTCTTCGTGCGTTCCACCTGTTCCGGTGTGAAGTAGTTTTTACAGTCGCCCACTAATCCCTTGCGAACAAAACCACCACCCTCATGCATCTGCACGTTTGCCGTAGTCGTCTTTCCTAACAGTTTAAGAGATTTTAATGGCTTCTCCGACGCTACTCTTGCGATTTCCTTTAGCCGGTCGACTACTCCGTCCTTCAAGATAGCCCTCATACTCTCCATACTGCAGTTATCTAATATTCTCTGAATAAGAATGTCATTATTACGCAGGTTGGCGCAGTGTTTGCCACCAAGGAACTCCGCTATCTTTAGAACCATTCCTCTTGTGTCAGCCTTGAGCTGTTCGTAGGTGATGAACAGTATGTTGGACTTGTTTCGCTGTTCGTACCAGGGTAGAACATGGTCAAAGTAGTCACCATAAAATGCCTGAAAATATAAATAAACGAAGCAATGAAACTGCATGCAGTTTTTTTTTTAATACGTCAACGTGGTATAAAGCATATCACTTCATTTCTAATATCCTTGCACTGACGATGCGGAACGCTATAGATTCAAGAACGATAGCGTACCTTTCATCGAATGATAATATTTGAGAAGTCAATTATTATTTGCGACTAAGTATCTAATTAGGCAGAATAAAAAATACTCTGAGTATCTCCAAGCGACGGCAAACAGCATTACCTCGGTTCTGTCCAGCTACATGGCACGTCCATATTTGTAAATCTTATGGCACGATAGTTGGGACACCCTATATATATATATATATATCATATATATATATATATATATATATGCATAACTAGATATCGGAAGAACCCAATGTTTAACAGCAAAAAGAAATAAGTTGAGCTTTTATCCTTAATTTCTGGAAATACCTACACAATATATATATATATATATATATATATATATATATATATATAAACATTTATATAATATGTTTATGTTTATGTGGCGAGGGTTCTGGTACGAAGAGGTGTTCACTGAGTCAGCTATTACTTGACACAAAACGAAGGCACAGTCAAGTTTTGTTGGGTAGCTATGGTTTCAATATTTTCAGAAGTGAAACTTTCTTCGTCGGGGCTTATTGGTTTTTGTGATTCTTGCGCACAGTGCCAAAATTGCCAACGGCATTATATATGTAATTGTGTTTCATTTAGGCAATGTTATAGTGAGGGTGTAGAAACTTTGATTCAACAATGAGGAAGACAATGTTTTAAAAACAAATATTGCAGTCCCTGGCAGCCAGATTCAAATGTTTCATTCAAGAGCGACAGGAAATTCGCATGGAGCCTTTACATAGTTGCTCTTTTTTTTCAGGAGATACTCATATAGTCTTTACTTTGCAATTTCACTCTGTACACCGCATTCCTGAAATCTTGCGTAAACTTTTGCTTATAAATACACAGCGCGAGTAGGAGGAACGAACTTGTTCATTTATAAAGAACTCGCCAATGTTGTGAGGTAATGACTATACCCAACCTGGGTGGCAGGCTACTGTCAGGTAATATAGAAGTATGATCGGTGCTATTCCTTCACGGATTTAGTGTGACAACAAATTGAACATCGCACAACCATTAACCGAAAAAAAACAGCACACAGCAGGCCACCCGTTATCCAACTGTCTGCATTATGTAATAAACGTACCTGTCTAAAATTAGCGTGCATGTGTTGTTTTTAGATGCAGTGCTAACTTACATAATAACTATTCTTGACGCTCGTCGGTCTTACAACATGATCTAGCTACATTGTGATCTTCATGAACAAAATTTGATAGCCAAACAGACGTGTCTACTCAGATTGCACGGGTGACCGATAGTGTAATCAGTTCTTTCACTCAACTAATCCTGTCAGCATTTCTACCTGCGAACATGGCAGAGTCATTTACATCGCTAGCCGACTGCGTTAGTTTCCGACAGCTAGCGTCTCAAGCTAATCGCTTACTGCATCATCTGCACGCAACTACTCCCGGCAGTAATTTGTTTATGTTCGGATATTTGAGGAACAGCAGACGCAAAATCTGCTATCAAAGTAAAGTTTACCGGGAGATTATTTGCGGAAGTTAGTATAAGAGCCATACCTATAAGACGCTTCTTTCTTAAAGCCATAATACCTATGGCGCACAACAGGTAGCTGAAGAATCATCATGGCTAGATGGGTAACCTAAATCCATAGCAAGAAATAGGTTAACGACTAGAATACAGACAAGGTGAAGTGAAAACTAGCATTGCACTGACGCAAGATTA
The DNA here is from genome assembly GCF_013339745.2 of Dermacentor silvarum. NCBI lineage: Eukaryota > Metazoa > Arthropoda > Arachnida > Ixodida > Ixodidae > Dermacentor > Dermacentor silvarum. The sequence continues at coordinate 83,919,400 of NC_051160.1, forward strand.
ACATGTTCAGGAAGCAAAACGGTACCTTTCCTGAGACGAACAGTGAGAGGAACTTTTCGAAAGAAACATCCACGTATGTCGTCGGTGTGAGTCCCTTAAGGAAGTGGTACAAAGAGACGGCACAGTCGTAAGGATTCCGGGCAACGTAAACATACTTTGCGCGGTCCACTGGCTTCAAGACGCTGTAAGGAAGGTGAGTGACTATGGGGCCAATCCTCGCTGGGTTTCCCGCAACTCCAGCTCCAGTTACTTCAATGAACGGAGACAGCAGGCCCAATTCACCGACATTATTAGGTTGATTCCCCCGTGTCAATATGTTCCAAATGATAAACTGCGTCCAGTTGGAGCCGCTCTTCGGGTAACTCACGAGGATAACGTCTCCGTCTAGAGGTTTATATCTCATCGCAGAGCGGATAGATTCCTCACTGCACAAATCTAAAAGGCGCAGTCCTTCGAAGTCTGTGTACAGTTCTTCGTCCATTGTCCCAGCAGTTAGAATCCCTGCACATAGAAGTAAGGAATGTGAAAACATTATTCATGGAAGCAATTACAAAATAAATTGCAGTTCTTTAGCTTTTAAAAAGTGATATTTATTACTCTATGACTTTTGTAGCACGTGGTTTTGTGTTGTTCGTGTAGCTGACATAGCTAGCTAGGTCAAGCACTGTGAACTGAGGGTCAATGTGAAACAATTTGACTGCGAGAAAAATAGTATTGCCGCATGAGGCTGCAAGAGTAAGCCGAATAAGTATCCATAAATGTGGACAGTTCAAACTGTCTTATTATAAATAAGAATATAAGAGGAGCTATTTTATCGGATGTGCAATCAATAGTTTTGATACTCACTCGTCTAAGCAACACACAAGCCGGTCATTTTAAGCAATCACAAAAACAAGGTTTAAAAGATGAGTCGCTGTTTGTCTTTTCCTGTGGTAACCTAAAACAGCAGAAGTGACAAACTCCCGAAGATCTCACCAATTACGACGGCACCCATGAAATCATACGACTTTCTTTTTTTTTCCTAAGGAGATTCCTAGAACTTCTTGCGTGGAAAATTCTACTGAAGGGCCGGATGCTCAAACGTTCTTGTCTTACGTATCAGGTTTTTATTTTATGTTTTAGTGTGACTGAAGAAGAGGAGCTCTCTGTGGATGGTTACAATTCATGATAAATAACACGTAAACGGCGGTACAAGGCAAGTGTAAAAGAAAGAGCAGCGCGCCCTGTTATCTCAAAGCCACTGACTACCATCAGGCCAGCCTATCTGACTGCAAGCCCTGATTACAATTCAGCTTTCCCGGTGCACATAAACCTTTGGCGCTCAAGCGTGTTCCCGAACCGTCATCTTCTCCGTGAGACGGGCTTGCTATCCCAGCATGTTTCTCGACTGAAACCCAGCTGTGGTGCCAGATTTTGCCACGGCCAGCACCAACCTCTGTTGATCCGCCCTGCGTCCACGCTTTCAACTCGACTGGAAGTTTGGCATGCTTCCTAGGCTAGATCCTGCCGGCTGGGCCCGCTGGACGCACCCTGACCAAGGGGAACTTTTGGGTTCGTAGTTCCGTCATTGACTACATACCAAAGAACACTGCGTTGTAGTGAATCCCGCACGCCCGTCACTGAGGACTGCTTCAGCAGAGTATGTTTATTGACATCTGAGTCACCACGGCTTAAAGCCGTCAGCAAACTTACTCTAGCGGCATCACGCGCTGCCGACAAATCGTTATGAATCAGCATTGCTTGTAAGTAAGCTTGTAATGTCTTGTAACGACAGGTTCTCATTCGAATATAGTGACTTGTCTGTATCACTGAGTCATTTGTGTCTTGTCCAAGATCTCGGGCCACACACATCGTATCACACCGATGTGATAGTTGAATGATGATAATTTAGGTGTCCCGATGATATGGTATGTAAAAATATAGTGTTTATTAGTATGTTTATTATTAGTGTGTTTATGAATAAATGAATGAACTTTATTTTCTCGTTCAAACGAGGGGAGACTGGGACTAAAGGCACAGAGGCCTGACAGAGGTCCCAGCCCCCACAGTTACCTGAATAGTGCTGAAATATAGTTACAAATATAGTGCTGAAAAAAGTGCTAGCCATTTTATTTATATTGAGAAGTACTGCTGTAATGCACTTCGTAGTGAAATGAAGGCTCTAAATAAACACACTAGGTTCATTTGCACCTTTCTGCAACAGTCGCGTGGATGGCAGTTTTGTCTTCTTGTACCTTCCTAGGCGTTGCGGGTTACCACAAGGCTCGTTTTACAATTTCAATAAAATTGTATACAAATGCGGCATTGAACAATACAGCGATCCCAGTATATTGTAATAAATTAAGTTTGAAGCCCATGAGAAATACTACAATCTGTGTTTCCATTCAATCGATACGAGACACATTACTAATGTCTTTACACAATTAATTACAGCGCATCTATTTACCGTTCGTTGTAACTCAATTGGAATATGAAGCATGAGACGGAATATGAAAGAGTTTGGCCACCGCCGTACGCGTAAACGAATGTTCTCACTTTTTTTGGTCATAGCACCATATGAAGGTGTAAGTTAACTTGTTCGTAGTGATTGATAAGTAAAAGCATATAATGCATGCTTGAGTTAAAATCGCATATAATGCAATAGTTTCAAAGATGCCATAGAATATGCGAATAAATTCAAACTTTGGGTAATGTTGATGACGAAAAGTCACTTACACTGCTGTAGATTCTCTTGCTAATATACCAGCTTTGTCCTTTGCAGTCCACCGCTCGCAGAACTGCTAGGTTGGCGACAGCGCAGAAGTTTGCCAACGGCACAATCTGCTGCTTTTAACAACGTCAATAAAGTCTTATCGCAGAGTGTATCTGTCTCTCTGAGGAATTCGTGATCTTTTGCAGCAGGCCCACACCTGGCAACAAGCAAAAGATATCTCATTGCTTATTATTGTCGGCAGTATAAACGTTTGAGATGGTACCTATACCGTGGTTCTACAGAGCATAAAAGGGTAGTCTCTGCGGAAAAAAAAAACTGCAACCAATAAGCAGTATTGCCTCGCACTTTTAAAAATTGTTATAAGAACTACCACACCTGCTTATTTCAACAGTGTATCCCGGCATATTTAGGTGCAAGTTGCATCGACGTCTGATACTGTGAAGGTTCTTGTTTGCGAACCGAAACACGTGATTCTCTATGTTGTCTTTTTCGAAAGGCTTTAAGAGGAAGATTCGCTTGAACCGTTAGTACCATTGTGATATTTACTTGCATTTATTTTTAAATAATTTTACTCTCCTCTAGTGCGCTCCTTCCCCTTTCCTTTTCTATACTGGGTAGCGCTCCTCTGAGCCAAAAATACTTGCGTTCCATTAAAGAGCTCCTTTCTCGTTCGCACTGTCTCAATAATATATATAATGAACGAGAAAGAAAGGAACCGAGGGGCGCAATTTTAATAATCATATAAGACACCAACAAAGCACAAAGGACAAAATAGGAGAATTTTCTCGTACAGGCGATTTCTACAAATTACCGGCCGTGGTTTCTCGGTGGCTATGGTGTTGGGCTGCTGAGCACGAGATCACGGGATCGAATCCCGTTCACGGCGGCTGCATTTCCATGGGGGCGAAATGCGAAAACACCCGTGTACTTAGATTTAGGTTCACGTTAAAGAACCGCAGGCGGTCCAAATTTCCGGAGTCCCCCACTACGGGGTGCCTTACAATCAGAGCGTGGTTTTGGCATGTAAAACCCCACAATTTAATTACTACAAATAACACACACACACACACACACACACACACACACACACACACACACACACACACACACACACACACACACACACACACACACACACACACACACACACACACACACACACACACACACACACACACACGCACAAACGCACGCACGCACGCACGCACACACACACACACACACACACACACACACACACACACACACACACACACACACACGCACAAACGCACGCACGCACGCACGCACGCACACACACACACACACACACACACACACACACACACACACACACACACACACACACAAATATTGTGAGCATTATTCATACGTTTCATATTCTCATCTGTACATATTCATCATCACCGTTTTGGGGCCTGGTAGTGGGGCTCTCGCTGGAGAGAATAAAGGAGAATCTGACTGCCTAAACCTTGTCTCGCAAGTGGTGGAGTGTGCTGTCCCGTTCCTTCGTCCTCTCGCTGCCGGTCTCTCCCCAGCTTCACTTACGCTACATCCCTGGAGCTCCGCTCGCGTCGCCGCCTCTACCAACTGCACTCGACCATGTCACAGGACCAGCAGGCCACTACCCTACGTAGTAGCAGGCCACTACCATCGCTGACATTATCAGTACGTGTCCGCGCCTCGATGAGCTTAATATGCTTCGCTTACACCCTGACACTTCTGATTTCAAGGCGTCCGACGACAGCGAACTACGTGCCCTAATTCGCTCCATCATCCGTGAGGAACTGCACGCCCACGCATCGTCTACCCCTCCTGGTGGCGGCCTCCGCCATATCGTGAGGGAAGAGCTAGCTGCCGTGATTTGTCCACAAGTCCCGAGCCCACAACCCATCCCTACGCCAACTTATGCTCAGGTTGCCTCCCTGGTGCCACTCTTGCAGCAGCCACCACAGCAGGCGCCTGCAATGCACGGGTCCCTGAATCCCATCACTGTGCGACCACCAGCTCTTGAATCTTACAACACGTGGAGCCCACCTCGACCTGTCTGCTACTATTGCGGCATTCGTGGCCACATTTCAAGGTTTTACCCGACGCCGTCAGCAAGTTGAAAGGCGTGGCTATGACGGTTTTGACAGGGATGAGTTTTCTGAGCCTGTACCACAGTGTCGGCGTTCGTACTACAATTATTATCCTCGACGTTCCCCATCTCCACAGAAATTCAACGCTGCCGGTTCATTGCGCTTCCCGCGCCGTCACTCTCCATCACCGATGCGACGCTCCTTTTCCCCTCTTCGACCGGCTACTTCGTTATCCGATCACCGCCCGGAAAACTAAATAGTGCAGCTTCAGGAGGGAAAGCTGCATCCTTTCGGCAACTTGAAACGCCTCCGGAGCGCCCGTCAAATGTACTTGTGGTGTTTGTGGAAGGTGTACGGACTGAAGCCTTGGTTGATACGGCTGCATCGCTTTCGGTTATTAGTACTGACTTGTGCTCTCGATTGCGAAACGTGAAGACACCATACAGTGGCCCCCCCCTTCGTTGTGCTAATGCAGTTCTTGTTCAGCCCTCCGGTGTTTGAACTGCACGTGTTTTCATTGATGGCATCCTTCACAACATTCAGTTTGTGGCGCTATCTTCGTGTACCTACGCGATGATCTTGGGATGGGATTTCCTGTCCTCCGCTTCCGCTTTCATCTCTTGTCGTCAGCGCACTATACATATGACGGACACTGAATCTTCGTCCGCTGTCGATGCTCACACACTACGTTTCGTCACGTCTACCGATTCTTTAATTCCCGCGGGCAATGAGCATATCTTAACACTGACTTCCGACACTATTGTTAATGGTGATGTGTTTCTTGCACCCAGCAGTCACTGCATCTCTGGTGGGCTTAGCATTACTCCTAGCCTAGTGCGTTTTCAGGACGGTAGAACCTGTTCATAACCCTACTTCTTCGCCAGTTGTGCTCTCCCAGGGCACCACTGTGACTTCCTTTACTGACACGGAACCTCTTTCGCTAGTACCTCTTCACACCGAATCACCAACTTTTTCTACCACAACTGATGATCGTGCTGCATCCGCTGCTCTAAAGGACGCGATAAATCCCGATTTGACTGCTGCCCAGAAAGAAGACCTTTTGGCCCTACTGCAAAAACACAGCACCTTATTTGACGTTAACTCCAAACTTCTCGGGCGCACTTCTGTCGCAGTGGATCACATTGAAACCGAAGGCAGTTCTATTGTACGCCGCCGCCCGTATCACGTGTCTTCCGCAGAACGGAAAATCATTGCGGACAACGTTGACGACATGCTTAAAAGAGACAACATTCGGCCATCGTCCAGTTCTTGGTCGTCTCCTTAATTTATTTATTTATTATACATTCCCACATCCGCTCAGAGAGCATTACAGGGGGGGGGATAATACAAATGCAAAACAGTAGTAATTAAGGTTACATAAGAAAAAGATCACGGTGAGGAATAATACAGTACAGGCAGCATAACTATCTCCAAAACAAAAAAGAAAAAAGAAAGAAAAGGACTGTATGTACATATATACACATATACACATACATGTGCACATATACATATATAAACACACATACGCACATATACACTCTCATAAATATATATAGTAGGCCAGCAAACGCGAGAAAAAAAATAACACCAAAACACACGAACTGATCATATGGCAAACAGTTCACTGTAAAAGGCTGAATTTGATGTTTTAGAAACGGTGTCCTCAGGCAGAGCCACTCCGCAAGCTGCTTGACGGCTACCAAACACCGGAGGATCTATTCCAAGAACTACATGATAAGCACATAGCCACAGCATGTCACCCTCAGTATGCCGATTACACAGGCCCAGAGCCCACGAACCCTAACCTTAGTGGCGAAATTACACTTGAGGAGCTCAAGCAAGCGATAGCCGAGACAAAATCCAATAAAACTCCCGGACCCGATCAAATCACAACATCGCAGCTTCGAAATCTCACCAATGACGACTATGAATTCCTCCTTCAACAAATGAACAAAGCATGGAATACAGGTCAGCTCCCACAGGAATGGAAGACGGCTAGGATAGTGTTCATACCGAAACCGGGAAAACCCCTAGCGGTTGAAAATCTCAGACCAATTTCTCTCACCTCTTGTGTGGGGAAACTATTAGAGCGTATAATACTCAATAGGCTCCGTACACATCTAGATAGAACGGCATATTTGCCACACTCCCTTATAGGATACCGGGAGCACATATCTACACAGGACGTGTTGCTCCAACTACAGGAAGATATCACCCGAGAACCCAGCATGGCCCAACTAAGAGCCATCCTTGCAATAGACCTTAGAAAGGCTTTCGATTATGTGACACACGACAGCATGCTACAGGAACTTGCAGGTACTGCATGTGGCGTAAAACTATACAATTACATCCGTAGCTTTCTGAAGGAACGCACCTTCACGATTAGCGTAGGTAGCATGACGTCAAAGGCTTACCCGCACCCTCAGAAAGGCATACCGCAGGGATCAGTCATATCCCCCACGTTGTTCAACCTTGCCATGTGTAGAATACACAGGGCGCTACAACAAGTTCCAGACATCAAATACACAATTTATGCCGATGACATCACGATCTGGATAAAAAGAGGATCCCCAGGTTTTATACAAGACACCCTTCAAGAGGCTTTCAACAACGTTCAGGCTGCGGCGGCACAAATTGGACTTGGATGCGCTCCCGAAAAATCAGGACTTCTCCTAGTGCACAACCCCAGGTGGAAACCCCCATGCATCACAGTTATGTGTGAGAACACACCCATACCTCAGCCCAAATGTTTAAGGATTTTAGGCCTCCATGTACAGAAAGACGGTGGCCCCGCCGCTACAATACAACACTTGCTTAGACAAGGAGAGCAAGTTCTTCACATGATGCGAAGGGTATCTAATAGAAACCGGGGACTAAAAGAAGCAGACATGCTACGCCTTCGCGACGCGTTACTGATATCCAGACTTCGATACCATTTGCCTTACACCAATCTTCGCAAACAAGATACGGCACGCATCGATGCGTTAATTCGCAAGGCTACCAAGCTAGCATTGGGACTCCCCGTCAGCACGAGCACACAACTACTTAACGACACGGGTTGTCACAATACCATCACCGAAATAGTCACCATTCACAAACGGAGACAAGAACTCCGACTGCAACAAACTGCGCAGGGCAGACACATACTTGACAGTGTGGGCTTTCAACCATCACCCACACCCATACCAGCCACACTGTCACTTCCACCGCAAACTAGGTCACTGCTCAAGATCGCGCCACTCCCCAGACACATGCACCCCGTGATTAATAAGGCTAGGCGGACACAGCGAGTAGCATACTTCAAAAGATACATAGGACGCAACCCACACGGCACATATTACTATACAGATGCTAGTGTTCAAGACAAAGGCACTTCTATAGCGGTGGTAGATCACACACTTCGGACGATACACAGTGAATTAATTCCAAACACTGATACGACCACAGCAGAACTACAAGCGGTAGTAGCAGCGATACAACATCTCCCAGTAACACTCATCACTACACCCATCATATTTACTGATTCAATGTCAGCATGTAGAAAACTCATACATGACGACTTACCTAAACATATCACACAACAGTTACAAGAATGTCTCCATCGGCAGGTAGAGATTGTCTGGATTCCTGGTCATGAGGGGATGTTGGGGAATGAACGAGCTAACCTGCTTGCCTGCGATATGATACTCCAGACTCCCAACATCCCCCGGCCAAATCTATTAATCTCACCAACGCCTCCACCACAATTGCAACCATTTAGGGACGAGCGTAGGATATACCCTAAGCTACACCAAGACATTACAAGGACACAGGGCACACTCATCAGACAAGCCCAGACGAACACCCTGCTCACTCCAGCACGGAAACACCTCCTGCAAGGCATAATTACTGAAGACCTCCCTCGCTGTAGCCACTGTGGTGCCTATCCCCCCAACACATCACATATCCTATGGCAATGCCATCCAAAACTACCCCCCCTACCCAAACCTTCATCCCTCCCACCTACCCCTTCCTCCGAGTGGCTGACCGCCGCAACCACCCTTCACGACCAACGATTCCTTGCGGACTTCATCGGCCTAGCGCTGAAACACGCCGCAAGTGACGCCCTGGACTGAGGGCGTCGATGCTTTTTTTTTTTTTAATCTCAGAATAAAGTGATTTCTCTCTCTCTCTCTCTCAGGCAGAGCGTTTCATTCATTGATGGTTTTGGAGAAAAAGAATATTTTAACAAGTTCGTTCTTGACTTTATTGACCTTACTTTTAATGTGTGTTCACGGCGATGGGATATGTAATGTGGGTTGAGCATGTATTTTGATTTATTAATGCCAGTATTGTTGTAAAAAATCTTATGAAAAAATTTGAGACGCAAGCAACGCCGGCGTTTGGCTAGCGTCGAGACATGTAGGCGTATTTTCATTTCTGTGACGCTACTAGATCTGCGATAGTTCCCAGTGATAAAGCGTGCCGCTCGGTTTTGTACGCGCTCTAGAATGTATTTAAGGTTGTCCTGATAAGGGTCCGATATCGTGCACGCGTACTCAAGAATAGGCCTCATGTATGTCGTGTATAATAACTTCTTAGTTGCCAGAGGACAGGGGTGAAAATGTCGAGCCAAGAACATTAGTGTGTTATTCCCTTGTGCGGCAATCTCAGCAATGTGATCCTGCCAAGTAAGATCGCTTGAGAAGAGAACGCCGAGGTACTTGGCCCCTGTTACGCTCGGAATGGTTGAGTTGTTCACTCTGTAAGAATGGGAAACGTCAGTTTTTTTTCCTAGAAAAGCACACGTAGTTGCATTTTGATTCATTTAGGGTCATGCACCAAGTATCACAGTTGTGTTGGCCCGCAAAAAAGACGGGTCTGTACGATCTTGCGTCGATTATCGAGCACTTAATAAGATCACGCACAAAGACGTATATCCGATGCCAAGACTCGACGATGCCATTGACTCTCTCCAGGGCGCTGAATATTTCTCAAGTCTCGACCTTCGATCCGGGTACTGGCAAATACCCATGCACGAAGCGGACAAGGACAAGACAGCCTTTGCAACACCTGATGGACTTTACGAGTTCAACGTGATGCCCTTCGGTTTATGTAATGCTGCTGCAACATTTGAACGCATGATTGACACAGTTTTACGCGGCCTTAAGTGGAAGACCTGTCTGTGTTATTTAGACGACATCGTTATTTTTTCTAGAACTTTTCGTGAGCACCTTGAGCGTTTGGACGAAGTTTTCACATGCATTTCCAACGCTGGACTCCAACTCAACACAAAAAATGCCATTATGCCCGAAAGAACATCAAAGTGTTGGGACACCTTATCAGTAAAGATGGCGTTCGACCAGATCCCGACAAGGTTGCTGCCGTGCTTCGCTTTCCTCGCCCAGAAAATCAAAAACAATTAAGAAGCTTCTTGGACCTGGCATCCTACTTCCGCCGCTTCATCAGTCATTTTGCTGCCATGGCGTCGCCCCTGCACAAGTTGCTGACGTTGGACACTGCTCTCACTTGGACAGACGACTGCGAGCTTTCTTTCCAAGCCCTCAAGCAAGCCTCGACATCCGACCCCGTCCTGTGTCACTTCGATGAGAATGCACCAACTTGTTTGCACACCGACGCTAGTGGCCATGGGATCGGTGCTGTCCTTCTACAGCGTGATACCAATACACGAGAGAGAGTCGTTGCTTATGCCAGTCGCGCATTAACGGGGGCCGAAAAGAACTACTCGATAACAGAGCAGGAATGCCTCGCAGTAGTTTGGGCCATACAAAAGTTTCGACCATATCTTTACGGACGCCACTTCACAGTCATAACCGACCCCCATGCCTTATACTGGTTGTCGTCAATGAAAAATTTGTCTGGACGCCTTGGTCGCTGGGTGGTCCGATTACACGAGTACGATTTTGACGTTGTCTGACAGTCTGGGAAAAAGCATCAAGATGCCGACGCTCTGTCTCGCTGCCCCCTGCCACTATTATCTTCGAAGACGTCTCTCCATTGCTCGCCACTTGATAATGATACTAAGTCTCCACTTACGTCATTACCTCTAGCGGTTACTGACACGCCATCTTCTAATCGCGAAACTCAGTTCGCCTCGTTCTGATCCCTACTGAAGCAGCATCGTCCAACGACTGTGCGGTACTATTTCTGCACCAAATGCCCGTTTACGTCGACAACTGCGACAATTTAACCTCGACAACGATGTGCTGCACCGCTACACTTACACCATCGACGACCGCCGCTGGGTACCTGTTGTTCCACGTTCGATGCGCACACAAATCCTGGAAGCCTTTCACGATGACCCATCTGCTGGGCACTTGGGTTTCCACAAAACATACCACCGCGTTAGGAGCCGTTTCTTTTGGCCGGACATGTCTACCTTTGTGGCCAAGTACGTCGCTTTCTGCGTCCAGTGTCAACGGCGGAAACGACCGGCTTCACCTCCTGCGTGCCTTTTACAGCCCATTCCATGTCCCGAGACACCTTTTGCCATCGTTGTAATTGACCTGGTCGGACCTCTGCCCATTACGCCAGCAGGTCATCGATGGATCGTGACAGCCGTCGACCACCTCACACGGTACGCAGAGACCGCACCTCTACGCTCTAGTTCGGCCTCAGATGTTGCCGGCTTCTTTCTGGATGCCATTGTGCTGCGTCATGGTGCACCTCGTGTACTGTTGAGTGATCGCGGCAAGATATTCATGTCACAAATGATCGAAGAAGTACTCAGAGCTTGTGGCACAATTTCATAAGACGACATCCGCATACCACCCTCAAACAAATGGCTTAACAGAGCGATATCATCGCACGCTAACAGATATGATATCAATGTATATCGGGCCAAGCCACGACAACTGGGACAAAGTTTTATCGTTTGTGACGTTTGCTCACAACACTGATATCCAACGAACTACAGGGTGCTCACCTTTCTACATAGTTTACGGCCGTTCGCCGACATTCACCATCGACGCCGCTTTCTTAACTGCCCAAATTAACACCTCGGCCAGTATACTAGAACAGTTCGTCTCGCGACTTAACGAATGTCGTGACCGTGCTCGCTTCAACACAGAAGTTAGTCAACTAGACCGGAAGCAACGTTAGGACATCTCTCGTCGAGACGTCTCCTTTCGTCCTGGAGATGAAGTGCTCCTTTGGACGCCCATTCGTACACCCGGCTTGTGTGAGAAGTTTGAATCGCGCTTTCTTGGCCCCTACATTATTAATGAACAAACATCCCCAGTGAACTATGGCGTTACTCCCATCGAGGTTTCTTCCGACCATCGTTATCGTGGTTCGGAGATCGTTCACGTTTCGCGTCTCAAACGATTCGTTCGGCGCCTACCTCCTGGCGAAGTCGCGGCCTGGCTGGCCGCTTGTGCGCGCGGGGAAATTAGTGTGAGCATTATTCATACGTTTCATATTCTCATCTGTACATACTCATCATCACCGTTTTGGGGCCTGGTAGTGGGGCTCTCGCTCGAGAGAATAAAGGAGAGTCTGACTGCCTAAACCTTATATATATATATATATATATATATATATATATATATATATATATATGTGTGTGTGTGTGTGTGTGTGTGTGTATGTGTGTTAACGAGAAGAAAGGGAACCGAGGGGCCCGATTTTTTATTAATCATATAAGAAGCCAACAAACAATGACACCAAGGGCAACATAGGGGAAATTACTTGTACTTACTAATTGAATTAAAGAAATGAGAAACTAATGAAAATGAAAACGGATGAAAAGACAACTGTCCGCAGGTGGGGAACGAACCCACGAATTCGCATTACGCCTGCGATGCTCTTACCATTGAGCTCCCTCGGAGCCGTTTTCCCATCCACTTTCTGGGGTATTGATGTTTTACAACTCGAACTTAACACAAAACATAAATACCCCAGAAAGTGGATTGCCTCACGTTTGACTTTTATCACCAAACTAAACATCTTTAATTCACCATCAATTCACTATTAATTATCCATCAATTCAGTCCTTATTCACCTCTCTGTATACCAATTTTCACTTCAGTTCCCTTGCTTATTCATTCTTCCACTCTGAATCACGGCTTGTGCGCTTTATAGCCTCTTACCCTTTGGGGACCTTTTCGTGTCGACGACGGTTTTGAAACGGCCTATATAGGACATATGAGGCCTATATAGGCCTATATAGGCGTTAATAATTGTAAACCAACCCGCATTCGAGAACCAGGAACGGGCCACTTCTCATAAAAAGGCAGAAAATGAACAAAAATATGGCCACAGGGTTACGGGCACTGTGACGAAAATTACGCTGGTCATTTTGTACTTTGATCACAAAAAAAAATTATGCCACATTATTGTGCACGAAATCGACGTTCATCGCAAGAGAAACTGTTATGTTGAATGTTTCTACTAGCGGAGCGGCATCGGAGCCACCTGTGGAAGAAGACTACGATCGAGGAATGCGCGAGCAGTGGCACGAGCGCGTTTCTGCGCGTGGCGATCTCACAACACTTTCTGCACCGCATGCCGCATTTTCAAGGCCCAGGTTTGAAGAAACATTTAAGGGTTTCGCCTTAATAATTTATGATCGCCAGTCAGCCTTTAGAGTCTGTACAGGAGTACGTTTATCTAGCTGAATTGCTCACAGAGGACCAAAACTCTCACAATGAAATCTATACAAGAATAAAAATGGTTTGAAGTGCATACGGTGGGAATTTCCAAATCCTGGCTGGGAGCTTACCACTTTCATTGAAAATAAAGGTGTGCAATCATTGCATTTTGCCAGTGCTAACTCGTGGTGAGGAAACTAGGTTGCTAACAAAGAGGCTCGAAAACAAGTTAAGGACCGCGCAAAGAGCAATGACATGAAAAAGGTTAGGCATAACCCTAAGAGGCAGGAAGAGAAGACAGCGCTGTGGATCAGAGAGAAAAAGGAGATAGCCGACAATCTAGTTGACAGTGGGTGAAAAAAATGGAGTGGGGCTGGCCATGCAACGCGTACGGTAGATAACCGGTGGAACACGAGAGTATTACAATGGGTTAGAAGGGAAGGGAAGCGCAGTCAAGGACGGCGGAAAACTAGGTGGGGTGATGATGTTAGGAAATTTGCTAGGCGCAAGTTGGCATAAGTTAGCGCAAGACAGGGTTAATTGGAGATGGCAAGGAGAGGCCTTCGGCCTGTAGTGGACACAAATATAGGCTGATGATGATGACCCTACACTGGAAGTATGAGAAAGGGTATTAGAAAATTAAAACATGTCGAAAGGGAACACTTCTACGGGTGCCGGAGGACGCGCTGCACTACAAACGCTTGCTCAAGCTGGTGCACTTCATGAATAGCACCAGTGCATGGATATCCTTTTGCGCCAGCGATGTATGCGGCAATGGTCCGAGTATCTTTGACTCAGAAAATGGTCTCGAGTCGTGCCGGTGTAAACTTGGTGTTGGTGTTGTATGTCATACTAATGCAAATACACAACAGGTTATCGGCCATTTCGTTACGTTAAGAGAAAGCGTTCGTAAACACCACTCCCAGCCGTGAGCGGTACAGCAATGTTACTTGGCAGCGGGAAATACAGATGGCACTTGTTGCATACTGACGTAGTGTGGCATCCAGTATGAAGGGGAGCGTAAGCGGAAATGCTTGGTCACATGAACTTGTAGCAGAAGCGGCACCTAAAGTAAACAACCCGGAGGTATCGTGGTTTTTCAGGTATAAGAGCATAAATTACGAAGAAGAGGGCAGATGTACGCAGCTGATATTCAAGCACAGACATGTATAGCTAAGACTGGAGTATCATCCCACAATGACAGCCTGCAGGCAAATTTCTCATTAATAAGGTTGGTTGCATCCATACTTCAATGTGTACAAATACATAACAGAAAAGCTAGGCACACAGATATGTGAAGCGATTTTGGTGCTCTTGAACTTTTTAACTAACGTGCACGCCTTCCACCAGATAACGCATAGGTGTAACGGAATTCCACGGGATATGATTATTCATTGAGACAAATACAAAAAGAAAGAGATCGGTGAAGTTTGCCGCCGTTGTTTGAGCTGGAGAGTTGAATGCAAGTAAATTTTTGGTTGCTCGAACTATTAAAAAGGCAATCAATTGCAGAACAATGCACGAATATTGGCTCTCTGGGAGCAGTGCTGCAAACTCATATACACACGACAAGATACAGAAACTACGAGTAATGAATGCGTGAGCTTGCTTATACTTACGATCCATATCTCAAGTTGTGCCGTTAAATTTGTTTCGGGAAGTTAGCAAACTTTTAAGAAATTAACACAATTTATCGCTGTTGAGAAAGTAATGTTGGGTGACCACCGGACCACTGCGCGCCAATTTCACGTGTGGGTTACTTCTTTAACATTATTGAACAAGCAGAAGGGAAAGTGGAAGGCTTGACTTTTGTTAATCACAGTTATGTGAACCGAACAGACATAGGAAAGAACAGCGGCGATTATAAGTTGGTTCAATTCGATAATATAACGGAAAGTCGACAAAAACAGAATTAACCGCACGTGGAATCAGAGCCCACATATTCTGCATCACCCATGTAGAGCTCTAGCATTGAAGCTATCGACTGTCTTCGCGATCCCTTTGTTGTGTGGTTGTGATAGTACTCTGTTGTATCTTGCCCTGGAAGCGTTAAACAAAGGCACTCATGGTGACGGCAGAGATATGGAATTTTTTTTGAAAACGTCATTGACTATCTGCTATGCAAACGTTGCATATCATGTTACAGCATGCGTGCGCCTATATTTTGCATGTTTTCCTTGCATGTTTTCCTTGTGGGTACTTCTCTATGTTTCCGTTAAGATGCTGTGTCCTACATTGAGATATTAGTGCCAAAAGGTCACAGGCCTGCGCGGCACACACAGCACAGTCACAGCGTAAGGTGGTAGAGCGGCGCAAGAGTAGCTCCAATTTCGGCACCACGCACAACAAGGTCTTCGCGGCAAAGTGTCTTCGGCTCGATTTGACAAGAACGATCTCAACTATCCGCCCGGCGTCGGCATCGACGGCGAGCTGTGGCTTGTAATGCTCTCTGCACAGCAGTCTGCTGTGGCCGATGATGCATGGTTGTAGCCGCGCACGTAGCTCTACAATTCGCTTGTTCAGCAGTGGTTCGTACCTGGCGAGGAGACGCCATAACGTGTACCGAAGAGGTACCCAGAATACGTGGCGCACATCTAACATCGTGATAGCGTTGATTGCGCGCCTCGTCTGAATCGCATAGCGTCTGAATCGCATCTTGTCGCACGCGGTGGTTGCAGTACAGTCGCTAGCGCCAACACGCGGCGCTCGCTCGCAACGCACGGCAGCGTACCTCCAATGGCAAAGCAAGCGACGTCCCAGGCATTGTTTTTTTAGGAGGCATTGATCTAACACTCCTCCGTGTACCCGCGCTCTTGCTCGGGGCGGTGCCGCCGCCTACGAGCAGAAAAGAGAAGTACTGCATTATGACACTAACGCGCACCGACAGTGAACGCTTCGGTGGTCTCAGCACTACGACGCCTCGATGCCAGCATTCGAAGGGACGCTGGCATCAAGAAGCACTACCAACGCCACCTAGGTGGCGTTCACCGTACTCAGCACAGCGGAGCGTGGCCTCCGCAATTAGCTCTGAAAATGTTTCTGAAGTTGATCGCGGAGGCTGCAATTACGACGCGCTGTACGCGCTGATTTGACTCGGTGACGATTCAGTTACGTGCTTTGTCTTGCGCGTTGTATTTGTGTGTCAGTTACGTGCTTCGTCTTTCGCGTTGTGCTAGCGTGTGCAGCGTAGTGCAGCTTCCATATGCACGACGGTTGCTCATGGTCATCGACGTTGGTAGTCGTGATGGAGGAGACGTGCCACCAGGCGTCAGCGTGGGTGCATCAACGCCTAAGGGCGCTTTAGCCACAAAACACCAATAGACATTATATATCAATGTGCAATAAACATTACACTACTTCTGTGAAGACACGTTTCACTTTCGTGTTCTATACCGATTCCTATATAAGAGGGATCAACCACATTTTTTCTTATTCCTGGAACGTAAAGGCGCACTTCAGGTTGTTTTAAACACCACAACGCTGAGGGTGAACGTGTCGAGGGTGTGAACCCCGATGGTAGGAAGGCACGATGAATGCTGACCACGTTAGAGAATGACGGCTGTGGTCGTCGTTCTGGCAGGAGAGACAAGAGAGCTTGATTGCATCTGTGAAACGTAGCGAATATGGGCCCTAAGCGTGTCGATGGTCATGTAAGTCGTGATCGGATGGTCTTGAGCCGTGATAACTGTTCCTGATGTTGAGGCGCTCGGCGGAACGCCGAGGCAAACACGTAATGCCTGTGCATTGCACGCTCTGAAGTACTCGAAGACTTGATTTGCAAAAAAAGACGGACCTGCCTACCTTGGCCTTGAATCAAGCAGTTCTCGATTGCTTGCACACTTTCTACTCTGACCGAATCCACATATATACGGATGGCTCTTCTACTCAGACCAGCTCCACCGGCGCAGTGGTTATACCATCATGATCAATGAGCAACACATACAAGACTTCTCACGTGACATCATCGACCGCTTCGGAGCTTGTTACCCTCCGAGGTGCCATTGATTATATTAACAACCAACCGACTAATCGGTGGTCAATATTGTGTGATTCAAAGGCAGCCCTAGAATGTCTTTTGCCAGCTCTTCGTCGCGGGCCCTGCGAACAACTCGTCTCGGAGATACGATAAATGCACCACCATACGATCGCAAAAGGACACGACGTCGTGTTTCAGTGGCTGCCGGGTCATTGCGGTATTTCCGGCAACGACATCGCCGACGAAGCTGCTAGGAAAGCACACGAAGGAGCAAATCTTGTTTCTGTGCCTTTATCGAGGACTGACGCAGCCCAACACCTAAGCAAGCTAGCGCACAGTATGACATTGGAGAAGTGGCATACAACTGAATTCACCCAGCATCGGTTGCATTCTCTCGAACCATCGATGCAGCTGCGGCTGTTGCCTCGATTTCCGCGGAATGAGGAAACAATGCTGTGCTGCTTACACTTGGGTGTTGCATTCACCAATGCTTACAGGTGTTTGATTGGAATGGCTGATAGCGCCGAGTGTAATGCCTGCGGTGTCGATGAGACTATAGAACTACCTACTATGCTACTGCCCATCTTTTCAAAAGAAAAGACATGACCTCTGCACCGTTCTCAATAGGCTAGATAGAAGACCGTTCACCTTGAGCAAGATCTTGGGACCATGGCCTCGCGTATCACAGCTGCAAAAGGCCTCAAAAGCGCTGCTGCGATTTTTGAAAACTACAGGACTGAGTGACCATCTATGATCCGGACTGATTGATCATCAGTGATAGAACAGAGATCTGTTGCTACGTCGGCGATATCAACAGCGGACTTTCTATTCTTCTCTTAATCTCTCTCTCCCCTTTTCCCTTCCCCCAGTGTAGGGTAGCCAACCGGGCTCAGTCCTGGTTAACCTCCCTGCCGTTTTATAAATAATTTTCTCTCTCTCTCTTGTTCTTTGGCAAAAACTGTTGAAATTGGTGTCCACAAAGTGAAAGTTGCGGCAATAAAGAAAAAAAAAAGCTTGCGTGGCTCAGTGGTAAAGTATCCGACTCCCACGCAGCGGGCCTGGGTTCGATCCCGGTGGTGAGCGGGTGCTTTTTTTTTCGCATTTCCGGCGATAGCGGCTACGGGGCGGCGGCGGCATCATCGCGACCAGAAACGGCTATTGGAATGAGCCCATAACAGCTTACGCTGTAAAATGAGAATAAATAAAATGGGTTCAACGAGCCTACTGTCTCTACGAGCTACGCGGCGAGCCTCGCCATGTGCTATTAGAGACTTTTGTTAAAGGAATGCGAGACCTGCAACAAGATTGAATATCACTTTACAAAGGGCAAAAAGTCTGGAAACAACACCTGCAGCGTGTACTATAATGCATTGAGCAAAACATCGACTATCCCGAAATTCATATTTATCGCTGAAATCGCTCCTGCAAATTTTCGACATGAAATGTGCATTATAGCAACTGCGAAGGAACACATCAGGGCATAAGTGCCAAACATTAGTGCGTTTTGCGCCCCTTGTCTAGTATCAGCATATATGTTTTAGTTTGTCTTAGTTTGCGTTATTTTGTTATGAATAACGACCAGTATTTTATTTATTTTCCCTATCCTGGTAAACACGCCAAGTTGTGATAAATACTGCCAACATTATGTGCAGGTAATCTTAACAATAGTTTGTAAAGCTTCAAAATCCGTTTATTCACAAATAACGATCATGATTACAGTGGCCACGGCCTTCATCCATCAATACCATATTTTCGGCTGCTAAACATTTGGTAACTTCAAGCCAACGTCGTGTTTAAGACCCTTTCACGGTTCGTTGTCCGCTATTCTGCTCAGAATAAACTTAGATGCCGCTAACCGGCTGCTTGAGAAACACAGTCAACATTATCCGCCAGCCTTTTTCTACAAACTTATGGATCATCGGATTTTAAAGATAATTTGACGCATTGCTTGAAGTATTGTTCTTTTAAGCATTGCTAACATTTTGTTGCAGGAAGAAAGCAGGCCCACGAGTGTAGAATATCATATATTTACAACTGTTGTATATGGCGCTCCTTGAGTTTGTGGCCTTATTGCTTCATAAGTAAAGGTGCAGGTTCTCAGTGAACATACATGTATACATAAACTAATGATGCGCCCCCTCTACTTTTGCTGTGTAAAAAATATTTTGATTATCTGTCTCCCAGCGGTAATCTCCCATGACGCTTTGTCATTTTGCCTTTACTGCGATGTTCAGCCTAAAACTAAAAGCACCAGAGATGGGATGCAGTCACCTATATGATTTCTGTATTTACATTATATTCCATCTAGCACTCACACAAACAAAAACTAGCTATTTTTAAAATGACATACTGCACAAATTACCATGGCGTCACATGAGACTTTCTATAGTTAAAATCCCGAATGTCACTTATTATGAAGACTGCAGGCACAAGCAATGCTGACCGTGATGCTATACGCAAACTTCGAGAACCATGTTTATTCACGAGGGCGTGGCTCCTTTAGGAACGGTGAAACAGACAGTTTCTCATCGCGGCCTATATTTGAAGTAATAATAAGCTATACAATGGCAGAGCAATAAGGCAGGCCACTTGAGATATCAAGGGTGGCCGGGGGGGGGGGGGTGCTCAGAGGCACTGAAACACACGTTGCAATTGTGTCTGGGGCCGCTTTCTTCTTGTCACAGGTCACTCATATTTGCGATAAAGCTTAATGCAGAAGTGTGCCTTCGACGTCGCAGAGGTTCAACGACAAATTCTAAATACCCACAATCGTGGCCATTGAGGGATACCCACAATCGTGGCTCTGTTCATTGCTAGTCTCCGTTAGTTATAATGCCCGCATGCCACTGTCTACATTTTAATACCAATAATAAATATTGCTTCCGTCTTTTCGCGCAAGAAAATAGTTAGTCCCCCGATGGCGTACTTTTGAATTATTCAAACTCAAACACACAAGTTTGCTTCTGTGTAGATGCTTTCAGAATGCATAAGTGAATGTGGCTAACATCATTTCAGCGCACGAACATAAAAACATGCGGCCATGTTGTGGTCGAATTGGGGCTGGATGAAACGGGGAACGGTCAAAGGGAGTTATTTCATTTGCCTTCTCGCCCTGTACACTTTTATTTACATTTATTCACCGCGCCCTCCGCTGACGGAACGAGAACGCAAGAAAGACGGTGGTTGCCGCACCACCCAGGCAACTGCGCTGTGGCTCGATACCATATGTTAGGGGCACCACCGAGACATTAGCCGGTGTGCAGCGAGGGGAGGGGTTGACGTCGCTCCCAAGCCTCTCTCTGCGGTCGGTACCATACTTCCTTCTTCAAAAGACCGCGTTCCCGTAGAAAAGACGGAGGGCATTGCGTACCAGATTACCTGCACCAAATACCACACGTCGTATAGTGGCGAGACTAAAAAGTCGCAGTTTCGCCCGAAAGCTGAAGTAACGATTGCGGTAGCAAATCAGTAGAGAGTTATACGGAGTAAGGATGGTAGTTTTATCGGCTGCATAAACGTGGACACATTCGCTTACTAACTTAATTAATAAGCATAGTGTCAGCGTGCAGAAGCAAACATGAATAGATCACACTCGATGACCGAACACAACTACCGTTAAAACGCTGGCGGGAGCAAGCACGACAGCAGGGAGCGAAGGTTAATTCGTGATGTTCATCGCTTCAACGGAAACTGAGCGGCGAAAGCACAGTGCATACAAAGGTAAGAGCCGTGTGGAGATAGCTTTCAACATACGGTGCGCGCGACAGCCCTCAGCCGCGCAAAGTACAAGTTCGTGGTTGCTGGCAGAGTAGAAGCCGCACCCCCCACCTCCCGCGCTGCCTCCCCGCTTTCCTCCTTTCGCGTGGGAGACTGAGTCGCCAGATCCCCTTGCGCCCGGTCGCAAGATACGCATTTGGTGCCGCACCTAACCGTTGCCTCCCCTCCATCCCTCCTACTCCATCCCTTCCTCACGGCGTTTTCGCACAACGTTAGACGTCGCGTTTGCTCTCCGCCGTACCCTCGCCCTCCGTAAAAGCGAGCGTCCCTCGCGCGCTTTCACATACATCATACGGCCCGCGGCGATGATTTTATCACCCTTGGATATTATACGGAACCTCACGGCGACAGCGAAGCGTCGAGAGCGACAACGCATTGCGAGCTGTTTGATCACCGGATTAGACATGGTGGCGCTGTCATCTTGGAGCGAGAAAACAACCGTCGTCGGCAGCTTTTTTGAATCCTGGCACATCCCGACGACGCCATCAATGGTTCGTAAGGAACACTTCCCGCCATATACGCTCAAGGGCTACGAAAAGTGTCTGCGCGCCTGTCAAAGCTCCAAAAACAGATATAAGCAATCCTACGCTTCACTCGCTTTCACCTTTGAAAAAAAGCCGGTCGGGTTTTCTTTCAAATAAGTTTTGATTGCAGTTTACCTTTAACAAACTGGCTGAACATCGCAGTACGTATAATTCGCGACAGCTCTCTCGAACGCATGCTACTCGACGCTACATGCGTAAGGTCGCCAAGCAGACACATTTCATGTTGACGTCCACGCCTTCTCCCTTTCTTTCCTCCTCTTCCTATAAAAACGCTTCAGGAGAAATCCGCGCTTGCAGGATATTCATTGCTAAGGCGTTGTGCTGCTGAGCACGAGGAAGCGGGATCGAATCCCGGCTGCGGAGGCCGCATTTCGATGGAGGCGAAATTCAAAAACACTCGTGTGCTTGCGTTGTAGTGCACGTTAAAGAACCCCAGGTGGCCAAAATTAATCCGCAGCCCTCCACTACGGCGTGCCTCATAATCAGAACTTGCCTTGGCACCTAAAACCCCAGAAATAAGAAGAACACAGGATAACAATTGTTTAACCGACAGACACATACCTCTTAGTGGTAAAATGGCAAATAATTATATTTTTGTTTATGCATTTCGGACATGCAGGCCAACTATGCTGTAAGTAGGTTCTATACAATTTCAACATTTACCAATTAGCACACTCGCAATCAAACACTGCGGTATCATGTGCGCGGGTGTTGTAGTTTAGAGGCGCCATGACCCCACATTTTTCAGCTCCAATTATGCAGACCATGTTTAAAGTTAGGCGTCGCCCAGCAAACTGGAAAACCTTGAGCGCGTTCATTGTGGCAGATTATTGTATTATGTATTTTTTGCAAGAAAATCGCACAGGAGAAAGCCAGCATTAAAGGCTGAGGAAAGGAAGAAGCATTTGCCGGTGCCCCCCCCCCCCCTCCCCTGGATTACAGGTTGTCAATCTCGAAGACCGGGACTTTATTCGCTGCAAGTGCCGCATGCACGTCATGGTCGTGGTGCGTGGTTTTCTTTTCGCATATGTGGCTCGGAGGTCAGACTCAAGTAGTCTCCGTGGGAGTTAGTGGGTTTATGTGCTGTTATCTACCGTGGGAATGAAATGCGGGGAACATTTCAACGGTGACACCGTTGCTGTGCCGTGGAGTGCGAGAGTGCGCGCAGCAAGGTATCAGATGTGGATTCGGACTGTTGCGCCGAAATGGCTGTCGCTGTCCGTGCCAGAGGATTAGAATGATCGATTTTGAAATGATAGCTCCGTTAGAATGTGCGCTAAGAGGCCACTTTTTTGTTGTGTTTATGCATAACCATACTGACCGGTATCTTTATTACAGCGATGCTCAGTATAGTTGACAGAGTATACTTGACTGAGTATAGTTGGACGACCCTGTCATGATAACTTTCAGTTCTCAGAATACTACACCCTATTTTTTTGTTTGCGAAAAGCTAGAAGAATAGCAAAAAATTTAAAGTAAAATTGTTTTCATTCTTGGCTGCCGCAGACAGCACCGCATGATTTATCCCAGAACTGCGGGTGTGCGCTTTTGCAGTAAATGAAAAAACTCTTGAGCACCCTGTTCACAAGTGTATATCGTTAGTGGCGCCCGCAGCTTTGTGTAGACATAGGGTTTGCTCGCCAGCCGTGTTGACACGGTGGCGTAGGAACAACTAATACCCTACCTTTCCGCCTCGACTTCTCGAAAAGACGGCTGTGGCGGTGCCAACAACGGATGTCACTCGGTTATAACCTAGTTACGGTCTTCAACAAATCCTAGCACTCTTTAGCTTCACCATCTTACAAATACAGGCCAAAGTATGCCGTATTTGAGTCTGCAAATTTCCACAAACTGCATTAGGAGCATTATTTGTGCCATTCTTTATACCTATCGAGCTTCCTTGCATCCTATTTCGGAAAAAATTTATGCTATCCGTGTTTGCCCAAACAGGATTTCTGCATTAAGCGACTGTCGTTTCCACTCTTCACTGCTATTGAACGGCTAATAGTGAGTTCGTGTTAACGTTGCATTATCTAATAAAAGTTTGCATGGTCGTATATGTGTGTTTGCGTTTCCGCACGCATGCTTACAGTGGCATGCTTGCGAAGAGACTTCCATGAGGGAGACATAGTTTACCCTCTATTTTTCTCCTCATTTGCTTAAGAAATGGAAATCGTGACTTGCGCTGTCTTTGGAAAGCCAAGTAAACGACTCTAAACTAACTTCGACTAACCCTTTTCTCATTTTAAAGGTTACGTTAGTCTGAATAACTTCAGGCTTTGCCCAAGTTTCGCAGACCTATCATGGTAAACCTGACAACAGTTATGCTACTTTCTCTATTAGAGGCCAAAATTCTAGCGTGTATTTAGCCACCACCTCGAGTATTTGGAAAATAAATACGGTATTGAGCGTAGGCATACATGACTTATAGGCTCGAGACCAAATATTATTATGTCAAACATAGAATTTGCTGGCGTGTTTACGTTCAAATACAAGCTCCGTGAACAGGAGGAACCAACCAATGAATATCCCTGTTTCTGCGCTTGCCCATGCGATTTGTCTTTTTGTGCTGTCCATGCGAAATGAAATAAGATGCATTACAACATTATCCTCCAATGTGCGACAGCCCATCCTATTGTCGTATCAAATGAATAGCTGGTTCATAGTAATTAAGGAATCAAACCCTCGCACTGCGGGACACAATACAAACAAAACGAATATCGCAAAATGTAATATTGCCAAGAAAACGGCAGCAACCCTCTTCGGAAGCAAAACAATGTCTTCAAAAATTTAAAAGGAGTAATCTCCAAAACAATTTTGCGAAAGATAGCCGAAACAAATATGAATAACTCAATATCTCACAAAATGGAGCGTATTTTTTATTCATTGCTGACTCCGGTATGGGATACATAGACGTATCACTTCAAAGAAAAACTACAACGAAGCAACAAATAACTCTTTATGTTCGAAACCATTGAATGTAACTCAAGGAGCCAAACTAATGAAGTAGACCCAAAACAGCGCTAAGTAATTGTGACAGCAGAAACGAGTTGTTCGCTTTAAAAACAGTGTAAAGGTGAGGTTTATTCGGTGCGTACGCCAACAGATTGCTGCAACTTACAGAAGACCGAAGCGAAGAAAGAAGGAGATATAAGTTCATGTAACCGAAAACATATTAGGAATGCAAATTGGGCAAGCTGCTACCAATATATTATTCGACAGCACCAATTTTCCCAGCAAGACGCCAAGAACAAAGGACACCGTCCTCTGTTATATTGGTTTTGTGGTCAAAGTATTGAAGATGTGTCTTTAGAAGGGACATACTGCAGAAACGCATAGTGCATGATGTTCCAAAGAGTAAAGTAGCGCAAAAACAGGCCCTAATTCACAGGCTGCGAAATTTCAAGACAGTTTACTGCCAGGCTTACTCCTTTTTTTTTCCGCATTCCTTACTGCCGTGCGCAAAGCGATCACGCCCCTCCGCCTTTCTCCTCTCTTTTGTGTTTGCCCTTGGCGCTTAAGGCACACTGTTTGCATATTTTAGGAATGACTGCACGGTACTAAAGGCGTAGCAATTTCTTGCGCAAGTTTGGCAGCACATTCTATTATTTGGGATACTGCGGCACCAAAAAGATTAGCAAATTCCACGTGCTATGGGAATCGTGAAGCGTTTTGTTCATGGTACTAAAAACACACCGTTCCTCTTATTCGACACTTCCTAAGTAAAAAAACACAA